>NC_056680.1:5757500-6076250 GCF_018350215.1 Panthera leo
TGCCTGTGGTGTCAGAGAGAGGTCCGACTTCGTTCTTTTGCCTGTGGAGTTCCAGTTGTCCCTGCACCACTCGTTGAAGACACCCTTCTTTCCCCATTGAGTGGTCTTGGCTCCCGTGTCAAAAGTCACGTGACACATGGTTTCCTTCCGGACTCTCAGTTCTATTCCGTTGATGTATATGTCTATCTTTCACCCGTACCACACTGTCCTAATGACTGGAGCACTGTAAGTTTCAAAATTGGGAAGTGTGAGTCCTCCGACTTTGTTTTTCTTTTTCCAAGATGGTTTTGGCTGGGGGTGGGGGGTCCTTTGTAATTGCACGTGCATTTAAGACTGAGTTTTCCATTTCTGCAAAAATGAAGGCATTGGGGTTTTAATGGGGATTGCATGGCAACTCTAAATTGCCGTGGGGAGTACTGCTGTGTTAACAGTATTAAATCTTCTGATCCATGTACACAGGAGGTCTTTCCGTTTCTCTCGGTCTTCTTTAGTTTTTTTTCCGTGATGTTTTGTAGTTTTCAGTGCTCAACTCTTATGTCTCTTTGGTTAAATTTATTCCTAAGCATTGCATTTTTTGGACGCTATTAGAAGCAGAATTTTTCTTTCTTTCTTTCTTTCTTTCTTTCTTTCTTTCTTTCTTTCTTTCTTTCTTTCTTCCTATTTTGTTTTATTTTTTAAAAGCTTTTTTTAATGTTTATTTACTTTTTAATTTTTTTAATCTTTATTTATTTTTGAGAGAGAGAGAGAGTGCAAGCAGGGGAGGGGGAGACGCAGAATCCAAAGCAGGCTCCAGGCTCTGAGCTGTCAGCACAGAGCCCGACGCGGGACTCAAACCCATGAAACGCCAGTTCATGACCTGAGCCAAAGTCGGACGCTTAATCAACTGAGCCATCCAGGCACCCCGAATATTTATTTTTCAGACAGAGAGACAGAGTGCAAGCAGGGAAGAGGCAAAGAGAGAGGGAGACACAGAATCAGAAGCAGGCTCCAGGCTCTAGGCTCTGAGCTATCAGCACAGAAGCTGATAAGGGGCTTGAACTCGTGAACTGCGAGATCATGACCTGAGCTGAAGTCGAATGCTTAACTGACTAAGCCACCCAGGCAACCCCCCCCCCCACCAAATTTTGTTTAATGTTTGTTTTTGAGAGAGAGACAGAGCATGAGCAGGAGAGAGGGAGACACAGAACTCAAAGTAGGCTCCAGGCTCCACGCTGTCAGCATAGAGCCCAATGAAGGGCTTGAACCCACAAACTGTGAGATCATGACATGAGCCAAAGTCAGATGCTCAACCAACTGAGCCACCCAGGTGCCCCAATATTTATTTATTTTTGAGAGAGAGCTAGAGCGTGAGCAGGGGAGGGGTAGAGAGAGAGGGAGACACAGAATCTGAAGCAGGCTCCAGGCTCCGAGCTTCAGTACAGAGCCTGATGCAGGGCTTGAACCCACAAACCATGAGATCACGACCTGAGTCAAAGTCGGACCCTTAACTGACTGAGCCACGCAGGTGCCCCATTAAGACTTTATTCTTAAGTGGGGCACTTGGGTGGCTCAGTCAATTGAGTCTCCAACTTTGGCCTGGGCCATGATCTCACCTTTTGCGGGTTTGAGCCGCACATCGGACCCACTGCTATCAGGCAGAGCCCACTTCTGATCCTCTGTCCCCCTCTCACTGTGCTTCCCCCACCGGTGCTCTCTCCCTCTCTCTCTCAAAATGAAGTAAAACTTCTACTTGTTTAAGAAAAATGATTTTATTTTTAAGTAATCTCTACACCCAACATGGGGTTGAACTCACAACCCTGAGATCAAGAATCGCACTGCACAGATTGAGCCTGCCCGGCACCCCTTTGTTCTGTAGATTTTTTAGGATAGCTTACATATCAGATTCCATGGTCGTTGTAAGTTTTTGACTGGATTCCAGACTCCTGCAAAAGTCGATTTTGTCAGTTTTCGCCAGCTTGATAGTTTTGTGCAGGAATGGAGGGTGATGTCCCATACTCTGCCGTTTTTGGTGATAATGCTAATATTCCACTATCTGTTTTTATATAGCTCACTAGCTGAGAATGCTTGTTACACTTAAAAAAACATTCTTAATGTTTATTCATTTTTGAGAGACAGAGCATGAGCAGGGGAGGGGCAGAGAGAGAAGGAGACACAGAATCTGAAGCAGGCTCCAGGCTCTGAGCTCTCAGCACAGAACCCGACACGGGGCCGGAACTCATGAACCCCGAGATCATGACCTGAGCTGAAGTCGGACGCTTAACCGACTGAGCCACCCAGGCACCCCAGGTCATATTTTTTTTCTTTTTTTAAAAAAAAAATTTTTTTTTTTTAACGTTTATTTATTTTTGAGACCGAGAGACAGCATGAACAGGGGAGGGACAGGGAGAGAGGGAGACACAGAATCTGAAACAGGCTCCAGGCTCTGAGCTGTCAGCACAGAGCCCGACACGGGGCTCGAACTCACGGACCATGAGATCATGACCTGAGCCAAAGTCGGACGCTTAACCGACCGAGCCACCCAGGCGCCCCCATATTTTTTTCTTAATAGAAGTTAGGTCAGGAGCGCCTGGGGTGGCTCAGTCGTTTGAGCATCCGACTCTTGATTTTGGCTCAGGTCATAATCCCAGGGTCATGGGATCAAGCCCCACACTGGGTTCCATGGTCAATGTGGAAACTGCTTAAGATTCTCTCTCTTTCTCTCTCTCTCTCTCTCTCCCTCCCTCTCCCTCTCTCCCTCTGGCTCTCTTCCATGATCACACACGTGCTCTCTCTCTCTCTCTCTCTCTCAAAACAAAAAAAAGTAGATCATAGTAAGCTTTTTCTTTTTTTTTTTTTATTTAACACCATGTCGGATCTTTCCCTGTCACTGAAATGCCTGTGCATTTTAAGCTAATCTTGACACTGAGCTCAAGCCCATAATGAAGTGACTCTACCAGGTCTGGGGTTGGGAGTTACCCAGACAACTGCTAGATGCTGTCCCTCCCTCCCCTGCAGACATCGACGAATGCTATGCACACCCGGGCATCTGTGGCCCCGGTACCTGCTACAACACCCTGGGGAACTACACTTGTGTCTGTCCTGCGGAGTACCTGCAAGTCAACGGTGGAAACAACTGCATGGGTACAAAGTGTGATGACTGGGGAGATAGGCAGTTGTGGGAAAAGCACTTGGGTGTGGGAAGGACTCCTAGGAGTCTCCAAGCCTTGGAAGAGTGTGGAGAGCTGTGTGTAGGGGAGTAGAGAGCAGGAGGGTGAGTGTATTTTTGAGTTGCTGGTCAGTAGCAGAGAACAAGATGCAGGATTTGGGGGCCCAGGGCTGTCATGAATGGTTGTCCAGGTTGTGCACTGCCCAACAAAATCTAAACTGTAAAAGGCACCCCATGTGTGTTGGGGGAGAGGCATCAAGCCAGTATTTTTCAGCTGGACCCGTGAATGAGTTCCCAGCCGTCTGATGGCTCTCTCTTCCTCTCTTCTTTCTTCCCCTCTCTTGGCTATCTTTTACCCACACTCCTCTTCCTAACGGAACTGCAGACATGAGGAAGAGCATTTGCTTCCGGCACCATAACGGCACGTGTCGGAATGAACTGGCCTTTAACGTGACCCGGAAGATATGCTGCTGCTCATACAACATTGGCCAGGCCTGGAACAGACCCTGCGAGGCCTGCCCCACCCCTGCCAGCCGTGAGTGCTCTCCACACCCCCGCCCCTGCCCCCTTCTTTCCAGCTTCCTCCTTTTTAGTGCAGTATTTAAGGAGGCGCACCTTAATTGGGGCGCCCAGATTAGCTCTCATCCTACGTTGTTCTGATGAGGGCTAAGGAGTTGAAAATACGTCCTAGGTGGCGTATGGAAAGCATCCGTCTTGGGGTGGGTGAGGCGTCCTTCCTTGTATGTTGCAGATTTGGGGATTCAAAATGGATCAGTGAAGCTTACGTTTGTGGTAAAGGTCCTCGAAGACTCACAGACTATTTTGGGGGGAGGGTCAGTGAGTACCTGGGGCCAGGGAGGAAAGCAAAACTGGCTGGAGGCACCAGGGGCCCCATGAGCAGGGGAAGGTGCAACCCCGGGGAAGCTCTGGGAAAAGCTGCTGAAACACTGTTTGGGATGAAGAAGGGTATTGCGGGCAGGGAACAGCACGAGCAAAGGGCTGGAGGCAGAACTGAGCAGCAGACCATGCTGGCAGCTGGAAAGAGAGCTGGTAGAATGATCTAGCAGCCAGCCCGGGAATCGGAAAGAGCTGCAGGAGTGGGGCAGTGATTGACAGTGGACAACAAGGACGTTCCCATATGCTATGGGCTGAATGTGTCCCCTGCTAAACTCACGCGTTGGAGCCCTGGTCCTCAGGGCGGTGGTGTTAGGAGGAGGGGCCTTGGGGAGGGGATTAGGAGGCCCCCTGAATGGCATGGGGGCCGTTCCGAGAAGACGTGTGTGGGAGACGATCTCCACCATGTGAGGACATAGCAGGAAAACAGCCACCTCTGAACCGGGAGGCGGCTCTCACCAGACCCCGAGTCTGCCGGCACCTTGGTCTTGAACTCCTGGCCTCCAGAACCGTGAGAAATAACGCATCTGCTGTTTAAGCCACCCGGTGTGTGGTATTTTGTCATGGCAGCCCCGGCTGACGGAGACCAATAGCTTCCTCGGGCCGTGGCAACAAATTGCCACAAATTTGGTGGCTTAAAAACCCCAGAAGTTAATTTTCCCCCAGTTCTGAAGGCTAGAAGCCAGAAGCCAAGGTGGCAGCGACGCCGTGCCCCCTCCAGAGGCTCCAGGTTAGGGTGCTTCTCTGCTTCCTCCAGCTTCCGGTGGCTCTGGGCGTCCTGTGTGCCCAGCTTGGAGCTCTGTCCCCCATCTCTGCTTTCGTCTTTATGTGGCTTCTTCTCTCCAAGTGTCTGCGTGTCTCTCTTTTTCTTATAAGGACACCGGTCATGGCATTCAGGGCCCACCCTAACCCAGGGTGTCCGCATCTTTTCTGGATTGCATCTACAAAGACCCTGTTTCCCCAGATGGTCACACTCAGAGGTTCTGGGTGGACATGAACTTGGGGGGCAGTGGGTGTCCGTCCCGTGCGGGGCAGTGGAGAGGGGATCGTTACTGGGCATTTCTGGGTGGTGGGCCTGGTCTGGGTTCTAGGTAGCAAGAACGGGGCAGACCTGAGCTGTGCAGGCTGGGAGGGAGCTGCAAACAGCCAGCTCTGGTCAAGAGACTGTCAGGACAGATCACATGTCGCCCTTGGTTTGGGTGCTGGGACTTAGGTACCTGCTCGGACCTCGTGCCCCTGAGTCTGAGGTGCAGGTGGCGTAAGACGAGGCCGAGGTCCATACTAGCCGATGACGCAGGTAGAAGGCCGAGTGACGGCCAGGGCGGGGACCTGGGGAAAGGTGGCAAGATGCCGCTGCCTAAATACCTGCCCGTGTCCACCTGGCGGGCCCAGAGACACCTGCCCCACCTGGGGATCGCGGTCTGGTAGGCGGCGTCTCGGCATTGCCAACGGGATGCAACTAGGCAAGGTGGGCTGCCCCGGGGAAGCCCAAGGGTGGCGCCGTCAGCGTCTGGTGCCAGTGTGGTGGGTCGGAGGGAGCCCAAGGGAGCCTTCCCTGTGGCCGCCCTGAGTCCTTGAGGCTGGAGTGGGCCCTGCTAGGGAACAGCAGAGGGAAGAGCATGTGCAAAGTTCCCATGTGGGATGGATGGACGGTGGAGAGCAGAGCCCCTCCAGACGTGTAATGAAATCAGTGCAACGGGAGGGCAGGAGTCGCTGCTGGAAAGGTAGGGCTGGGGGGTGAAGGTCTTGAAATTCAAATTGAAGAGTCTACCTGTTCCGGAGAGGGCAGTGGGGTGTGGTCAGCGGCACTCCTGCGTAGATGAGAGAGGTCGCGTCTCTGCGTCTCTGTGTTGGAAGGTCACGCCGCGCGGGTGGGTGGCTGCCTGTAGCTCTTCCAGGGCTGGTGAAAGCAGGTGGGAGGCAGAGACTAGTTGTCAGAGGCCGGGTGAGGGCTGGGCTACAAGGGTTGGAGGAGGCCATGGGCGGGGATCAGGAAGAGGAGGGGGTGTCCTTCCTGGGAGCCTGCAGCCCCAGCACCCTCTGCCCTGTCCTCCTTTGCCCAGTGGACTACCAGGTCCTGTGCGGAAACCAGGCCCCCGGCTTCGTCATTGACATCCACACAGGGAAGCCCCTTGGTGAGTGACTGTGTCCCCCTGCTGATAGCCTCCAGGTCCCTCTGTCCCCAGGGCCCTGACCTCCCCCTTCCACCCACCCCCGCCCCATGCCCACACTTCTGCCTTCCCAGACCAGGCCAGGAGTCATGTCCCCAAATAGTTCCCTTTATTAAAAAAAAGTAAGTATTTTTATTGTTATTACTCATTTTTAAAAATTCTGATAACCTACGTATAACATGAAAGTTACCACCGTAACCGTTGTTAAATGTCCAGTTCAGCAGCATCAGGCACACTCACACTCTCAGGCAAACATTCCTACCATCTGTCTCCAGAACTTTCCATCGCCCCACACTGAGACTCTGTCCCCATGAAACACGGACGCCCCTGCCCTCTGCCCCACCCCTGGCTCCCAGCATCTCCACTCTGTCTCTGTGGACGGGACTCCTCTAAAGACCTCCTGTGAGTGGGGTCATGCAGGACGTGTCCTTCTGTGACCGACTTCTGTCACTGCACGCGGTGTCCTTCAGTCCGTCCACATGGTGGCAAGTGTCAGAATGGCCTTCCTTTCTAAGCCAAACAAGATTGTGTGCAGTTCAATCCCTGGAAGGCCACAGCTCAGCCGTGTGGTGTGGAACTGATGAACCCACTTCTGGCTGTTTCCATCCCAATGAGGATGTGTTCTCCTTATTTTAAACAGCCGGGGCATGGCAGATAAGATCTGCTTCCCCTGCAGTTACCACATCAAACCTAAGTCTCCTTCACACTCCCAAGGTTCCCATGCTGTATGCCCCGAGGATTTCTAGATCCTTCTTCGTGCATTTCAGTATACATAGAGGTCCCCATTGAGAACGCACGGCATTGTTTTCCGGGGAGTTTGAAATTTTCCCATTCTATAATTCCCTGCATATTGGTTTGCGACTCACTTTTCTCCGGCCACCAACGAGTCGTGAAGACCCAGACAAGTGACTGACTGCAGTGCCCCCCTCTTGTCCTGCTTTGTAGTATTCCACGTGTGGACACGCCCCAGGTCACCAGCCAGCCCCCCATGGGTGGGCACTTACTGCTTCTGGATGCCCTTTTTATACAGTTGGCCCTTGAACAGCACGAGGATTTGGGGCGCAGAACCCCATGCAGTTGAAAATCTGCATATAACTTTTGACTCCCCCCTCAAACTTAACTAGTAGTCTACTGATGACCAGAAGGCTTACTGATGAGGTCAACAGTTGATTAACACGTTTTATATGTTACAGGTATTGCATACCGCATTCTTACAATAAAGTAAGCCACAGTCCATAAAATGTTACTAGGATACCTATATGGAGGGGTGCCTGGGTGGCTCAGTCAGTTGAGCATCGGACTTTGGCTCAGGTCATGATCTCACAGTTCGTGTGTTGGAGCCCCGCATTGGGCTTGCTGCTATCAGCTCAGAGACTGCTTTGGATCCCCTGTCCCTGTCTCTCTGCCCCTCCCCAACCTGTGCTCGCTAAAAATAAATAAACTTAAAAAAAAAAAAAAAAAAAAGGAAAACACGTTTATAGCACTATACTATATTTGTATAAAAAATACACACAGCTAAGTGGCCCTGTGCTGTCAAACATGTGCTGTTTAAGCATCAACTGTATAGATAACAGCTTTTTTGGGGTATAACTCACATACCACATGCCTCACCCATCTTAAGTACAATTCAGTGGTTTTCCGTGTCTTCACAGAGCTGTGCTGCCATCACCACTAAGTTAGAACATTTTATTTTATTTTATTTTATTTTATTAAGTTTATCCATTTATTTTGAGGTTGGGGAGGGGAAGAGAGGGAGAGAGCGAATCGCAAGCAGGCTCTGCACTGTCAGCACAGAGCCCAACTCGGTGCTTGAACTCAACGAACCGTAAGATCATGACCTGAGCCCAGACCAAGACTGGGCACTTAACCGACTGAGCCACCCAGGCACCCCTATTTTAGAACATTGTCGTCACGCACAAAGACACCCGGTCCCCGTGAGAAGACCCCGGCAACCCCCGTTCTACGTTCTGTGCCTATGGATTTGCTCTTCTGGGCATTTTACATCAGTGGGATTGTACAATATCTGTTCCTGCATCTGGTTTCTCCCACTGAGCATCGTGCATTCAGGGCTCACCCACGTCGTAGCGTGTCAGTGTTTCACCCCTTTTTAAGGCTGGGTTACGTTCCATCGTGTGGATGGACCATGGTTCGCTACCCATTCCTCTGCTGACGCTTCTGGTTTCTTGCTCAGCATTGTCCCAGGACCCCCCCCCCCCCCATGTGGCTTCCTGATCTCGCAGGGGCTGTTGACCCCAGCAGACCCCTTGAGGCGGAGGCAGACTCACTGGGCTGCGGCGAACGTGTTTTCAGTTGAGAGACGCTCACCCCCCTCTGTTCTCTGTCTTTCGTCCCACATCCTGATCTCTTTCTGGTGTCAGAAAGACTTCAGCTGCCGCAGAATTTTTCCAGTGTGCTCGTTTGTGGCCACCCCTTCTCCCAGACTGCATGGCCCCCTGGCCCAGGGTCCCCAGGTGTTCCCTGGGGCTGGGCTGCCCCTGACGGCCGACGTCCTCCCCAGACATCGACGAGTGTGGGGAGATCCCCGCCATCTGTGCCAACGGCATCTGCATCAACCAGATCGGGAGCTTCCGCTGCGAGTGCCCCACAGGCTTCAGCTACAACGGCGTGCTGCTGGTCTGCGAAGGTGCCACCTGCCCGGCCTCCCCGGCCCTTGGGTGGGAGGCTCGTCCCCCACCCCATGCCCCCTGGACAACTCACTTAAGCTCCATAAGCCTCAGTTTCCCTTTCTGTACAGCGGGGCCGATGCCTTTCCAGGGGGCCTCCAACCCACATAACCAGCCTCCCTCTGGTTCCGGCCACTTCCGGAGGGATTCCCCGCTGCAAAGCCCGGGGCAGGCTTTGGGGTGGGGACCTGGCAAGGAAGCCTCCCGCACTCCTGCCTGTCGGTTGTGTCCCGCAGACGTGAACGAGTGCGCCGGCGGGGAGAGCCCCTGCCAGCAGAACGCCGACTGCGTCAATATCCCTGGCAGCTACCGCTGCAAGTGCGCCCGAGGGTACAAGCTGTCGCCGAGCGGGGCTTGCGTGGGTGAGCGGGGACCCCAGCACGCTGCAGGGCAGGGAGCCGAGGGGGTGGGCCGTGGGACCTGGCGGGCAGGGACAAGCTAGGCTCCGCCCCTGTGACTTGAGTAGGGCACGGCTCCATCCAGGTCTTTCTCCTCGGCTGTGCCATGGGGTGGTTGGGGATGCCGAGCACCTGTTAATAGGGGGCTTGGAAAGGGGGGGGATGGGAGCATGGTGCTGGCAGCAGCTGGAGCGGGGGCTTCCAGGCAGCTTCTGGCTTCCCCATCACCGCACGCAAGGGCTCGGCAAACTCCATGCGTGTGTGTGTGTGTGTGTGGGCATGTGTGGGCGTGTGTGGAGGTGGGGTTCTGGGGACACCACACTGCCTGCCCTCCCCCAGGACGGAACGAGTGTCGGGAGATGCCAAACATCTGTAGCCATGGCGACTGCGTGGACACCGAGGGCAGCTACACTTGCCTCTGTCACCGTGGCTTCCGGGCCTCGGCGGACCAGACACTGTGCACCGGTGAGCGTCCCTTCCTGTCCCCCCCCCCCACCCCCCGGAGACCCAGGCCGCCAAGCCAGAGGGACCTCAGGTGCACACGTCCCCTGTGAGGGCAGTGCTTTCATCCATCTGGTTCACAGACAGACCCAGGTTTGAGTCCTAGCACTTAAGACCTTGGATATATGACCTTTATTCACCTCCTTGTGCCTCGGTTTGCAAAACGGGAGTGATAAATCGTTTCAGGGGCTCTTTCCAGCCACCTCCCCCCCCCCCCCCACCCCCCAGGGGTCACTGCCTGTCCATCCGGACAGGGCTAGGTGAAGGAGAGGCGGGCTGGGTCCAGCCAGGCCCTCAGTCCCTGAGCCACCTGATGCCCTGGGTGAGCTGGGCGGGGCTTGGGGGCTTTGCTCTGGCAGACGTCGACGAGTGTGACCGGCAGCCGTGCGGAAATGGGACGTGCAAGAACATTGTCGGCTCCTACAACTGCCTCTGCTTCCCTGGCTTCGTGGCGACACCCCGTGGAGATTGCGTCGGTGAGCCCCCTGGGCCGGCGGGCAGGCCTCATTGCCCCGCCCTGAAAAGTGGGCCCTTAGCTTGAGGGTGCCCCTCTGAAATAAAGGGTCTGGCCCCAGGGATCCCTTCAGAAAAACAACCCCAGTGGTCGGTGCTCCCTCTAAAACAGTCAACCACAAAATTTCCCACCCCACCCCACGGTCAGGCGTCAGGGGGTCTCTCGCTAGAACTTACACTTAGGGTGACGGCAGCTGGTGGACAGTATAGAGAACACAGCACAGACCTGGGTGGTGTCATGCTGCCACCTGGGCGCAGTGGTTAAAAGCATGAATTCCAGAGTCAGGCAACATGAATTCAAATCCCAGCTTTGCCACCTGCCAGCTGTGTGACCCCAGATGAGTCGTTTTACCTTATATCTCTCTGGGCTTCAGTTTCCTCTTCTGCAAAAAGGAGATTAATAGTAGTACTTACTTATGTTAATGTTAGACCAAACAGACAGTAATAACAAGAAATGTTAGCAGAGATGGAAAAAGGTATCATATAAAGAGGCCAATTCCTTGAGAAGACATAACAACCATAAATACATATGCATCTAACAACAGAGCTTCAAAACATACAAAGTAAAAAATGACAGAGCTGAAAAAAAAAAAAGATAAACCCACAGTTACAGTTGGAGACTTAAACACTTATCCTCAGTAGGAGAGGGGACAAATAGAAAATCAGTAAGGATAGGGAAGATCCGGACAACACTATCAATCACCTAGACCTGGTCAGTATTTATAGAACATTCCAGAACACACATCCTTCTCAAGTGCACCTGGACATTTACCAGGAAACCCATATTCTGGGCCATAAAACAAACCTTAGAAAATTAAAAAGACTTTTAGTCACACAAAGTAGGTCCTCAGAATGTAAGGGAAGTGAACTAGAAACCAGTCACAGAAAGACATCCCGAAAAATCCCCAAATATTTGGAAATTAAACAGTATATTCCTAAAGAATCCAGAGATCGAAGAAGCAATCATAAGGGAAGTCAGAAAATATTTTTGACTTAAATGAAAATGAAAACACAACAAAATTTGTGGAGTTCAGCTAATGGAGTACCCAGAGGCAAATTCATAGCTTTAAGTGCTTGTACTAGAAAATACTGCTATCTGCCTCATTGGATAGTTGGATATACAGAGCCTAGCACATGAATACATGATAAATTGAAGTCCCTGCCATCAACTTAACTTCATTGTGGACAGAGTGCAAGGGAGGCTCAGAGCCCCAGGACTATGGGTGACCCCATCCGCCCATATCCCCTCTGCAGACATGGATGAATGCACCACCCTGGTGGGGCAGGTGTGCCGATTTGGCCAGTGCCTCAACACAGCTGGCTCCTTCCACTGCCTCTGCCAGGATGGCTTTGAGCTCACGGCCGACGGGAAGAACTGCATAGGTGAGTCTCGCCTTGGAGTCGGGAGTCATCTCTGCCAGCCCCTGCTCCAAGTTGGCCTGCGGTTCATACTTCCAAGTGATGACGGTTTCATTTCATAATCATGCACTTATTTTAAGGTATAAAAGGAAATACCTTTAAGCGTCTGACTCTTGGTTTCGGCTCAGGTCACATTCTCGCAGTTCATGAGTTCGAGCCCCGTGTGGGGCTCCGCACTGAAAGCACGGAGCCTGCTTGGGATTCTTTCTGTCCCTCTCTGCTCCTCCCCTAGACACACACTCTGTCTCTCTGTCAAAATAAATAAACTTAAAAAATGCTTTTAAAAAACCCTAAGTTTAATGGGGCGCCTGGGTGGCTCGGTCGGTTGAGCATCCAACTTCAGCTCAGGTCATGATCTCACAGCTCATGAGTTCAAGCCCTGCATCCAGCTCTGTGCTGACAGCTCAGAGAGCCTGGAACCTGCTTCGGATTCTGTGTCTCCCTCTCTCTCTGACCCTCCTCTACTCACGCTTGGTTTCTCTCTCTCTCTCAAAAATAAATAAACTTTAAAAAAAAAATTAAAACCCTAAGTTTTCTGAAATAAAGAATAGTCAAGGTGCTACATGGATTACACAGAAATCATGAAGGGGGTCTGTAAGTGGCTTAAGATTAGGGACCTTGCTCCTTCCCTTGGACACCACATAGCTTCACCTATAACCCCCACTTTAGGACCCAGAATATCCTTCCCAGGCTGTCTCTTTTTTCCTGAGTCTCAACTCTTCCCCTGGACCCAGGAAGACTTGTTCTGGGGCCCTTGGTCATCATGTGGTGACTACAGGTGCTGGTCCCAGTCCCAGGTGAACCCCTGTCACAGGCTGGTGCTGGGACCCCTCGCTTTCCTCTCCCCAGACACCAATGAGTGTTTCAGCCTCGCGGGAACCTGCCTGCCAGGCACTTGCCAGAACCTCGAGGGCTCCTTCCGCTGCATCTGTCCCCCTGGCTTCCAGGTGCAGAATGACCGCTGTGTCGGTGAGTGTCTCTCTGGGCCTCTGTTTCCCCATCTGTGAAATGGGAATGCCAGCTGGGGTCTTGATGAGGGTGGAGGCGTCCTTAGCACAGCACCCAACACAGCTGTGTACACAACTTCTGTTACAAGGATTATTTCAGATGCTCGCCTCAGGGTCTCTCTCTGGGGCCCAGAGGCTTCTTCTTCATGGATCCTACAAAAGGGGCATGGGTGTGGGCTTGCAGGGCCCAGAGAACTCCTCACTCTTGGTGGGTGGTGGTCAGGGACCAGTCTGGCCCGAGTTCCCCCTGGTGTAAGTCCCTGTCTAGTGACTTTGTACTGAGCCGGCTAATCTGGACCAGTCTGGCCTAGGCAGGTGGGCTAACCTAGATCAGTCTGGACCCTCTCTTCTGATCTATTCTCTCTGGGCTCCCCTAAGTACAGTGTGAGCTAACCTCATCCAGCATAAGGTAGGTTTATCTGATCCTGGTTAGCTTTGTACACGGTCAGTCTCTAAAGATGAACTTTTCCTGACCATGACCCCTGTCCCGGAGATACCTTCTAGGAAAGACTCCTCCCCCGCCCCCAACACAGCCCAGCTGGTGCTCTGGCTCACTGCATCCCGAGGGCCCCTGGCCCGTGTCTGTCAGTTCTTGGACCCTCCCAGGCTGGGCTGCCACTCTGTCCGCCCCCTCCTCCCCCGACAGCTGAGGCTGTCCTACCCTGGCAGAGGTCCTGCCTGCACCCCACCTAGCTCGTGTCCCTGCCCCCCCAGACATCGACGAGTGCTTGGAAGGACCCAACCTCTGCCTCTTTGGCACCTGCACCAACAGCCCTGGGAGTTTCCAGTGCCTGTGCCCACCTGGCTTCGTCCTTTCTGACAACAGGCACCGTTGCTTTGGTGAGTCTGTGGTTCTCTCTTTGAGAAGAGGTGGAAGGTAGGGCGAGAAGAGTGGGGCCACCCCGAAAAGGGGGCTGCAGTTTCCTGCATGGATCTCCAGGAGCTCTGCCCAGGCAGAGGTGCTTCCCGGCATTGGTGGGGTTTTTCTAGTGCAAACAGCCTCTGCACCAGACAGGTCACTTGCACGGAGGGCTATCCTGGTCCAGTCTGGGCTAACCTGGTCTCCTGGGCTTTGGTTGTCCTGTAGGGGCTGCGGTTGCCCTCCGTGGGCTGGCCTCACCTCAGTAGGCCAGCCTTGTCCAGTGTGTGGGCTAGTGTGTGGGCTAGCCTCAACCAATCCCAGCCAGCATCGTGTCTCCCCGGTTAGGGGCAGCAAAGCAGAGGGCAGGGCAACCCAATCAGTGTTTGTTGTTCAGACCCCAACCTGCCCTTGAGGACTTCTCAGGCTGATGGGAGTCCAGGGCTGATGAGGGGGGTCCACGATGTTGATTGGGGGTCTCATGTCCCAGGTCCTCTGGCTCTCTGGAATCAGTTGCTTCGCCTCTCCAGGAAGGGGCTTTCTGAGCCACGAATAACTGGCTGAGTGTGCTCCCCTTGGCACAGCTGTGGATGTGGGGTATCACTGGAAGGGATTCCCAGGGGTCCAGCAGAAGCCCCAGGGCTGGCCCTCATTGGCCCGGTGTAGGTCACATGTCCATCTTGGAGCCAATCACCACAATGGGGGGGTTCTGATTGGCCACTTGGTAGGGTCTGGGCCCCCCATTCTCTGGGACCGGGGTGATGATCAGGGCACTACCGATGACCTTCCTAATGTTTCCCTGGGGGGGGGGGGTCACCCCACAGACACGCGGCAGAGTTTCTGCTTCACCCACTTTGAGGCCGGGAAGTGCTCTGTGCCCAAAGCTTTCAACACCACCAAGGCCCGGTGCTGCTGCAGCCAGAAGCCTGGCGAGGGCTGGAACTACCCCTGTGAGCTGTGTCCTCAGGAGGGCAGCGGTGAGCTCCCTGCCCTGTCTGTCTCCCCTTAGATTCCGCCTGCCGGCCCACATCTGTTTGGTTTCCTACACACGCTCAGGGGGGGCTCTAGGGGCCGCAGCAGCCCCCGACCCTCACCCCCTTCCCTTCTTGGTGTCCAGCTGCCTTTCAGGAGCTCTGCCCCTTCGGCCACGGGGCGGTCCCAGGCCTGGATGACTCTCGGGAAGGTGAGCCCCTCGCCCACGGGCCAAGGGCCCCTCGCAGCCGCCTAGCCCTGTCTGGGCTCTGTCTGTCCCCCGTTCCCAAGTCTCAGGCTCCCTCCTTGCCCAGTGGGTGGCCCGGACCGCACCTGGCCTGGAGGGGAGGAAGAGACCCCGAGTGTGGCCGGGTCGTGACCGATGCCGTGTCTGGCACCCCCGCCTCCCGCAGACGTGAATGAATGCGCGGAGAACCCCGGCGTCTGTACTAACGGCCTTTGCGTCAACACCGATGGGTCCTTCCGCTGCGAGTGTCCCTTTGGCTACAGCCTGGACTTCACAGGCATCCGCTGTGTGGGTGAGTGACCAGCCCGCCCACGCGCCCGGAAGGAAGGAGCGGAGGGGAGCAGGCAGGGCAGACGTCAGTTGCCCACTCAGGCCAACCCACTGAGCATGCGCATCCCGCGCGCAGCCCGGAGTTGCGCCAGATCAGGCCCCGTGTGGTCGGTGGCACTCAGGGGGTGCGGACAGGATAATGTGGAGATAACGAGGGCGGGAGGCTCTCTGCGGGTCCTGACCGCTCCCTTCCCCCCTACCCCAGACGTAGATGAGTGCGCCGTCGGGCACCCCTGTGGCAAAGGCACCTGCACTAACGTCATCGGAGGTTTCGAATGTGCCTGCGCCGACGGCTTTGAGCCCGGCCCCATGGTGACCTGCGAGGGTACGACCCTGCCTGCTCCTGGGCTGTGTGATGGGGGGCATCAGTGGCTGGCCTGAGGGCGGGGTGTGGATCCCACAGGCAGACCCTGCCCAGCCCGCCCCTCCTCTGGCCTCCCCAGACATCGACGAGTGCTCCCTGAACCCCCTGCTCTGTGCCTTCCGCTGCCGCAACACTGAGGGCTCCTACGTGTGCACCTGCCCGGCCGGCTACGCCCTGAGGGAGGACGGGGCCATGTGCAGAGGTAGGATGTGCAGGAGAGGTGGGCGGGGCCCCGGGCTCCCCATACCTCGATCCTGGAGAAGACAGGGAAATGCGAGCCTGTGCCCAAGGGGGAGCACCAAGAAATAGAGTGAGGGCAGCACTGAGGCAGTGAGGTGCGGTGGGTGCTCTTCTGTGAGTGGTGCTTCTGTCGTCATGAAAATGGGGGACCGTGAGGGCTCTTACTGTGTCTCCCAGGGGACGTGTGGTGGTGATGCCTGAAGACCTTTTTCTTTCATGTTTTTATTTATTTTTAAGAGAACATGAGCAGGGGAGGGGCGGAGAGAGGGGGATAGAGGATCTGAAGCAGGCTCTGTGCTGTCAGCAGTGAGCCCGACGCAGGGCTCGGATTCACCGACTGTGAGTTCATGACTTGAGACAAAGTCAGACACTTAGCCGACTGAGCCACCCAGGCTCCCCAACAGTTTTGTGTTTTTTTAAATGTTTTATTTATCTTTGAGAGAGAGAGAGAGAGACAGAGCATGAGCAGGGGAGGGGCAGAGAGAGAGAGAGAAGGAGAGACAGAATCTGAAGCAGGCTCCGGGCTCTGAGCTGTCAGCACAGAGCACAAGGCGGGGGCTCAAACTCACAGACAGAGATCATGACTTGAGCCAAAGTTGGATGCCCAACCGACTGAGCCGCCAGGCGCTCCCTGACAGGTTTTTAAAAAACGTTTATTTATTTCTTTTGAGAGAGAGAGCAGGGGCGGGGCAGAGAGAGAGGGAGAGAGAGAATCCCAAACAGGCTCGGTGCCATCAGCTTGGAGCCCGAGGAGGGGCTCGAACCCGCGAACCATGAGATTAGGACCTGAGCCGAAATCAAGAGTCAGATGCTGAACCAGCTGAGCCCCCCGGGCACCCCTGGAGACAGTTTTCATTGTGACAGCTGAGTGTGGGGGCTGCTGCAGACATCGAGTAGCCAGGGATACTGCTGAATATGCTACAGCACACAGAAAGACCTTCCACCACGAGGAAGTCTCTGGTCCCAAATGTCCTTAGTGTCGAAGCTGACAAACTCTGGGCTGGGACTTGGTCCCTCCAGGGCTGTCTCAGGGTTAGCATTCCAGGGACCATGTTTAAGGCCGGACGGATTCACTGACCCTGACGTGGGCAGGGGGACGCAGGTGTTGGAACAGTCCCGACCCCTCGGCTTCTTACTTTCGGTCCCCAAGGGCACAGAGGGAGGTGGGACCCGGGCCCCCACGGCCTGTGGCCAGGCCACGGGGCGCCTGACCTTGGCCCCCCCTCTCTCTGGTCATCCGCAGATGTGGACGAGTGTGCGGACGGTCAGCAGGACTGTCACGAGCGGGGCATGCTGTGCAAGAACCTCATCGGCACCTTCACCTGCGTCTGCCCCCCAGGCCTGCGGCCTCAGCCTGGCTCCGGGGAGGGCTGCACAGGTATGGGTGTGCTTGGGGGTGCAGGGCCCCCCCGGGGGAGACGAGTCAAAGCAGGAGAATGTGGCGGGAAGGGAGCGTGCAGGGCGAGGGGAGGCTGGCTTGCGGGGCTCCGGCCTCCCCACCGGCCTCATCCCTCCCGCCCCAGATGAGGACGAATGCCACGCGCGGCCCCGCCTGTGTGCCAACGGCCGCTGCGTCAACACCGCGGGCAGCTTCCAGTGTGACTGCGACAAGGGCTTCCAGCCCAGCCCCGCTGGCACTGAGTGCCACGGTGAGTGTGGCCACGCACGGCGGGTACAGCTCTCCCAGCCCAACCCCCGCCCCCGCCATCTCAGCCATGCTCCTGCCTCGGCCTGGAGCCACAGGCCAGCCCCCTCGAGTCCCCACCAGCCTCCTCTTCCTCACCCAGGCCAGGCTCCAGCCTGTCCTGTCCACCTCCCTGGATGTCCTCCATGTGCTCTGTCCCCGCTGTCTGTCTGTCCGGCCCACTGCCACTCACACCTCCTCCCTAGTGTTCCCCGGCCCCCATGCTGCCCTTGACTGTCCGTGCTCTCTGCGGCCACAGGCGTCTCTTGACCCTACGGGTCTGCAGCTTCTGCCTCGGCCTTGGCCCCCGGAGGGCATCTGACAGTGCTAGGTGACAGCGGTCTGGAAGATTGCGCCCCGCGCCCACGCACAGCTGTGTCGGAGGCACCTGGGAGCCCTTGCTAGACTCTCGGTGCCGCCGGACCCCAGGGGGAAGGGGGCCCTGGACGGCAGGTGCCTCCCACCCACCCGCCCGCCCCGTTCTCTGCAGACGTCCGGCGGGGGCCCTGCTTCTCCGAGGTGCTGCAGGCCACGTGCCAGGCTCGCTCGAGCAGCGGTGAGGCCGTCACTAGGGCCCAGTGCTGCTGTGGGGGCGGCCGGGGCTGGGGGCCCCGCTGCGAGCTCTGTCCCCTGCCTGGCACCTCTGCCCACGGGACCCTGTGCCCCCACGGCTCAGGCTACACCGCCGAAGGCCAAGGTGGGTGGGGCGTTTGTTCTCGGTCGTGTCTGTGTCCCAGAGGGGGCTGGAGTGTGCGAGCCAGTGCGAACCGGACCCTGTTCGTTGCTGTGTGCGTGCGTGAACTTGGGCGAGCGGGTGAACAGGTGTGTGAGCCGATGTGTGTGTGTTCTTTGTTCTCTGCGGGCTCGTCGGGGAGTGTGTGAAAAAGGGTGTGGACCGGTGTGCATTCACTGGTGTGTGTGTTGTGCGTGCCGGCCGCATGAGGAGCATGTGCCGGAAGGTGGGTCCGTGTGCTTTGGATTCCAGCGAGTTCCACGAGGGCGGGTAGGTGTGCGAGCGAGTGTGAGTGACTGCGTGCACGAGTGTGTCTCATCCAGTGTGTCAGCGAGGGTGGGACAGGTCGCCCCAAGCGAGCAGCGGTGACCCCCAGGTCTGACGAGGGGGGGGGGAGACAGAGGAGCCGCAGAACGTGTGTCCCTGTGATTCTGCAGGAGTGTCGGCCTGTGACTGGCGTGCAGTGTGCGTGTACCTCTGCCTGTGCTTCCGCATTTGTGTGCGTGTGCCCCGAGGTGTTGCAGTGAGGCTGCGGGAGGGCGTGTTCCACCCCCACCCCCCCCACCCCCCCCCCCCGCCCCCGCGCCAGGTGCTCTCTGGGTCTAGTGAAAGGAGCTGCATTAGTGAGTCCGGGGGCGGGACTCACAGCCTCGGGGAGGGGTCCCTGGGGTCAGGCGGGGCAAGTAGAGGCTGGCCTCGCCCGGGGGAGAGGGCTGCCGGCCAGAAGGGTGGAGGTGTGCCCCAGGGACCCGAGGCAACCAGCGCAGCTGAGCCCTGCTTGTCCCCAGATGTGGACGAGTGCCACATGCTCGCTGACCTCTGCCCTCACGGCGAGTGCATCAACAGCCTCGGCTCCTTCCGCTGTCGCTGCCAGGCTGGGTACGCGCCAGACGCTGCTGCCACAGCCTGCCTGGGTGAGCCTCCCGCCCCCATCCCCTGGCCTGGCCCGGCCCCGCTCCCTCTGCACAGCACCTGGCCTGCGCTTCCGGCCGAACCCGGGAAGCAGAGCATCCCCAGTCCCGCCCCCAGCCCCGACCTCATTTGGGCAGCTTTCCTCCTGTTACTTTGTGCATCCCAAGATTTTCGGTTTCGTCGTGTAGCGGGTGTTCATCGAAGTCAGGGGTCAGCAAACTCCCTCCAGCTCAAGGGCCTAGTCCGGCCCTCTGCTTGTTTTTGTTAATAAAGTTTTATTGGCAGCCATAGCTATTTGGTTTCCTCTCCCTCTGTGGCTGCTCTCCTGCCACAGAGGCAGAGCTGAGTAGTTGGAACAAGAACCATGTGGCCTGCAAGGGCAAACATGTTTAATCTCTGGCTTTTTACAGAAAAAGTGTCCATTCCTTGTAGAAGCCCATAGATTCTGATTGGTTCGGGCCTGGGAAGGAGGCCTCAGCAGGACCTGAGTGGAGACCCCAGCCCCTGACCCCCTGGGGAGGACATCTGTCTGACACCAACCCCCCCCCCACCCCACATGCTACCAACCCTCTAGACGTCGATGAGTGTGGCCAGGCGCCCACGCCGTGTACCTTCCTCTGCAAAAACACCGAGGGCAGCTTCCGGTGCACCTGCCCCCGAGGCTACCTGCTGGAGAAGGACGGCAGGACCTGCAGAGGTGATGTTCCCCCCCCCCAGGCCCTGTGGGGCTTCGTCCCCGACCCCCCGGGGATGCCCGGGCACATCCCCGGCCGCTCGCCCCCGGGTCTTTCCCCTGGGAAGCCCCCGGCCCCGGGGGGCCCTGCCCTGAGCCCGCGGGGACGTCTGTGCTGCAGACCTGGACGAGTGCTCCTCCAGGAACCACAACTGCCAGTTCTTCTGTATCAACACCGTCGGCTCCTTCACCTGCCACTGTCCCCCCGGCTTCACCCAGCACCACCAGGCCTGCCTCGGTGAGTCCTCTCACCCCTCCCAGCCCCTGGCACGTGACGCTGGCCTTCGCTCACTTGTTCTCCAAATAAGCAGCAAGCCCCACGTGTGTGCCAGACGGCGGGGACACACAGGGGGTCAGAACAAAGCCCCTGCTCTGTTGGTGCCCACATCCTGCCAATGCCTAGGACTTTGGTCTCCTTCCTTGCCCTAGGGACCTGGGAGGAGGAGTCCCTCTGACCTCAGCCCAGGACACTCACCTTTGCCCCTGACCGGTCCCTGATGGGTCTCTCTCCTACGGTCTCACGGGGTCCAGAGCGGAAGTTGGTTCAGAAGCCAGAGTTGCAGGGGCAGCTGTCACTCCCATGGCTTTTTAGTGTCTCGTGGCCTGGGAGAACCAGACCTCCCCTGGGGGCCAAGCCCAGCCATGGGTGGCCCCATTCAGGCTCCCACTAGTCCACTCAGCCCACACCTACTGAGACCTACGGTGGACCAGGCTGTGCTCTGGCCCGGAGGTCTTTGGACTCCAACCCTCAGGTCAGGCCTGCCCAGCCCCCTACTTGCTTCTGTTAACAAAGTTTGGTCGGCACACAGCCACGCCCATTCATTTGCATAGGGTCTGTAGTCGCTTTTGCGCTAAAATAACGGAGTCAGAGCCAAGTCGTTGCCACAAAGTCACACATACCTCCTAGCTGTCCCTCTACAGGAGCCGTTTGCCTCGCCCTGTTCTAAACCCTGAAGGTGCAGCAATGAACACAGGAGGCAAGCTTGCTGCCGCCACGGACTGTCCCTGCTAATAGGGACTCCAAACAGACACAAACAGCAAAGGGGCGCCTCGGTGGCTCAGTCAGTTAAATGTCCGACATCGGCTCAGGTCATGATCTCGAGGTTCATGGGTTCGAGCTCCGCGTCGGGCTCTGTGCCGACAGCTCAGAGCCTGGAGCCTGCTTCGGATTCTGTGTCTTCTCTCTCTCTGCCCCTCCCCTGCTCCTGCTCTGTTTTTCTCTGTCTCTAAAAAAACAAACATTTAAAAAAATTTAAAAACAAACAAACAGTAAGCTAACACCATAGCCTGTTGGAAAGTGATGCATGGCATGAGAGAAAGATAAAGTGAAGCCGAGTAAGGAGATCAGGAAGGCTGCAAGTTTTCCACTAGGGATCAGGAGAAGCCACATCCAAAGGGACTTTTGTACAAAGAGCTGACAGAGTTGAAGGAGGGAGTCACGTGCCCGTCTGGGGAAGAGCCTACCAAGCCTTGAAACAAGCTACGTTTCTCTTTTTCTGCACATTCAAGTTATCTTCCCTGCTTCCTAAGATGAGCACGTTTAATGTGGCATCTGTATGAGTTTGTAGCTGTTTGCACGTACACATGCGGGCCCGTGTGCCAGTGCAGACACCCAGCAAGCTCCCGTGGGACTTCTCTCTGGAACAGAGTTGACATTCTCAGCCAGGCTCCCCACTGCGTAGTTACCAGGGATCGAGGGCCCCAGATCATTCACGATTCACATCTGTATAGCCTATACTCCTGGTGGGTGGTCTGAGGCTAACTAGATCAAGGGTCTGCAAATTTTTTCTGTAAAAGGCTCTACGGTTGGGGCGCCTGGGTGGCTCAGTCAGTTAAGCAACTGACTTTGGCACAGATCATGATCTCACGATTCGTGAGTTCGAACCCTGTGTCAGGCTCTGTGCTGACAGCTCAGAGCCTGGAGCCTGCTTCAGATTCTCTCTCTCTCTCTCTCTCTCTCTCCCTCTCCCTCTCTCTCTCTCCCTCTCTCCCTCTCCTTCTCTCCCTCTGCCCCTCCCCAACTTCCTTTCTCTCTCTCTCTCTCCCTCCCTCCCTCTCTCCCTCTGCCCCTCCCCAACTTGCTCTCTCTCTCTCTCTCTCTCTCTCTCTCAAAAATAAATAAATAAATAAACATAAAAAAAAACAGCCTTGCCATTGTAGGCCAAAAGCAGTCATAGACAACATGTCATAAATGAATGGGCATAGCTGTGTGCCAGTAAAATTTGTTTACGATAAGCAGGCAGTGGGCCAGATTTGGGTCTCAGGGCCTCTGTTTGCTTATGATTAAACTAGAAGATCAAACTTACATGACCACAGTATGCCCCCCTGACCCTTGGCCTGCTTTGTGGATGCAAGGGAAAGAGACCATAGTCGTGCCAGAGGCCTCTCTCTGGTGAAATCCTGGCAGGAATCCAGGGCTAGTCTCTGTGGCCCCTCAAAGGACGGCTCAGACATGACGGATGACACCAGCAGCAGATACAGGAGCCACTCTGGCTGAGGAGCCCAGGTCCCCAGCGTCTCTCATACCCAAGAGAGATCCCAGGTCCCCAAAGGGAGGCGTCTGGTGTCAATCTTCATACCCTAGGGAGCCAAAACGAGGGTTCCCCCCGCCCCACCCTGGAGATGCACTGTTCACTCCCTAAACTCCCAGCATGGGCCATTAGCACGGTAGCCACATTGTCTGGTAACCAGCCCGTCTCTGCTCGCACTGCTGGCACAAAACACCACAGACTGGGCAGCTTGAACGACAGACACTTGTTGCACGCGGTTCTGGAGACTGGAAGTCCAAGGCCAGGGTGCCGGCCTGGTCGGTTTCTGGTAAGGGCTCTCCTCCGGCTGGCAGATGGCTGCCTTCTCGCGGTGTGCTCCCATGGCAGGGAGAGAGCAAGCTCTCTGGTCTCTTCTTACGAGGGCGCTAACCCCATCCTCGGGACCCCACCCTCACAGCCTCATCTAAACTGAAGCCCCTGCCGGAGGCCCCACCTGTGAACACCATCACTCTGTGGGGTTAGGGCTTCAACATACGAATCTGGAGTGGAGGGGGGACAGCCACTTTCAGTCCATAATCCAGGCTGACATGTCATGATGGTCTGGTGTCCGCGACGACAGAGTGCACTGTTACCCCCAGGAAAGGGGGTTTTGTTCATCTTTGAGTCCCGTGCTGAGCACTGTCCCGAGCCCTGTGTGTGACTGGATTAATCTCCCAAAACTGCGGTGAGGGAGGTGTTACCATCTCTGTGCTACAGCTGGGGAGACAGGCCCACAGGGGGTAAGTCAGCCACCCCGGGCCACACAGCTTTGAGGTGCCGCAGACAAGATTCAAAGGAAGTCGTATACGTGCTTCATCTCAAACGTTCAAGGCAGTTCTGTGATGTGGGAGCCGCTACGGAGCTCATTTCACAGAAGGGGAGACTGAGGCACGGAGAGGGCCAGTGACTTGCCCGGGAGCTGGGTAGGCCCAGCATTGTGGTGCTGGCCGTGAATCCCCTAACCGCTAGGCTGTCCTGCCCGTTCCCCGTCCTCTGCAGACAACGACGAGTGCTTGGCCCAGCCTGGCCCGTGTGGCACCCGGGGGCACTGCCTCAACACCCCGGGCAGCTTCAGCTGTGAGTGCCACCGAGGCTTCACCCTGGACAGCTCAGGCCATGGCTGCGAAGGTAGAGCTGGGCTTTGGGTGGGCTCTGGGCCTGGGCTGTGGTTCCCAGGGCCACCGGGCGAGCCCTGCCACCCGATCTCTGTCTCGCAGACGTGGATGAATGTGACGGGCCCCATCGCTGTCGGCACGGCTGTCAGAACGAGCTGGGGGGCTACCGCTGTGGCTGCCCCCAGGGCTTCACCCCGCACTCCCAGTGGAGCCAGTGTGTGGGTGAGTGTCAAACGCCCCCCATCAGAATCTGTTGGGAGCAGGCAACTAGGAACCGCCCCCACCCGGGATGTTGGGATAAAGCATGATGACCTAAAGTGCTTCTGGGCCGGCCCGGGAGGTAGTGAGGTCCCCACTGCTGGGGAGACTGGGGAGTCAGGGGGCTGCAGATAAAGCACGGCCAGGTTCAAGCCCATTTCCTTGGGAGTGGTGGCCTGGAGGGCCCAGCTGAGAAGGATTCTGAGTCAGCACCTGTGAACACTAGGAAAGAGTTCTGCGATTGATTGGTGATGCCTGCCATGGGTGTGGCAGTAGCAGATGGGAGCGTGTGCTGTATCTGTGCCTTAGCTGCTCCGGAGGCCCTCAGTTTGGGGGACTAGCCTGTGCCCCAGCCTCCTCCATCGCATACTTCTCTTTGTGCTCCAAGCCCTCCTAACGACAGCCTCGTCCTTACCGCCTCCGTTTGCGCCTTCCGGACAGTCTGGCTTTCGCCCTCTACCCTTGGGCCCACTCTCTCCAGGCGCCTCCACCTCCGCTGCTCTGGGCACTGCTGCCTGCCCCTCCCAGACGCTCTCCTCCCTCAGCCTCTCTGATTGACGTTACCTTCTCTCTGGTTCCTCCTCCTCCCCTGATGGTGGGTCCTCAGCTAAGTTTCCATCTTTCCCCTGCTGTGTGGCGTTCGGCCCCTGGGGACCACACACACACACACACACACACACACACACACCCCTTCGCCTCTGCTGCCGGTTCTCCTTCTCAGCCTGCTTCCCCCTCTGCTTTCTCATTTGCTCACTCCTTCTGCAGTGGGCTGTCCGGGGTCTGTCTTGCGTCAGGCCCTGTGGATACAGAAGTGGGCCAAGTAGCAGACTCTTGTCTAGTTAGTGGTGGGGACAGGGATGAGTTAGGCTCATGGTTCTCAACTGGGAATCATTTCGCCCCCTCGGAGACGTTTTGAAGCATCTGGGATACATTTTGCTCGTCACACCTGGGAGGTGGGAGCTCCCGGCATCTAGTGGGTGGGGGCCAGGGATGCTGCTTAATGTCGTGGGGTACACAGGACAGCCCCCACAACAGAGAATGGCTCGGTCCCAGATGTCAGTAGTGCCAGGGAAGAAACCTCGTTCGAGATCATGCCACCATTTAGGATTTCTGGGAAGTTCCAAGAAATGCTTGGAAGGAGAACTACAGGGCTGGGGCAGACCTAGTCCCGGGGCTGATGGGGAGCCTGATGGACGTTGACTTTGACCCTGGGCTCTGGAGGAGGAGCCGGACTTAGTGGGTGGAGATCAGGAGGGCTGTGGGCGGGGGGGCCTGGGGGTGCAGAGGCCACCCCCTGCCCCCCACGTTTCCTCTCCCCACTCACAGACAAAAACGAGTGCGTGCTGTCGCCTGCGGCCTGCGGCAGTGCCCCCTGCCACAACACGCTGGGTGGCTTCCGCTGCGTCTGCCCCTCTGGCTTTGACTTTGACCAGGCCACGGGGGACTGCCAGGACGTAGACGAGTGTGCCGCGCAGGGCGGCCCCTGTACCTACGGCTGCGCGAACACTGCCGGTGGCTTCCTGTGCGGCTGTCCCCAAGGCTACTTCCGGGCTGGGCAAGGGTGAGGGGCTTGCGTAGGGCGGGCACAGATTCCCAAACCCTGCGAGAGCACGCGCACACGCACACACACATACACACAGGTGGGTCCGTGTTCACATGCATTTTACACACGTGTGCACGGAGCCCTGAGCACACGTATGGGTGTGCACACAAGCTCACACCCGATTCTGGCATAATTACCTTCATGGCAGATGAACCCACCTGGTAGATGCACACTTCTCTGTAATACACTTGAGCACACGGCTCACACAGATGCCAGCACGCCTGCGGACCCCTCCGCGTTCGCGTATCTCAGTGTGCACACGTGTGCACATACACATCAGCATCCTGGGGTGTGAGCAGGTTCGCACCTAGGCCCAGGTCAGCCAAGGGATGCGTGCACACAAGCGCACATCCCTTGTGTGGGCACACGCAAAGGCACAGCCACACATTTACACACCAGCACCTGCCCCCGTGGGCAGTGAGGCTCAGGGTGGGGGCTGGAGGGGCTGGCTGGGGAGATCCCGCCAGCTTGCCCCTGAAGGCCTACCGCCACCTTGTCCTGGCCCAGGCACTGCGTCTCTGGCCTGGGCTTCAGTGCCGGGCCCCGGGAGACGCCAGGAGAAGAAGAACTGATTTCATCTGAAGCCTGCTATGAGTGCAAGATCAACGGCCTCCCGCCTCGTGACCGGCCACGGCGCAGCGCCTACGGTGGCCACCAGGTCAGGAGAATGAAGGGATAGGAAAGTTGGGTCGGAGGGGCTCTCGCTATTAGATTAACTAAATATGAGTGCATTGCTTTGCCTAATCTTTTCCCCTCTTGTTTCTTCCCCCCCTTTCCTGGAAAAACAGTGGCTCTATATGTCACCCCACTGTTACAAATATTTTCTGTAAGCCTCGCAGGGGTAGGGCCCTGTGTCTGTAAGAGTGAGGGGAGTGGTTGTCGGGGCTCCTGGGATGGGCGCCAGCGGATCTGGGCAGAGGAGGGCCGGGCGGCCCCATGGCTTTGCCTGCAATACTCACGGACTGCCAGCAGGTGTCAGCAAGGGCACGTGTCTGCGCAACACGCTGGGGAAGGGCGGAAGTGTCCAGAACCCAGGGGCAGGGAAACAGGAATAGCTTTCACTTTAACACAACAACGGAACCACCCCTCAATATGTAAATTAGGCGAAACCAACACCAAGGAGAATAAAACACAGATAACCTCCTGTGGGACTGGCTACGTCACCAAGCCCGGGCTAGCCTGCCATTGAGGCCCCTGGCTTATTCAGGGCCCTGTCCGGCTGCCAGGACCAGGAGCGCGCTCACAGCAGTTCACATAAAGAGGGGTTTGTCATCAGCACACAGGGTGCTCTCAAAGAGCCCAGATGCAGGAAGTGCAGCAACCCCCACCCCCACCCCCACCCCGGCACCGGAAAGCAGCTCCTCTCTGGTGCAGCCAGGTCTTGTGTTTCCCGCTGTGGCGGCTTCAGCGTTGTGTGGACAAGCGGCCGCCTATCTGCCCGTCTTTGCGTTCCCCTGGGGAAGCCGCCTCCGCCGTCACGCCTCTGTCTGTGGCCCAAGCTGACGGTGGGCCTTGTGATGGAGGGCTAGATGGAGGTCGAAGGCGGAGAGTGCCCCAGGGTGTCCTCCGGTTTAGAGACTGGCTGAAATCTCTCGGCCGTGACCCCCTGGTCCCCTACCCACTGCGTTCCGACGCTCCCCGCCTCTCACCGTCCTCTGCCTGGTCTTTCTCCACAGGTGAGCCTGGCCAGCCTTGACTCAGAGGCCCCACTGACCTTGGGCCTGAACCTCTCGCGCCTGAGCCAGGCCGAGCACATCCTGGAGCTGCAGCCAGCGCTGGAGAGCCTGGCGGGACGGGTCCGTTATGTCATCGCCCGTGGCAATGAGCAAGGTTTCTTCCGCATGCATCACCTCCGTGGCCTCAGCTCCCTGCAGCTGGGGCGTCGGAGGCCCGGGCCTGGAACCTACCGGCTGGAGGTGCTGAGCGTGGCAGGGCCCTGGGGCACCTGGCCGGAGGCGCAGCCGGGACCAGGGGGCCGGGCCTTGCGGCTGAAGGTGCAGCTACAGCTGCTGTAGTTGGAAGGACACCCCCTCCCCCCACCTCCTGGCAGACCCCAGGCCCCTCCCGCAGCCCCCGCTCCGGACTCACTGGATGGGCCCTGCCCAGTCCTCGCCTCGTTCGGCGGGATTTGGAGGAAACTGATGTCACCGAGCTCACCACACACCGCAGGGAGCCCCCGGGGTCCCTGGTGAAGCCCTGGACTCAGCGCGCCCCGGCGCCCCCCGTTCGTCCTCCTCTCCAGAGCTTGGGACGGACCGACCCCACCGGCAACGGGGTCACTGACCGGGAGGAGCCCCAGAACTCAGGAAGAGTAAAATGCTGTGCTGCGACCTCAGGCGAACCCAGCCTCTGCCCAGGGGGACCCCAACGCTCAGTCTCCCCTGGAGACAGCTGGAAGCTGGCGCACGCACCCTCCTTCTGCGACAACCAGGGTCACGGAAGGGCCTGTGATTCGCTGAGTCCGGTCAGCCTCAGGCTTCCACTTCTGCACTGCACCGCGGCTCACCCCCCGGGGGTCGATGGGACATGGGAACGGACAGCTGGGGGGTGCACCTGGGGCTCGACCCTCCGAGCCGAAGAGCCTGTGGGGGCCCCAGCCAGAGTTGGTGACACCGCCACGCTCGGGCCCCCGGTGGGGTGGGCCGGGGTCCCAGGATGCTTTTATATCAAAAGCAGAGACCACAGTAAAGTTATTTTGGGTTAAGCCGGCCTCTTTGGCATGTTCTCGAAGTAACGAGACGCTGCCCTCCGCGGGGCCGGGCTGGGCTCACAGGTCAGGGAGCGGGAGGCCCCAGAGCTTTGGAAGGATGCGCTTCAACCCGGGGCTCTGAGGGGAAAGCGTGCAGCCGAGACGCAGGCGAAGGCCGCCTTCCAGCTGGGGGTGGGGGACACGGCACCCAGGCTGCGGGCGGGTTCTGCGAACCTCAGACCTGCGAGTGGCGCAAAGCCAGGCTGCCGGTGGCAACCACCGCGGGCCCGGGTGGCTTCACCGGGGCCGATTCTAGCAGCTCACGCTCCCCGACCGCGTGCCGCGTACCCGGCACCGTTCTAAGGACCGTTACCGACCCGCTTGGTTGTCCTTGCAACTCCGTGGAATAGAAGCTGTTGTGTTCGGCCCCGTTTTACAGATTGGAAAACAGGCTTACGGATGGCAGGCCGCTTGGCCAAGGTCACTCCAGGTTGCAGGTAGCAGGTCACCCTGCCCCGCTCGCATCCTGCCCGGTCCCGGGGTGAGCCGCACCTATACCTAATCTGATGGCCTCGCTGGATGCCAGGGGGCCGTCGATACGCGGTCGGTGTGTGTGTGTGTGTGTGTGTGTGTGTGCAGACGGTAGTGCGTCGGTTGTTTATTGTCATCTCTGCACCCGGCGCGGGGCTGGAACTCCCAACCCCGGAGGTCAGGAGTCCCACGCTCTGACTGCGCCAGCCAGGCACCCGGTGGTAGTGCATTCGGTCCCCGCTAGCTTGTACGAGGCAGGCCGTGATATCACCCATTTTACAGCGGGAGGAACCAAGGCTTAGAGGGTTTGTAGAACTGGCCTGAGTCGCCTGCATAGCCTAGCGGGGCCTCGGTGTGACCCCTGGCCCCAAACCGCCTCTTGTCCTCTAGAGATGAAGCGCTGGGTTTTCATCTGGAATGTTCTCTCTCGTGGTGGAAACTGAGGCTGCCCGAGGATGGGACAGCTGGATGGCTCGAGTCTAGTGCCTGGCTCCGGGGCTCTATTCTTGGCTGGGTTCCGGGCCACTTGACTTATCGAGTGTTTCTGGACCCCTGTCAGAGCTTGCAGAGGGCTCCTCCTTGCATTAGCCGGGCTCGCTACAGCCCAAGGGTGTGGGCGGAACAAACGCAGCGACCCCCATTTTACAGGCGAGGAAAGCGATGCCAAGAGAGTGCGCGGTTTGCTCAAGGTCACCAGCTGGACTCACACCCTCGCCTGCAGCCAGCATGCCCCCCACCCCCGGAGCCGTCAGCTTGAGGGCTCAGCACAGATCCCGGGGTGGCATTCACGTGGGATTCAACACAGGCTGGGATAGCAACTCACACCCCATAATGAAATGTGACAGAGACAGGAATGACATCCCACCCCGGGGATGTTTTAAATAACGTTTATTTAAAAATCATAGAAAAGCATAGTCTGGGAGGAGCGTCCCGGGACGGTCTGGAGCTTTGCAAGGACCCAAAGGGACACAGGCAGGCGTGGCCCAGGGTGGGTGGCAAGAGGCTGCGGTGGGTGACAAATCCAGATGATCCACCAGAAGACCCGCTGCTTACGGCTGACTCTGGTTCCTGGAGCAGGCAAGGGGCCTGAAGCAAGGTCAGCTCTTTCCTTCCAGCTGCCTGAGGAGCAGGATGTGGCAGGAGCGACGGGACAGAGCCAAGAGCCGGCTCAGGCCCGGGCACTGAGGTCTGGCCTGAATGACAGGCTGGGGCACCTGGAGCCTCAGGGGACAGTTGTGGCGGGGCGAGGTCCGGCCCACCTTCGTGTTGGCTAATCCTGGAGGTGTTCGGGCTCACGGATCTGCAGGGTAGGGGGGGGAGGGATTGGAGAGGTCAGCAGGTGATGGGGACTGGAGTAGGAGCTGGGGACCCCGCACACCTGACACTTCGTCTCAGCACTTGCCGAACCCCCCGCAGCCGGGTTAGGGTAATGAACCGGCAGGACTGACCACAGAGTCAGCCCCCTCGGTCCCGGAGTTGAGTCCCCTCCCCCAGCCTGTGCTGCTCTAGAGAGCCCTCATCCCTTAGCAGTGGTGACGGGGGGGGGGGGGGGCCCGGAGGGATGGTCACATGATCAGAGTCCTCACCCGGATGAGCTGTGGTCCGGAGGGCAGTTTTCGTCTTGTTGCTTCTGGGGGGCCAGCTAACCCCGGACGGGGTCCTCGGGCGGCTTCTGTGATGCTTGGCCTTCCGCGCATCCAGGAATTCGGTCCAGTACTTCACCCTCTTGTCCCGGGGGTTGCCACACACCATCCTGTGTTTCCGCAAGAAGAATCTGGCGGGGGGAGAGGGTGCCCAGGTTGCGGTGCGAGCCGGGGGCAAAGTCGCGTCTGGGCCCCGCCCCCCGCCCCGCCTCCCAGGCCCCACAGCCCCACTCACATCACAGCCGGCAGGTTGCAGCTGCCGCTCACCTCCTGGCGCTGGTACCCCAGGGCGCGCTTCAGAAAGTCCAGGCTCTCCAGCCGGTGGTAGGCTAGGCAACAGTCCTCCGAGACACCTGCGGCCGCGACCCGCGGGCTCACATCTCTGTGCGCCTGCGCGTGGGCAGCGACGCACTCGCGCCCACACACACACCTGCCGCAACCCTCCCGAGGCCCGCGGAGGCCGAGAGACAGCCCAGAGGATAAGGAAGGCACCCGGCTCACCTTTGGTCCCCTGATAAGGGGACCGCTGGCACGAGTTGGAGGGGGTCCACGGTCCCGGGCTGGGACGGGCCCGGGACCACAAAACGAATGAGGGATCGGAGTGAATGAGGACGTCCACGAGGGCTCTGGGGCAGAGGAGCGCAGACGCCCCCAGGAGGGGCCAGGGGACGCGGCTCCCAGCCCAGGCCCTTCGAAAATGAACGCGCTGGCCGGCTGCTCCTGATGTCCCCGCTCCTGCTCCGGGCTGGCCGTTCCCCACCTAGGGCTGTCTCCAGGGCCTCCTCCTTTCTGTCCCCGTCAGAGTGACCGCTCGGTCACCAGACCGGAAACCAGGAGGTCTCTGTTTGTCTACTCGTTGCCTGACAAAAGCATTTTGGGTTCCTACTAAGGTGCCAGACGTGTAGACAAACACAGAGGGGAATTGGACCCAGGGCTGTCACGGGGATCCCCCAGCCTGGTGGGACACCCCAGAGGTCGATCTGTGCCGGGAAGGGGAAGGGCAGGGACCTGGGGGTGGTGTCTTGGAGGAGGGTGCCAGCAGGGCCTGGGAGGGTGGGCGGGTGGAGGTGATGTGACAGACAGTGCAGCGGCCTTCAAGGCCCTCCGGGACCCATCTGTCTGCTGACCCCGCCACCTCCAGGAGCCACACCCAAGGTCTGGCAAAGTGCAGTGGGAAGGATGGGAGAAGCGGGCGGCTTGAGCCCGCCCTGCATCTCCAAACCTTGGCCCCAGAGGGCGAGGGGCAGTGGCTTCAGATGGACCCTGGGCTGCGGTAGCAGGCAGGCAGGGGGCCACTCTGCCCCTAGGATCAAAGGGCCCCGGGCTGGGCCTGGCTTCTGGAATGGGCCTCTGATAGCATGACAATGGGAATGAAGCCCAGCCCCATCTTGGGCAAAGGCTAAGGTCTGCTGGAAGCAGAGGACTAGGGCCTCTCAGACCAAGTGAGGGCAGGCGGGGCAGGCAGGGTGGGGGGTAGGGATGGTGCTCTGGGGTTTGGACCAAGCCGGGGACCCTGCTCAGCCAGCTGCTGGGGCTCAGCCGCTTCCCCCGGGGCCCATGGGGATGCAGGAAACAGTGGCGGGACTCCTGGGGGACACTGTATGCCCAGAACTGGCCTTTGGTCACCAAATCCTCAGGTGCCCGATGCAGGGAGAAGGGGGAAGGGACCCCCCCGTGAATAACAGTATGGTTGTCATTGTTGTTGCCGGGCACCGGGCCAAGAGTTTTGCAAGTTACCAGCCCATTGGAGTCTCATGTCCTATCTGTGCAGCAGGAATCCAGAGGCCCCACTTTGCAGATGAGGAAACCGAGGCTCATAAAGACTGAGTAGCAACACAGGTAGCCCAAGGCGGGTGGAGCTGGGACGGGGGACCCACTCCCGTTGGTCTCCAGGGCTCTGCAGGGTCATGTCACTGCAGCGTGTCCCCGGCAGTAACTGGCCATGCCACCACTGGGAGCCATACGCTGCTCCCCCACAGTGTCTGGGCTGACTGGAGTCCTGGCAGGGAGGCCTTGGGTCACGGACGGTGGAGGAGGCATCACAGGGGCTCTGGAAGGAGGGACTGGGGGGCCTGCACCCGCAGGGAACCGCAAACACATGCCAGGAGTTTCGGCATGACTGGGGCGGGAGTTGTGCATCAGAATTCAGTGGTGGAGACATAACGGGTGGGGGTTGGGGAGCTTCTGGAGGAGGGGAGGAGCAAATGGGGGAGGGAGGGCAGGGAGGATAGATGGGGAGAGGAGGGCTCCAGGAGGCTGGGTAGGTACGGCCCACGACGTTACCTTGAGCGTGGACAGTAGGACACCAGATGCCCACAAAGCTGGCCGCCACCACCAGGCACAGCAGGAGCCACAAGTTCATTGTGCACCGGCTGGTCCTGCTCCCCAGGTGTCTGCAGGAATAATGGGAGAGGTGGGGGTGATGAGGACCCCAAACGGACGGCAGCAGACCCTGGGAACACTCCCATCTCCAGCCAGGCCCCAGGGCCCTCTGCAAGGGAGGCAGGCGGCCCAGGGACACGTCGGGCTGGGGGGCCTGGTGGCTGTCGGGCTGGTCCCAGCCAAGACTGGGGGAAGGACTCACCAAAGTCCGAGGGATCCCAGGGGCTGGTGCCTGCTGGGGTGATTCCAAGCTTTTCTGCCTGCCAGGCCAGCAGGCTGTGCATTTTATAGATGGGGCCCCACCCTGAGGCCACCTGCCCTCCACCACCCTCCCTCCTTCCACCTCCTCCCCTGATGGGCCTCCAGGCTTCTCCCCGGTTTATCTTTCTAGCTGCTTTCTCCAAAGTCAAGATACACCTGCAGGGCATTGTAGGCACCTGGGGACAAGAGGACTTACATCAGAGGGCTGGCAGGAAACACTGACTTTCTCAACTACTTGGATGTGAGACGGACAAGGGTTGGCTCCCTTGGTGGTGGGAGGCAGAACCACACAGATGGACAGACCCAGCCTGCCCAGGCCACTTGAAGGCTGGCTGCCCTAGGACCACCCCCCCTCTTTCACTTCCTTCCCCCATCCAGTTCTCCCCTGTTTTCTCCCCGAAGGGCCCTTTGTCCTCCCAGCATTCCCTCTTCCGCCACACACCGGGGCAGACACAGCCTTCCTGCACAGGGGCCTCAGGCTGCCTTGCTCCCCGCTCCCAAGCCACCTGTCCGGCGGGGCCCTGACTTCACCCCACTTTCCTCTCCTTCCCCACGATGGGGGGCCTTACAGTTTCATAGAAATGCCCTGGTTTTGCCAACAGGCAAATCCATTGAAACAGAAAGTAAAATCAGTAGTTGCCATGGGCTGGGGAGGGAGAATGGGGGGCGGGGAACGCGCAACTTGGCGAATATTGTGAACGCAGGGAAACTTGCACTTTTTTGTTGTTGTTTTTAAGATTTTATTTTTAAGCAATCTCTGCGCCCAGCGTAGGGCTTGAATCCGCAGCCCCGTGATCGAGTCGCGCGCTCCACTGACTGAGCCAGCCAAGCGTCCCCGGAACCTTACACTTCCGATGGGGTGCAGTGTAAGGTATGTGAATTTTCTCGACTGTTACCTTGAGAAAAATGTTATTAACATCCACCACAACAAAGAAATGCTCTGGTTTTGGAAGAAATGCCTGGAGCCCTAGGTAGCCGCGCGCCGGCGGGAAGCAAAGCAAAACCCACCTAGAAGGCATATTTTTCTTTCCCTGGGTCAGCGTGGCTCGCCTGGTCAGGGGCTCCACGGGTGGGGGTGGGCGGGGCTTTGCAGAGACCTCACAGCTGATTGGCTTGAACTGTTAACTTTTTATTGCTCGCATCCTTAGCTATAGAACACTCCAGGTATTTACCACACCCGTACCCTTCTCATCTCCCCGCCCCACTAGGAGCCCCTGGCGGGGACCCTTCGCAAGCCCCCAGGGGCGGAACCCTGAGGGTTTGGAGGCGTGGCTTACGCTAGGGGGCGGGGCTTACAAGCCCCGCCCCGCTCAGGGAGCTGAGACTCAGCGCGGCCAGGCCGAGCGCCTAGCGGTCCGCGGAGGTGGCTGTGGCAGCCCCCAGGGCCCGCTCGCGACTCCGGTTCCTCGACCTCTTGCTCTGGGTGTGGGGCGGGGGGGGGGGGTGCAGGCGGGACGAGACGCGGCTCCGCGTGGCTGGGGGCGTGGGGACGCGGCGTGGTGGGCCCGGCCAGCCTGTCTGCTCAGGCCCACTGCACCTGCCTGTCCCGTCGCCCGAAGCCGCCAAGACGTGGCGTGACCCAGACTCGCCTGAGGTCCCCGCAAGCGAGCCCACTTCCCCTCCCCGCCCCTCGGGGTTTGTCCCACCCGCAGCCTTCACCGGGGGCGGGTGTCCGAGGAACCTGGGCGCGGGGCAGGCAGGGATTTGCGTGATCATGGACCCGGTGCAGGTGTCAGGGAGGGGGGCGGCGTGCTCAGACCCCGGTGAAAACCCGGAGTTCTGAAGCCCGCAGCTGCTGAGTGTGAGGGCCGCATCCACACGGTCAGGGCCGAACTGGGAAAGGGGAAGCCTCTTCTGTTCCTACAGCTGCTGGAGGCGCCCCTGTGGCACGAGCGCAGCTGGGGGACAGAGGCCTCCTCCTGCCTCCTGGCCACCAGCCCTGACGATGGGGGCCGTTCGGGGTGGTCTCCGGCCTGAAGCTGAGCCAAGGTGAGGGACTGACCCCATCCCAGGGCCTGCAGGTCGGAAGGGCAGGCAAAAAGCCTTCCTCAGGCTCAGCAATTGGAGGCCCCCTGGGGAGGCCACCGCTAGGGAGTGCACTCAGAGGGTCCCCTGCAGAAGGGGTAGGGGGTCTGGGCTCTGTGAGGGGAGATGCCAACCGCTCCCTTGGGGTCAGTTCCTCCGCGGGCCGGCTCGCTATCATTTCTGTGCTGGAGAAGCCCTCCCAGGTGTTCAACTTTGGCCTTCTCGACAGAGGGTCAGGGAGGCTCTAAGAGTCATCGGAAGGGGACAGGGGCACTGGGGAGGTGCCACCAACTGAAGCGGGGGCCCTCCTGCAGTTGCTGTTGCACATCAGGTTCCCCCTCTCCCTGTGTTGCCCACCGCTCTCCTGGCCGTCTGGTGCCTCCAGGCCCCCGCTCAGGCAGCCCCGGGAAGCAGCAGCTGGGGGCCCTCCCTCACGCACCTCGTGTTGACGCACGTACGAGGCACGTACCGGCCCCTGTCTGCGGGGCCTGGGCCCCCGTTGTGCCTAGCTGCCTCTTGCTCTGGCCCAGATGCACAGTGGTTACCACGCGACTGGGGGAAGGGAGGAAAAGGGGTTTTTCCAACATGCCTTTCAGGGACTTCATCTATGGTCTCTGTGACCCCTGTCACTGTGTTCCTGACGTGGTTGGCCCTGCCGCCTCCTGGAAGGCTGGCTTGGAGGGGCTCGCCTCCCCAGGCTGACCAGGGGTCTCTGTGTTCCCTAGGGTCGCCGCGGCGACCATCTGGGCAGGGGCCAGGCCCACCACACATTCTTGGGCCATTGGCACTGGTTGTATGGAGCCTCGGCCTCTGTCCTGGTGCTTCCCCGGCTCTTAACCGGACATGTGGGGGACAGGTGCCAGCTGGATGCCAGCTGGAATGCCCCAGCTAGGAAGGTGGCCTATTGCCAGTCCTGCCAGGCTGGGTTGGGGCAGGGGTGTCAGCGAGGAGGAAGGGCGGTGGGCTCTGAGGGGAGGGTCCCACAGGGCCCTCTTGGGAGTCCCTCTTCGAAGCGGCTGAACTCCATTCACCCCTCCCACGCAGGTTTTCTGGGTGCCCCTTACAAACCAGCCATTTGCTGGGGCCCCCGGGTGATGGCAGTGAGTAAGCAGATGTGTCCCAGCCATGAAAGATGCCAGTGATGTCACTGGTCCTCACTGAACATCTGTCGGGGGCCATTTGTCATCATGCTCATTCAGCAAGCACTTAGTAAGTACCTACTGTATGCCAGGCCCTGGCCTGGGTGCCAGGGAAAAATAGTGAAGGAGGCAGATGGTCTCAGGGTAGAGCAGAAAACACAAGCAGCAAATAGTGAAGCCGGATACTACTTTGAGATTAGGAAGAATGACACTGGGGACAGGCTGGGCTTCTTCAAAGACGGTGGCCCGAGATGACAACAGCCCTATAGGATCAATAGTTATCCCCATTTTCCAGGAAAAACACAACCAACCGAGGCCCAGAGAGGTTAAGTGGTCTGCCCAAATCAGCGGGGCCGGATTCCACGCTCAGGTCTCACCCCTTCATTCCACATGAGCTGTTAGGGTGCTGTATTAAAAAACTTTTTTAGGGGCGCCTGGGTGGCTCAGTCGGTTAAGCGTCCGACTTTGGCTCGGGTCATGATCTCGCAGTTTGTGAGTTTGAGCCCCGCATCGGGCTCTGTGCTGACAGCTCAGAGCCCGGAGCCTGTTTCAGATTCTGTGTCTCCCTCTCTCTCTGCCCCTCTCCCGCTCATGCTCTGTCTCCCTCTGTCTCAAAAATAAATAAATGTTAAAAAAAAATTTTTTTTAAACTTTAGTACTGTATTTTCTTTAACCATATCTATAAAAATATTATCATTCCCACAGGCAATCAAATAAGGATGATTTGTGAGACATTCCCTCTTTTTTCTTTTTTCTGGCATAGTAAATCTTGATTGCACACTTGTAGCACGTTTCAGATGCCAAATAGCCACACGTGGTGGCTAGCGGCTACCTTGGGGAGCAGTGCGGTTCTAGCCACAGATAACCGTCAGGCCATAATTTTGTCCTGATTCTTTCTTATGTTTATGAAGGCTTTTTTTTCTGGGCAGTTTAATTTTCCTAGCAAAACTGGGGGGAAGGTACAGAGATCTCCCATATACCCTTTGCCCCAAATGGATATTTGCCCCAAATGGATATTCCGTGGTTATCAACATCCTGCACCAAAGGGTGCATTTGTTACCATCGACGGGCCTGTGCTGACAGCATTGTCATCCAAAGTCCATAGTTTACGTTCGGGTCCACTCCTGGTGTTGGACATTTTATGGGTTTGAGCAAATGCTTGATGACCTGTACCCATCATTATGGCATCATACAGAGTACCTCACTGCCCTGAAAGTCCTCTGTGCTCCAAGCATGTCTTGTGTATTAGGACGTCTTGACAGCTGGCGCCTACCTGATCACGGAAGGACTGAGTACCCCTCCCGGGGCTGGCAGATCCTAGAGAGAGCAAATGACTCGTGAGTGCACCTTCCGTAGGCGAAGCGGTCAGTCCGGAGCCCGCACCCAGACCCTCTCCTTTATGGGGCTCTCAGACTCAGAGCCACTGTCCCCGGCCCTGATCACCCCAGAGCCAGGTGTCAGACCACTAAGAGACAAGCCCTGTGCCCCGGAGCCTGCGGAAATTATGCAAAGTAGCCAGTCCTGAGCCGCACGGGCTGCCTCACCCATTCCCTCCCGCGGACACCAGACTACAGGCTCTCACCCACGTTTTCCCCTCACTCCCTCTGCCTCCTGGCCAAGCACCGCACGGTGCTTCCCCCTGTGGCCCTGTGAGGATGGCGTGCCCCCTCCTCTTGACATCTGTGAGTAGCAAAGTATCTTTTTCATGACAATCGTCTCCTGGTCTAGTGGCCTCACCACCCCTGAATAGGCATAAAACCTACATTTTAAAGCAAATGCCAAGTGACGTGCAGAGAGCTGGAGACAGAGGGCAGATAATAGATGTACCGTGCCCATGTGACGCTCACCGCCGGGGGGACTTTCACAGGATGCACGGTCTGCATTCTAGAGGAACGTCCACACACAGGCTGTGAGGATGCACAGGGCACCCCGCCAGGGCTCCAGAGAGAATGGAGACCTGAAGGGCAAGCAGGTGTTAGAGGTCAGACAGAGCAGGACGCCAGAGGGACCTGCCAAGTGTAGGCTGGCTGGGGCGGGAGGAGACAGTCTATTCGTGGCCTCGTGTACCGAGCCAAGAAGGGTGACCTTCCTCGAAAAGGCACTGGGGAGCTGCTGAGGGATTTAGCCAGGGGAGGACTGCGGTCAGCCCTGTATCTGAGCTTTACCAAGGTCATGTGGAAGACGCAGTGTGGCGACATGGGTTCGGGAAAGAGTAGCCTCAAGACTAACACCTTGTCGAGGCGTCTGGGTGGCTCGGTTGAGCGTCCGACTTCAGCTCGGGTCCGGTCATGATCTCGCGTTCGTGGGTTCGAGCCCCGCCATGGGGTTCTGTGCTGACAGCTCAGAGCCTGGAGCCTGCTTTGGATTCTGTGTCTCCCTCTCTCTGCCGCTCTGTCTCCCTCTTTTTAAAAAATAAATAAACATTTTAAAAAATTAAAAAAAAAAAAAAGATTAACGCTTGCCTTCCCATGAGGGCTGGAGGAAGACCCTTTCCATGCTCTAAACAGAAAGAAATACAGGAAATGTTTACCAAGATCTACTAGGTGTCAAGTTTAGTAGTTATAACACACTGACAAGACAGACTTAGTCCCTACTGCCATGGAGATGTTTTAGTTTTATTTTTCTAACAATGACTTTACAATAGCATCTGATGAATGCTGAGATGACACAATACAGGGACCCGGAGAAGAGAAAAAAACAACTAAAATCAGAAATGAAAATGGGGGAGGGGTGCCTGGCTGGCTCGGTTGGTAGAGCACGTGACTCTTAACCTTGGGGTTGCGAGTTCAAGTCCCATGTGGAACGTAAAGATTAGGTAAAAATAAATAAATTATAGATAGATAGATATTAAAAAAAGAAAATGGGGGACACAACTACTAGCCTTACAGAAGTTTTTAAAAAGAATTAGAAGAGAACATTATGAACAATTACACACCAACTAATTAGACGATACAAATGAAATGAGCCAATTGCTAGAAACAAACTACCCAATCTGACTCAAGAATAGAAAATCTGAAAAGGGCTAGCAAGGAGGTTGAATCAGCAATCAAAAACCTCCCCACAAAGAAAAAATCCCCCCAAACCCCTGATTGAACCACACAGCCCTACTTATTTTCATCTGTTTTCTCTTGGTGGGTGAGGGGTTCTGCACAGCATTTGACCCAGCAACCCCCAGACTCACCATCGGGTGAGGTGGAGACATCAGGACTCGGGGCCGAGTGAGGGGCAGCGCCAGGCTGGGTCTGCTGGGAGGGAGGACAGCAGCCGGAGGGAGCTGTGGGTTCTGACGGAGTCCTGCCTGGGTGGCAGGAGGAAAGGGGCTGGTCCCGCTCCCATCAAGATGGCCCTTGGCTCCCTTTTGACTGGCTGTTCAGCGTCCCCTGCAATTCCATACGAATTTTAGGGTCTGTTCTCCCATTTCTGACAAGTGTTCATTGGTGTTCTGATAGGGATTGCACTGAATCTGTAGACAGTGCTACGTCTTCCATGGACGGGGAGAGGTCTTTCCAATTACCTAGGTTTTAATTCTAGCTTAAAGAATTAAGCATATTTTGCAGTTCTCAGCCATAAGTCTTGTGCTCCCTTAGTGTAACTTATTCTCAAGTATTTTATTCTTTTTGATGCGATTGTAAATGGAATCTTTCCATTTCCTTGTCAATGGCTCATTGCTATTATATAGAGTGCTACGTGGAATTTAAGCACTTTTTAAAAAAAATTCCCTTTAGCATACAGCGTTCTCTTAGTTTCAGGTATACGATATAGTGACCCACCCCACCCCATTTACCCCAGATGGGTGGCGACCCTTGGGCCTCTGAAAAGAGTTTGAAAAGCTACTGCATTGGGGGGAGTCCCTAGGGTAGCACATGGAACTGGTCAAATTTTCTATTTCTTCTTGAGTCAGTTTTGGTGTTTGTTTCTATGACTTTGTTTGTTGCACTCAGGCTATCTAATTTGTTGGCATTTGGTTATGCATAGAATTGTCTTACAAACTTTTACTTCTGTGAGATCCAGAGTTTTGTCCTCACTTCCATTTCTGATTTTATTTAATTTTTTAAAATGTCTGTTTATTTATTTTGAGAGAGAGCATGAGGGGAAGGACAGACAGGGAGAGAGAGGATTACAAGAAGGCTCTGTACTGCCAGTGTAGAGCTCGATGCAGGGCTCGAACTCACGAACTGTGAGGTCATGCCCTGAGCCGCAACCAAGAGTCGGACGCTTAACCAACTGACTCACCCAGATGTCCCTCATTTCCGATTTTCGTTATTTCCTTTTTTCCTTACCCTAGGTAGTTTGTCAATTTTGTCATAAAACTAACTGTTGGTTTTGTTGATTTTCTCTGTTGTTTTATATTCTCTATTCCACTTATCTCCACTATAATCTTTATTATTTCCTAGCTTTGGGCTTAAGCTTACTCTCCTTTGTCTAGTTCCTTAAGGTATAAAGTGAAGTTTTGATTTAAGATCTGTCTTCTTTTTTAATGTAGGCACTTATATCTATACACTTCCCTGAGCACTGTTTTGTTGATTTTTTTTTTTTTTTACATTTATTTATTTTTGAGAGACAGAGCACAAGTTGGGGAGGGGCAGAGAGAGAATGAGACACAGAATGCGAAGCAGGTTCCAGGCTCTGAGCTGTCAGCACAGAGCCCAATGCGGGGCTCAAACTCACGGACCACGAGATCATGACCTGAGACGAAGTCCGACACTAGAACGACTGAGCCACCCAGGCGCCCCCCGAGGACTGTTTTGTTGTGTTTTCATTTCCATTCATCTGAAAGTATGTTTTAATTTCCCTTGTGATTTCTTCTTTGACTCATTGGTGTTCAAACAGTGTGTGGTTTAAGGCATACAGATGGCCAACAGATCCACGAAAAGATGCTCAACGTCACTGATCATGAGGGAAATGCAAATCAAAACTACGATGACATGTCACCTCATACCTGTCAGAATTGCTAAAATCAACAACACAAGAAACAACAGGTGTTGGTGAGGGTGTGGAGAAAGGGGAACCCTCGTGCACTGTTGGTGAGAATGCAAACGGGTGCGGCCGCTGTGGAAAATGGTATAGAGGTTCCTCAAAAAATTAAAAATGGAATTAGCATATGATTCAGTAATTCCACTGCTGGGTATTTACCCAAAGAATAGGAAAACACCAATCCAATGTGTATCGCAGCACTATTTACAATAGCCAAATTATGGAAAGAGCTCAAATGTCCACTGATGGATGAATGGATAAAGAAGTGGTGTAGGGACCCCTGGGTGGCTTAGTTGGTTAAGCATCTGATTTTGGCTCAGGTCATGATCTTGCAGTTCACGGGTTCAAGCCCCGCCTTGGGCTCTGTGCTGACTGCTCAGAGCCTGGAGCCTGCTTCAGATTCTGTGTCTCCCTCTCTCTCTCTCTGCCCCTCTCCTGCTCGCACTCTGTTTCTTTCTCTCAAACATAAATAAATGTTAAAAGATACATAAAAAAAAAAAAAGAGGTGACGTATGTATATACAATGGACGATCACTCAGCCATTAAGAAGAGTGAAATCTTTTCATTTGCAATGACATGGATGGAGCTAGAGAGTATAATGCTAAGCAAAATAAGTCAAAGAAAGACAAATACCATATGATTTCACTCACATGTGGCATTTAAGAAACAAAATAAATGAACAAAGAAAAAAAGAGACAAACCCAGAAATATACTCTTAACTACACAGAACAAACTGGTGGTTACCAGAGGGGAGGTGGGGGTGGGTGAAACAGGTGAAGGGTATTACGAATACATTTATCCTGATGAGCACTGAATAACGTATAGAATTGTTGGGTCACTATATCGTATACCTGAAACTAAGAGAACGCTGTATGCTAAAAGGAATTAAAAAGAAAAAGTGTTGTTTAAATTCCACGTAGCTGAGAATTTTCCAGGTTTCCTTGTGTCACTGATTTCTAGCTTCATTCCACTGTGGTCAGAGAAGATAATTTGCATGATTTCAACCTTTAAAAAAAATTTTAAATGTTTTTATTTATTTTTGAGAGAGAGACAGAGCATGAGCCGGGGAGGGGCAGAGAGAGAGGGAGACACAGAATCCGAAGCAGGCTCCGGGCTCTGAGCTGTTCAGCACGGAGCCCAACGCGGGGCTCGAACTCACAAACCGTGAGATCATGACCTGAGTCAAAGTCAGACACTTAACCGACTGAGCCACCCAGGTGCCCCTGATTTCAATCTTTTAAGATTCATTGAGACTTGTTTTGTGGCCTGACATAGGGCCTATATTGGAGAATGTATTGCATGCATTTGAAAAGAATGTGTGTTCTGCGGTTGTTTGCTGGAATGTTCCAAATACATCTGTTAGGTCTGCTTACAACCAATATTGAAAATGGAGTACTGAAGTCACCAGCTATTATCGTAAAAGGGTCTATTTCTCCTTTCATGCTGCCCATGTTTGATTCGTGTTTTCTGGGGCTCTATAGTTTGGTACATATATGTTTATTTTTATTTTTAAACATTTAAAAAAAAAAAATTTAAGTACTCTCTTCACCCAACATGGGGTTTGAACCCACAACCCTGAGATCAAGAGTCGCGTGCTCCACCCACTGAGCCAGCCAGGTGCCCTGGTATGTATGTGTTTATAATTATTGTATCTTCTTAATAAACTGACCCTTTTATCAGCAAGTAACGTCCTTCTTTGTTTCTCATAACAATTTTTGACATAAAGTCTATTTTGTCTGATAGTACTATAAATATGCCAGCTCTCTTTTAATTACGATTTACATGGAATTTCTTTAACCCACTCTTTCATTTCCACCTATCTGTGTCTTTGGATCTTTGTGTCTGATGCTCTTGTAGAAAGTATATAGCTGGGTCAGTCTCTTTTCTCCTCTGTCTGCCTTTTCTTTGGAGGGTTTAATCTACTTATCTTTAAGGTAATTACTGATAAGAAAGAACTAACTCCTGCCATTTTATTATTTGCTTTCTTTTTTAACCTTATTTGTTTCAGAGAGAGTTCACGTGCAAGCAGGGGAGGGGTAGAAAGAGATGGGGAGAGAGAGGATCCTAGGAAGGCTCTGCACAGTCAGCACTGAGCTGGACGTGGGGCTTGAGCTGATAAACCATGAGATCGTGACCTGAGCCGAAATCAAGAGTCAGGTGCTTAACCGACGGAGCCACCCAGGTGCCCCAGTGTAAGACATACCTTTAAAAGAAATAATAAAATAGGGGCCCCTGGGTGGGTCCGACGGTTAAGCATCTGACTCTTGATTTCAGCTCAGGTCGTGATCTCATGGTTTGTGAGTCCGAGCCCCACGCCGGGCTCTGCTCTGGTAGCAGGGAGTCTGCTTGGGATTCTGTCTCCCTCTCTGCCCCTCCCCCCTCATGCTGTCACAGTCTCTCTCAAAATACATAAATAAATAAGCTCTTAAAAAAACAAAGGTATGTCTTACACCTATTTTTTTCCTTAATTTTTTCACTACTACTTTCTTTTGCATTTCATTGATTTTTTTTACAGTGTACCATTTTGACTCCCACATTTCCTGTTCTGTCTATATTCAGTTATTTTCTTACTATTTACCTAAGATTACAATTAATATCTTCAACTTGTGACAATCCAGTTTGAATTAATACCAGCTTGGCTTCAAGAGGATACAAAACTCTGCTCCCGTACAGCTGCTTCTCTTCCCCTTTATAGTGTTACTGTCACAATTACATCTTGATATATTCCATTCCCATTATCATACCTTTGTAATTCTTGCTTTAGGCTCTTGTTTCTGAAATCACACAGGAGGGAAAAAGAGTTGCAAACTAAAAGTACAAGAACACCGGCTTTTATATTTACTTACATAGTTGTCTTTCCGGTGCTATTTTCCATGTGGCTTCGAGTTGCTAGCTAGTGTTCATTTCAGCCTGAAGGACTCCTTTCAGTACTTTTTTTTCTCTTTTTTTCTTTTTTTCCTAGGGTAGGTATGCCAGCCACCGAGTCTCTTAACTTCTGTTTATCTGGGAATATCTCTATTTCTCTTTCATTTTTTTTTTATTTAATTTTTTTTAACGTTCATGTATTATTGAGAAACAGAGAGACACAGAGCGTGAGCAGGGGAGGGGTAGAAAGATGGGAGACACAGAATCTGAATCAGGCTCCAGGCTCTGAGCTGTCAGCACGGAGCCTGACGTGGGGCTCAAACTCACAAACTTTGAGATCATGACCTGAGCCAAAGTCAGCTGCCCAACCAACTGAGCCACCCAGGCACCCCTCTCTTTCATTTTTGATGGATAGTTTTACTAGAGACAGAATTCTTGGTTGACAGGGTTTTTTTTTTTTTTTTCATTCAGCACTTTATTTTCTAGAAACAAATTTTTTAACGTTTATTTATTTTGAGAGAGAGAGAGAGGCAGAGAGAAAGGGAGAGAGAGAATTCCAAGCAGGCTCCATGCCGTCAGCACAGAGCCTGATGCAGGGCTTGAACTCATGAACCATGAGATCATGACCTGAGCCGAAATCATGAGTTGGATGCTTAACTGACTAAGCCACTCAGGTGCCCCTCGTTCAGTACTTTAACTGTCATTCACTGTTTTCACAATATCCGGTGAAAAATCAGCTGTTACTGATTGGAGACCCCTTGTATGTAATGAGTCACTTCTCTCTCGCTACTTTACAGGTTCTCTTTGTCTTTATTTTTCAACAGTTCAATTATAATGTCCTGGTGTGGATCTCTTCCAGTTATCCTGCTAGGAGTTTGCTGAGCTGCTTGCACAGATGGATGACCGTTATTAAAGTTGGTAAGTTTTCAGCCATGGTTTGTCTGAATAGTCTTTCTCTTTTTCTCTCCTGCCTCTGGGATGCCCATGACTTTTCTAAAATATTTTTTAAAGACTGTATTTCTTGTTGTGTGTGGTCTCTGAAGCGTCAGTTCCTTTGGCTTCTAATCAGCTAATTGTTGGACAGAACTTTCTTAAATGCCTGAAAGAAGAAGACAAGAAGGACGAGGAGGGAAGAGAAGGAGGAAGGTGGAAGAGGCGAGGAAGAGGGGAGAATGGGAGAAAGGAAAGAGGAGAGAAGAGAGGAAAGGAGACAAAGTACTTTCCTGTTCTTTGCAGACTAGTCTGGGTTGGGGCGCTCCTGCAACACCAAGCCAGGCTGTTTACCAATCTGCCTTGGTCTTTACTTCCTGCTTGTGGTGAGCCTGAATGGGGGGAACACCTAGGGGTTTCTACAGTCTTTTCTGAGCATGCATCCGGACCTGGGCATGGGAGGCTTTTCAAAACCATTATTTCCCCCAAGTAACTGCTCCCAAGCAATTCCCCCAAGTAATCTTCCCCCCAAGTAACTCTTCCCCCCAAGTAACTCTCCCCCCAAGTAATTCCCCCCCCAAATAACTCCCCCAAGTAACTCTCCCCCAAGCAACTACCCCACCAAGTAACTCCCCCTCCCAAGTAACTCCCCCCCAGTAACTCCTCCCTAGCTAACTTCCCCTCAAGTAACTCTCCCCCCAAGTAATTCCCCCCCCAGGTAACTCCTCCCAAGTAACTCCCCCCTCCCCAGTAACTCCTCCCCAGCTCCTCCTCTCAGGCTTTCAGCACATCTATTGTTTGTCCCAGCTGTAATCTTGCCACCACCACCCCACCCCCGTGGGAGCACCTTGCTCATCTGTTTTCAGTGCGCTCAAGGAAGACCTTCCGCACAGTCCCTTCCTGCTTTGAGAGAGTTGCAACTGGGCAAGACAAAGGCCAGTGCCTTGTCATCGCCTCAAGGAACCCCAGACGGGGCACACCAGGCACATGCGGTTCCTCTGGAACAGGGGTTTCTGTTTCGTTTTGCTTCGGGGGAAGGGGTAGCCAACGATTTTCTTTGAAAGAACGGTAAGGGTAAAAGAAGTGATGTGGACGTCCCCCTGCAGCTGAGAGAAAAGGGAAGGGCAAGCACAGCGGGCACACGCCGCCTGGCACGGAAGCCACTCGCGCGGCCGTGGGGAGGCCCACCGGAGGCTCGGCTAGCGTCACTGTCCCGGGGCGTCCTCATCAAAAAGACACCCAGGGGCTCTGGGGCCCCAGCTGGTGCAAGCTGCTTACGTAATTGGTCACCAATTCTTTGGTGGATTTCACTCTCTTGGTGCAGTTACGTGAGTGACTCAGCCATTTGCGCGGGGGCCACTGTGCACAGCTCTGGTTGTGAGCGGGTCACGCGTTTCTGCGAGCGTACCCCACCCGCCTCCGTGTCCAGCCTGCTCTCCCGGCCACCGCAGTCCGGCTTCCTGGCACCCTGAGGAAGGCTCGGCCACCCCGTGGGTCCTGAAGCTCCACCAGCTCCTCAGCACCCTCCCCCCCCCACCGTGAGGTTGGCGAGGAAGATCGATCGGGTCACCGTTCCTCAGAGCCAACGCTGTGGATGGGCGGATGCGGGAGGCACAGGGCTCTGGGTGGATCCGCTGGCAGGCCTAGCCTCCGGGTCCCGCAGGGAGGCCTGGAGTAGGGGGACACTGTAGTAGTCACGGCAGGTGGCTTAGGAGGGCTGGTGGCCTCGCAGCCCTGTATCTGCACGGCAGGGGCCTTGGCGTGGTCAAGGGCACTGCCAGCAGGGGTCAGGACTCTTGGCTGGGATGGCCTGAGGACCACACCTGCTTCATGAGTGCCTGTCACGTGCCAGGCACTGTTCCAGAATGCAAGGTGGTCGGCTGGCTACATGCCGGGTCCCGTCCTGAGGAACTTTATATCCACCGATGTGACAGCAGAGTCGGTCACGTGCCCAAGGAGTCAGAGCTGACTGCAGTATGCCAGCACCCCCCGGCCACTGGGCTATGCGGTCCCTCGGTTAAAAAAGAAGGGACGGGTCAGCCGAGGAGCCCGAAAGCCCCGCGGGGCCCCAGGCTGCACCTGAGTTGACCGCAGCAGGGAGTCAGGACTGGGCGGCTGGGCGGCCTGGTGCTCAGCCAAAGCTGCTACGCGTCTCTCCCACGGCTGCCTACGGAGGCCGGTCACCAGGAGTGTGTTTGGGTGCCGCGGGGTGGGGTTGTGTCCAGAGGTGAGTGGCAGCTTCTTCCGAGGCTGCCTGCCGGTGCCGGCCAGTGCCGGCCAGCACGGAGGCAAGGCCTGGTCCTCCAGGGGCTCCAGGGGTGGGGCCTGCAGAGGGCTAAGTGTGCCGACGGGTCCAAAGCCGACGGGGAGTCCTGCGAGTGCCGAGTCTGGATGATGGGACCCGTTGGGTCACCTCCTGTACGCGTGAGCTCTTGTGGGCTTCGAGCTGAGCGATCAGCGCCCCTCCTCCAGCGTCACCGAGACAAAGAGACCCGAGCACCCACTCCCCCTGCCTCCTTTGTACCCCATTTTCTCCTCTCTGCCCATCTCCAGTGACAGATCTGTCCCTCAGTGTTTTAAATGTCGGTTTTATTATTATTCAGGTATGGTGAGGCCAACAGATCAAGAGAGAGCTGCCATCGGAAAGGCAGTTGGTGGGTGACTCGGTCGGTTAAGCGCCCGTCTCCTGATTTCGGCTCAGGTCATGATCTCACAGTTTGGTGGGTCTGAGCCCCTCATCAGGCTCTGCGCTGACAGCGTGGAGCCTGCTTGGGATTCTCTCTCTCCCTCTTTCTCTGCCCCTCCCCTGCTCCTGTGCACGCTCTCTTTCAAAATAAGTAAACTTTTTTTAAACAGTTACTCACAGATCCCAGGAGGAGGGCACAGAGCACACCATGCGGGGCCCCATGGGGAAGCACCAGGGGCTGGCAGGAGGCAGAGACGTGGGCAGGAGCCTTTACTGTGGATTCTACAGGACGAAAAGGCAAGGTGGACAGATTTGGGATTGGCTACTTTGAATCATCTCGGTGGGCTCTGGGGTGGAGGGGCAAGCCTAGTTGTCGGGGACCTGGCCCCGGGGAGATCAGGGCAAGTGGACCCTGCCTCTTGGCACGAGGCCACCTGCTAGGCAGGGGCTCTGATTGGCTGCTTTGCACACATAGGTGCTGTGGCAGGCGAGGGCTGTGTTATCTCTAGGAACTAGCCCGGCCTGGGCAGGGCGATCCCTCCCGGAGCAGCAAGGCCCCAAGATGTCAAAGCATCAGAATATAGAAAAGAAAAACTGGAATTGACACACTCCTCACCCCTCTGCTCTCACTGCCCACTCTCCCCTCTCGCAGGTCTCTGCAGCCGCCCCCTTCAGCAGTGGATAAACACCAGCGATGTGTCTCTGGTCTCCTCGACCCAAAGAAGCGCGGCATCGCTGACCCTTCCTGCCTCACTGTCCCCATCACCTCCACTTCTGGACTCCTGGCTCACAGGCCCCCGGTGGCTCCGCTGTGGCTCCTGCCTGCTTTTGCTGCACAGGTACACCTGCTTTGCGTCCTTCTCCCCTCCTCTGCGTCATCTCTGAGACAAGAGCATTTTCTCAAGGTTCTGTCCCTGATCCCTTTCTCTGGGCTCAGGCTGAGGCCACACAACAACCCCCCTTTGGTATTTTAGCTGCTGATGAAAGGGCTGTTGGTGCCTCATGGGCCATGTATCCACTTGTGAACCCCTGGATGCAAAATTCACTTGCCCTTTGACATTGGCTATAAAAGTCAAAGATGTCTCCTCCTGGGGATGGGGGAGAAAAGAACTGGGCCCAGGACACCTAGAAGAACATGGGAAGCCTTTCAAAGTCTGCAACGTGAAGCGAAGACTGGGGCTTTTTGGTCTTTTTAGGTGTAACTTTTGGGGGTGTGGGGTGGGAGAAAACCATGGTCATTTTGTCTGCCATCATCTCAGTGTTCTCAGCCTGAGAAAGCCTGATGCACCCAAGCCCTGACCCCCAACCTTCACGCGAGTCTTTGGCATCTAGTGGAAGAGACAGCAGCCTCCGGATACAACACAGCTCGTACCCCGAGAGAGGCAGGTGCCAGCCTGACCGCCCAGGGGGCCCCCTGGCTCCGGCTCCAGAGTGCACACCTATCCAGGTTCCCTGTCGCGGCTACAACAAATGACCTCAGCCACGGTGGCTCAAAGCAACGCAGATTTATGAGCCTGCAGTCCTAGAGGGCACAAGTCCTAAAATCAAGGTGTTGGCAGGGCCAAGATCGTCCCGGAGGCTTTGTGGCCGATCTGTGTCCTCACCTCCCCCGCCTTCTAGAGTGGCCTGCACGCCCCGACTCATGGCCTTCCTCCTCCTGCAAAGCCAGCCATGAAGCACCTTCCGGTCTCTGCCTCTGCAGCCTGCTTCTGTCGCCACTCTCCTTCTCTGACCCTCTGGCCTCCCTGTCCTCAGGACCCTTGTGATGACATGGGGCCACCTGGATAATCCAGGATCATCTCATCTCCAGAGCCTTAACCACATCTGCAGAGTCCCTTTTGCTATGTAAGGCGACATATTCTCAGGTTCTGGGGATCAGGACAACGGACATCTTGTGGGGGGGGAGCATTATTCTGCCTGCCGCAGCACCCATGGGGGTCACACTTCTAAGACAGGTGCCCACGAAACACTTCTTCAGGGAAGGGATATGTGGACCCAGTTCTGGAAAATGGTAGGTCACCCAGATGTGATCTGAAGGCCTTTGACATCAGCCCGAGAACCCAGGCAAGGGAGACCCCTTTCCAGGCTCAGTTCTGCAAAGTGAGGGATTCTCACCCGGGGCAATTCTGCCCCCAAGGGACACCTGGCAACGTCTGGAGAGAGAGGTGGTTGTCACAGCAGGAGAAGAGGGACGCCCCCTCACCACAAAGAATCCTCTGGCCCAATGGCCAGTGCCCCTACAGCATAGCTACTAGCACCTGTCTCCTGGCCGTGTCTCCAAACCCCAAGGGGCTCCACCACCCCCTTGGAGGGTTTCTGCTCAATGACCTTTGGCCTCTGACACCAGTCCCGCCTTTCTTGAGAAAAGCAGTTTTCAGTTTCTCCTGACCCTTGGCCTACACTGGGTACATTTGAGTGGGTTGGACACTCCTAGCTGGGGAATTTGAAGGCCCAGGAAGAAGAGGATGGAACAGGAGCAGTGCTTTCCGCCCACCCCACCCCACCCCTCCCCACCCCTCCCCACCACACCCCTCCCCAGGCTGACTGCCCTGGCCTCTGGGTCCCCATGCTGGGAAAGTGAGGCAGATGGTGTGCTAAGGACACTGGTCACTGGGTGGGGACTAAGCTAGTTCACTCACGCAGCACAGGGCAGCAGGTGACAGACCCGGGACAAAAGAAGGAGGGAGTTGGGGGTGAGCTGTCCCCCTCCAGCTCCTTGTTGCTGCTGCCCTGTAACACAGTCAGCGACACCCCTGGAGTCAGATGTGTGGTCACTGGGCTGGGGCAGGGGTGCAAGGGCCCCCAGCTTCGGGGGCCTGATTTGCTGGTGGGGGCGGGCTAGAGGCAGGCCCTGCCAGAACACAATCAGCCCAGGCTAGAGTCTTGGAAGGGCCTGCTTCTTGTCCATTCGGCCAGCAAACCTTTGACACCTGCCGGGTGCCGGGCCCTGTGTTGGGCAGCGGGGGTGACAAGACTCAGCCGGTCCCTCAAGGGGCCACAGTGACCAGGAAGAGCAGGGCTCATGCTGGTGACTGTTTACCTGAGCTAGACCCCGTGCCGGGGGTCTCACCGCTGCTTTCTTCGTGGCATGGTGGTGGGGGTAGGGGGACAGACTTACTGCCCTTCTAGGGGAAGGGACGGGGCATGTTGGCCAGGGAGGAGGGAGGCGGAGGTCTGGGCCAAGCAAGCCCCCGTGCAGCGGTACAGAGAGGGGGAGGAAGGACAGCATGTGTCCGTGGGGGCTCCCCTCGGTGTGAGACCGAGAAGACCCTTGCTCCCGGGGATAGGAGGGTTGCTCTGGGAAGATGGCCGGACCCCACTGTTACTCCTTGCTGCCCGTAGCTAATCTGGCCGGCCTCTGTGGACTTCCATGTGGCTGCTCTCTGGGCTGGAGTCCCTGATGTATGGCTCCCCATCCCCCCACCGGGGCCCCAGGTCAGCCCCATCCACAGAGAATGGGGTGTCCAAGCCCCAGAATCCTGCTTCCTGAAGCGTGGAAGGCTGGGCGGTGCCCACAGATGATGAGGGGCCGCCTGAGCTCCTGGGCCCACCCCTGCGGGAACCCAGGGGGCTGTGGCACAAATCACACACTTCCCTAGTGTTGTGGACTGAATGGTGTCCCCACGTCCGGAACTCATGTGTCACAGCCCCACCCTGCAGGACCTCAGAATGTGACTGTGTTTGGAGAGAGGGCCTCTAAAGGAGGTGATCAAGTTAAAATGAGGCCATCAGGGTGGGCCCTGATCCAGTATGACTGGTGTCCTTACAAAAAGGGGAAATTAGGACACAGATGCGCACCGAAGACCATGTGAGGACACGGGGGGGGGGGGGGGGGGGGGGGGGGGGAGGCGGCCATCTGCAGGCCAAGGAGGGACGCCTCAGAACAAACCAGCCCTGCCCACACCTGGATCTTGGGCTTCTGGCCTCCAGAACGAACCAGGAGGAAATATTTTTTTAAACGAGAAGAAGACTATTTAAAACGTACCATCGGATACATGTAATAGTATCAGCCATTTATTTAGGGGCGCCTGGCTGGCTCAGTCGGTGGAGCGTGTGACTCTTGATCTTGGGGCTGTGGGTTTGAGCCCCAGGATGGTGTACAAAGGACTCAAAAATGAAATCTTTAAAAATACAACCAAAAACATTTATTTGATGCTTTCAACGCGAGGAAATAAATTTGTTGTTCATAAACCACCCAGACCGGGCTGCCAGGTTATGTCCACCAGGGCAAACACTACGTCCAGGGTCCAGGACGTACCTGAGACAGCGGCGTATCGGGTGCCTACGGATGTGGGGAAGGAACAAAGACCAAGACAGACCCTTCCTCCATGGCCATGGCTTCTCCACTCTCCTGTGTGGACCTGGTGCTTTAACTGCACTGAGGAGGGTCTCCTTCCCTCTAAACTCAACCATCTTAAGCCACTGGGCCCCAGTTGAATGGGGGAGTGGACAGAACCCCCCCCAAGATGCCACCATGAGCCGATGACCCCCCACCCAGCTGAGCTCTCCTTCTCCACAGTGGTCCATGCAAACTTTCTCCTCCGGACCCTCCTCTCTCCTAGACCCCACCCACCTCTCATCTGCATCCCACTTGGTCTTTCCTACTGTCCATCCCCTTGGGCCCGTACCCTACTCTCCCCCTCATTTTTCCAGCCTGGGGTGGAGGGTCATGTGCGGTGTAGGTGCGATTCTGTGCCCCACCTTGTTCCCGTACATCACGAGCTCTTTATTTAGCACCACGGTCCCAGCCAGTGGCTCCTCTCTGCCGATCTCTGGGAATGTGTGATCCTGCGCCCACTTGATCCTTCTGTAAAATGGGGCTAAGAGGACCCAGCTCAGAGGCTGACTGTGAAGACTCCACACAGTGGTCTGCCTGGAGGCGGGGAGCCCCTCTTATTCCGTACGGTTGCAGGCCTCCTGTCTTTTCTAGCGGACGTAAAATTCACCGAGCCAGCCTCCCCTCTGGGCATTCAGGCTGATGCCAAGCCAAAGGTGAGTCACTGAAGTCCACGAGAAGTGTCCTCCGGGGGGCGCCAGGGTGGCCCAGCCGGTTAAGCATCCGACTCTTGACTTCCGCTCAGGTCACAATCTCGCGGTTCCCGAGTTCGCACCCCATGTCGGGCCCTGTGCTGTCAGTGCAGAGCCTGCGTGGGATTCTCTGTCTCCGCCCCTCCTCCTCTAGCTTTCTCTCTCTCTCTCTCAAAAATAAAAAAATTTTTTTTTTAATTTATAGGAGAAAAAGTAACATCCTCCTGCAGACAGCCCTTCCACGGGTGACTCAGGATCACTGTGAGTGGTACGACCACAGGGGCAGAATATGAACCCTCTTCTGTGCTGGGCAGGTATCTTAAAATGGGTGTCTTCCCAATTTAATGGGGCTGCCGCCCCCGAAGAAAGCCAACGTGGGGGGTTCTGGCATGATCTTCACCTGGACTAGCCCTCATCCTTGGGCCTCGACAACTCGGTGGGGGAGCTGCTCTGAGGTTTGTTGACTCTCCCCTCCTGCGAACTGTTTTTGATCTTTGCTCCTTCGGTTCTTATCGATTTGTGTGAGCTTTTAATAGACTGATAACCCCTGGCTTGTTCCTATCACACAACTGGCTCTTGACACAGAGTTCAGGGTGCCCAGAGCGCTCCGAGAACGGCTGCTGGGTGTGCTTTGGGTATTTTGTCTGGGGAGCTGGGAGGTTTGAAGATTTTTTATGATACAGGGAGTGTGGGTGTTGGGGGGGGGGGGCAGAACCTGGTAACAGAAACATCCATCCTTTGGTGCTCCTGCCCAGCTCGTCAGGGGCGGGTGGGAGGCACCATGCACGTGGACTGCGGCAAGTACGTGAGTCCCTGGCCTGCTCCCTGTGGGCTGGAGGAAGAACGAGGCTGGAGAAGCGTCGCAGAGGCTACCTCCCTGCCAGTGACTCGCGAGCACTAAGTCTCCAGCTCATTTATAAAGACAAGATCAGGGAAGCCAGCCTGGTGGTTTCTTACAAAGTTAAACATAGCGTTACCATGTGACCCAGCCATCCACTGCTGGCTGTACACCCAAGAGCGTGGAAACCATGTTCGTAGGGGCGCCTGGGTGGCTCAGTTGGTTAAGCATCTGACTTGATTTCGGCTCAGATCTCGACCCTATGGTTCATGGGATCGAGCCTTGCACTGGGCTCTGTGCTGATGGCACGGAGCCTGTTTGGGGTTCTCTCTCCCTCTCTCGCTGCCCCTCCTTCCCTCTCTTTCAAAATAAATAAGTAATAAAAAAAAAAAAATATATATATATATATATATATGTATATGTATATATATATACACACACACACACACACACATATTCACATATCTCGTGGTTCGTGGGTTTGAGCCCTGTGTCAGGCTCTGTGATGACAGCTCAGAGCCTGAAGCCTGCTTCAGATTCTGTGTCTTGCCCTCTCTCTGCCCCTCCCCTGCTAATGCTCTCTCTCCAAAAATAAACATTAAAAATTTTTTAAAATAAATAAACGTTAAGAAATATTAAAGAAATAAAAGAGGGGTGCCTGGGTGGCTCGGTCGGTTAAGCGTTTGGCTTTGGCTCAGGTCATGATCTCACAGCTCACGAGTTTGAGGCCCGCGTCGGGCTCTGTGCTGACAGCTCGGAGCCTGGAGCCTGCTTCGGATTCTGTGTCTCCCTCTCTCTCTGCCCTTAACCCACTCACATTCTCTCTCTCAAAAATAAACAAACATTTAAAAAAAAAAAAAGAAAAGAAACATTCACAAAAATCACTACAGAAAACCCAACAAATACATGTGAAACATTTACAGGCAAAGCGAGAGACCTTGTTTGGCACAGAAAGGAAAAATCAGAAATCTTAAAAATGAAAAACAAAAGTGAGAGTGGCTACTCAAGTCACTGTAGGAACGCGGGTGACCGAGTGCACACACCTGGAAGTGAAAGCGATCGCTATGGGCGATACTCCAGGACAGGAGGGGAGGCCAGGCCACTCCGTGACCCCGGGAGCCAGAGCTACAGGGCCTTTCCTAGCCTTTGACCTGATGAGAGATAAAGCGTCCAGTGCTGTTCTTGCAGTGGAATGCTTACAGGTCAGTCAGATGCAGAGAGATCGTTCTGGAAAACAAAACTTGCCAAGCTCGTCCAGGTCAGTGACCCACGTTATCTCAGGTGGTGGCGGTCGAGGAGTCGCGGTTTTCAGACGAGAAGCGGGGCCGTGCTGCTCTTTGGGGCGTTAACGGCGCCACGTGCTCTGCCCAGTGCCCGCTCCCCTTGTGTCCCTGAGCAGGTGCTGCCACCTGCCTTTCACTAAGAAGCAAACAGAGGCGCAGGGAAGTTACTAGCACAGTGGTTCCTGAAAGACAGCCCCGCATCTCTTTGCCTGCTCCAGGGACGGGCCTTCCAGGTCAGAAATGTGCGCAAATGGGAACCACAGGGGACCGACACCCAGAAGGAGCCTTGGCTACCTGGTTTTCCAATTCTGAAATGATCAGGGACCTGAGCTCCAAACCGTTGCTCACCTGAAAATAAATGCTGCTGCCTGAGAAGAAATACAGCTTCTTATTTCTTTACACAACTGACCTACTCAGGACTTGAGATGGAATCAGACCGGAGTTGGGGCTGTGAAGTGCATGAGTGCCAGAAGGTTCTCTGGGCTTGTCCAGGCCTGCCCGGCCTCTGTTCTCAGAACAAATATCTGCTTTGGTGCCTCGGCTCTGGGAGCTGACCAGTGAACGGCTGGCTCACTGGACGGCGACACCCATTTCTTATGGCACCAAAATAGCCCCCACCCACTTTGGGAACCCTGTAAATGGTTCAGATGTCACAGCTTCTGATGCGGACAGCACAGAGCCTGCTTAGGATTCTCTCTCTCTCCCTCCCTCCCTCTCTCTCTCAAAATAAACGTACATACATACATACATTTCTCTTTTGCTACAAGACAAATTTTTTTACATGCTCACTGCCTATGGCAGGTGTACTGGTTCCTTGAGGCTGCTGTCACAAATGACTGCAATCTTGGTGGCTTGAAACAACACACATTTATTCTCCTACGGTCCTAGAGGTCAGAAGTCTGACATCAGTCTTGCCAGACTAAAATCAGGGTGCCAGCAGGGCTGCGGCCCTTCTGGAAGTGCTAGGAGGAAATCTGTTTCTGGCCTTTTCTAGCCTCTAGGGGCTGCCTGCATTCTGTGCCTCAAGGCGCCTCCTCCACCTTCAAAGCCAGCAACGGGATCACCGAACTCTGACCTCTGCTTCTGTCATCACATCTTCTCTGACTCTGATTCTCCTCCCCCCCTCTTGTAAGATCCTTGTGATTACATGTCCCATGTAGATCATCCACAACAATCTCCCCCTCTCTAGATCCTTAATACCATCTGCAAAGTCCCCTTTGCCAGGTAAGGTCACACAGTCATAGGTGCCAAGAGATTAGGACATGGACATCTTTGGGGGCTGTTATTCTGTCCACCATAAGAGAATTCACATACTTTTTCTGAAGAGGGCCCAACAGTAAATACTGTGGGCTTTGGGGGCCATCTGGCCTCCGTTACCAGGACTGGCTACACAATTTTCAGGGCCCAGTGCAAGATAAAAAGGAGGGGACCCTTATTCGTGTGTTATTAAGAATTTTAAAACAGTGGGGTGCCTGGGTGGCTCAGTCGGTTAAGTGTCTGACTCTTGATTTTGGCTCAGGTCATGATCCCATGGTTCACGGGTTTGAGCCCTGCGTCGGGCTCTGTGCTGACAGCTCGGAGCCTGGAGCCTGCTTTGGATTCTCTGTCTCCCTCGCTCCCTCTGGCCCTCCCCCGCTCATGCTCTCTCACTCTCAAAAAATAAGCATTATTAAAAAAAAAAGAATTTTAACACGGGGACAGAGATGCAGAGCCCTATGAGATTATACAGTTTGCACAGCCGTGACGCAGGCCCTGCCTGAGCAAATTTGCTTCTGTTATGGCCAGAAAGCAGCCACGGGCCACATGCAGACGACAGGCGTCGTTGTGTCACTATCAAACCTGATGGCGACACGCAAACTGTGATTTCCTCGTGTCACAAGATGCTATTCTGCTTTTGCTTCTGGTTTTGTTTAAGTCGGCTCCACGCCCAACGTGGGGCCTGAACCCACGACCCTGAGACGAAGAGTCACATGCTCCACCGACTGAGCCAGCAGGGACCTCCTCTTTTGTTATCTTTTCAACCACTTAAAAATGGAAGCATCGTTTTTACGTACAGGCCGACAAAACCAGGTGTAGGCTGAACTGAGCTATAATCTGCCAGCTTCTGGCCCACGGGATAAAATCCCGTCTCTGCCTGACTCGCCAGGGCCCTCCGAAGCTGGAGACTGACCTCTAGTCCCACCTCACAATCTGCATCCAGCACTCCTGACGGTTCCCGTTCCCTAACAGATCCCCCAAGACAGATCGTGCCTTCGTGCCCTCGGGCCCCTCCTTCCAGAAGCCCCAAGTCCCACATGCTCCCACTGTGTTCCAGCTTGGACGCTGCCCTCCACGAGGTGGCTCTGTGCCTATCCCGTCACCCTGGCTGGACTTACATGTCTGTGTGTCCTCCTCTCCTTCAGGGAGTGATGTGTTCAAGTGCGGGGGTGCAGGCCAAGTTATCTTTGGGTCTCCTGACCTCACGGGCCCTCTGAACTTAAAGTGACACCAAGAAGAATCTAGAGCTTTGGTAGCTAGAGTGTACTCAGATTCCAACCCCTAAAAACCAAAACTATGCTTCTTACCTAAACCAAAAACCAAACAAACAAAACCCCAGAGCGAGAATTTCCTACCTTAAATTCAGACCAAGAAAATAAAGATCTCTGAGACCAAGCTGACCTGGGTTCCAATCCTGACTGTCCTTGCGAGACATGTGCCTTTGGACAAGTCACGTCCCTTGCACTTCAGACTGAGTCTCGATTCGCCACGGCTCACCAGGCCGTGTGACTTGCCCCTTCCAGCCCATGAGTCTCCTCTCCTGCCCCTGTCTCCACCACTGGCCTTTTCTCAGTTCCTAAGTGTGCCAGGTTCCCACCTGCCTCAGGGCCTTTTCACTTGTTGTTCTTGCTGCCTGAAACATTCTGTCCCTGTTTGCCTGGTGACCTACCCTTCCTGCCTCAGCTGCAGCCCCACTGATCTGGAAAGTCTTCCCTGGTCACTCCAAAATGAAGTCAGGCTCTCCTGCTACATGCTTTGCTGGCACTCTGAACCTCTGCAGAGTGTAATTATTTTGAAATTTTGTAACGATAGTCATTGTGTGATTTCTCCTCACTGTTAACAAGAATAGGATTTAATAAGTACCTCATGCCACACTCTGTTCCAAAGGGTCTAAAAGTGGGTGATTTCATTTAATTCTCCCAGTGCCTTCACAAAGTATTATAATCACCCCCATTTCACAGAAGCTGAAGCTCAGAGACGTTAAATAACTTACCCAAGGTTGCACACCCAGTCGATGTTGGAGTTGACCTCTTACGCCTGTACCCACAGGTTGACTGGGACTTCCGTGAGGGCAGATGCCCGTTCTAGCATAGTCACTGTTGTATCCCCAGGGCTGAGCACCTACACCGGGTACACTGTGGGTGATTAAAAAGTATCGATGACCTAAGGGGCACCTTAGTGGCTCAGCCGGTTGAGCATCCGACTCTTGATTTTGGCTCAGGTCATGATCTCTGCTGACCATGTGGAGCCTGTTTGGGATTCTCTCTCCCTCTCTCTGTGCCCCTCCCCTGCTCTCTCTCTCTCGCTCTCTCTCTCTCAAAATAAATAAAATAAACTTAAAAAAAAAAAACTTTCGATGACCTAAAAGAAACAACACCCCAGTAGCAATGAGCATTCCAAGTGCCCAGATCTTGGTTTCTTTTTATCTTATTTTTATTTTTTATTTCTTTAACGTTTATTTATTTTTGAGAGAGAGAGAGAGACAGAGTGAAAGCAGGGGAAGAGCAGAGGGAGGGAGACAGAATCGGAAGCAGGCTCCAGGCCCTGAGCTGTCAGCACAGAGCCCAATGCGGGGCTCGAACCCACAGACTGCGAGATCATGACCTGAGCTGAAGTCGGACGCCCAATTGACTGAGCCACCCAGGTGCCCCCAGATCTTGGTTTCTAACACTACTCTCTAATAAAAGGAACCAGGCTGGGAGAAATGACTGATTCTAGGACTGGGGCAGGAAATATGTGAGATAAACCCGAGGCAGCCTGTAGCACCAGAGAGTAAGGAAGTGCTCCCAAGAAAACCAAAAAAACCCAAACCAAATACACAGACGGGAATGTGTCGAGGAACCACAGGAGCCAACTGAAAGCACCCTCAATGGCCAAAGCTGGAATAATTCAAATAAAATAAAGTAGTATTGGGTTATAGCCCAGAGAATAAAATAAGTATCTAGAGATCACACTGATATAATCACATAATGCATAAGCTGGGGGCGCCTGGGTGGCTCAGTCGGTTAAGCGTCTGACTTCAGCTCAGGTCGTGATCTCGCGGTTTGTGAGTTCGAGCCCCGCGTCAGGCTCTGTGCTGACAGCTCGGAGCCCGGAGCCTGTTTCGGATTCTGTGTCTCCCTGTCTCTCTGCCCCTCCCCCGTTCGCACTCTGTTTCTCTCTCAAAAATAATAAATACACATTAAAAACGTAATGAATAAGCTGACAAATCAGGGAGAGAAGAGAAATCTCCCATGCAGAATTCCACAGAATTTACATAGATACCTCATTTAAGGAAGGGAATGTACCTCTTCGCTCTTTAGGTATGTGCTGCACACAGTGACTTTCTTCCAAAGTATACAGTACAGAGAGGGAGGGGGAAGTAACTTTAGAGTGGACAAACCTGACAAACGCTACCTTGGCCCACGATCAAGGCCAACATCAACAGGCACAGAACACAATGGAAGTATATACCTTTAATGGGGTGTGATGAGAGTTACACCTTACATCTGTGGTCTTCCTCCCCACAAACCCCATCCCAGTCTTACCACAAGGAAAACACCAGATAAATTCCGACAGGGGAGCATTCTACAATACCTGATCAGTCCTTCTCAAAATCATCAAAAACAAGGAAAGTCTGAGAATCTGCCATAGCCAAGAGGAGCCTAAAGAAACAGGGTCCCTGGGTGGCTCAGTCGGTTGAGCGACCGACTTCGGCTCGGGTCATGATCTCACGGTTTGTGAGTTCGAGCCCCGCGTCGGGCTCTGTGCTGACAGCTGGGAGCCTGGAGCCTGCTTCGGATTCTGGGTCTCCCTCTCTCTCTGCCCCTCCCCACTCATGCTCTGTCTCAGAAATAAACTTTAAAAAAAAATTAAAAAAAAAAAAAAAAGCAGGGCATCTCAGTGAATAGGATCGTAAAAGTTCTCATTGCAACACCAACAAGATATTTGTAATTACGGGTGTTAACTAATTGTAGTAATTATCTTATACACATACACCAAATCGTTATGCTGCACATCTAACACTAATAGTGTTACACATCAATTATAACTCCAAAAAAAGGAAGAAGAAAAAAAAAAAAACAAAAAACAGAGTACCAGGACAACCAAAAGTAATGTGTCATCCTGCATGGGATTCTGGACGTTAAGTAAAAAACAAGGAAATCTAGTAAACTATGAACTTTGGTTGACATGTATCCCTACAGCTTCGTCAATCCTAACAAATGCATCGTGCTAATGAAAGATGTTACTAACAGGAGAAGCTGGGTGTGGGGAAAACGGTAACTCTGTACTTTCAAATATTTCCGTAAATCTCCAACTGTTCCAAAAGACAAAGTCTATTCATGAGAATGATAACAAGGCATAGATGAATAAATGAAGGATTTCATTCTTCACCATGGTGACAATGATTAAAACTCCCATCTCGGGGCGCCTGGGCGACTCAGTCAGTTAAGCATCCGACTTCAGCTCAGGTCGTGAGCTCACGGTGTGTGGGTTCGAGCCCCGCTTCGGGCTCTGTGCTGACAGCTCAGAGCCTGGAGCCTGCTTCAGATTCTGGGTCTTCCTCTCTCTCTGTCCCTCCCCTGCTCGTGCTCTGTCTCTGTCTGTCTCTCTCTCAAAACTAAATAAATGTTGGGGCACCTGGGCGGCTCAGTCGGTTGAGCGGCCGACTTCGGCTCAGGTCACGATCTCGCGGTCTGTGGGTTTGAGCCCCGCGTCAGGCTCTGTGCTGACAGCTTGGAGCCTGGAGCCTGTTTCCGATTCTGTGTCTCCCTCTCTCTCTGACCCTCCCCCGTTCATGCTCTGTCTCTCTTTGTCTCAAAAATAAATAAACGTTAAAAAAAAAAATTAAAAAAAACCTAAATAAATGTTAAAAAAAAATTAAAAAACAAACCAAAAAACTCCCATCTCACAGAGCTTTTGTGAGGATTACACAGGAGAATGCACATGAAGATTCAGCACCAGATTCAGAGGATACGCCACCACATTCTACGAAATCTATGCCATCCGCTAGAGGAGCCACAAGCTTTATGTCACTCAATTAATTAATTGATTGATTATGGTACTAAATTTAAATTAAGTAAAAATGAAGAACGTTAAAAATTCAATGCTGTGGTGGCACCAGCCACACGTCAAATGCCCAAAAGTCACCTGGAGCTGGTGGCTACTAAATGAGCCGTGATAAAGAACATGCCCATCACTGCAGGAAGTTCTCCAAACAAGGCACTAAACAACGAATGGCACAATTACTTGCTCAATTCCTGCCATCCCTCCGCACGTGCCATCTTCTCAACCTTCCCCACCTCCCTCTTTCAAAGCGCAACCCCCACATTCCCCATACTCCCCTTCTCCAATGTACTTCTTCTTCTTACCTCTCTCCACCACTTGATGCGCAATCCGCTTCATTTCTTTCCTGTCTCCCCAGCTAGCATTGCAGGGTCCAATGCAGGAGCCACGTGGTTGCTGAGCTCTTGAAACGTCGCCAGTCGAACCTGAGATGGGCCCTACGTGTAAGACATACAAGATTTCAGAGAGGTGTGGGGAAAAAGAAAAAAAGAATGTAAAAGACCTCTTAAGTTTTTATATTGATTACACGTAGAAGGAACATCTTACACATACGGAAATAAAACACATCGTTAAAAGTAACTGTTTTCAACTTTTCTTTCCCCTAACACAGCTACTAGAAAATTTAAATCACGCCCCTGGCTAACATTTGGGGCTAGCATTTTTGTCTGTTCGCTGCGCATACAAGTGACTGGCGTATAGTAGACACTCAATAAAACTTTAATGACTAACTGCTGAGCTGGGCCTCTGGGAACCCGCTAGCTCCAGTAGTCAACGCTGAATTAAGGCTGACCACGTCCCATGCTCCACCTCCTCACCATACCACATAAGGAAACTGAGGCCCGGAGAAGTGACGTCAGTCCCTTCCCAACGGCACGTAGTGCGGAAACGTCGGGGTCGGGATTCGAACCCGGGTCCGGTCCCCACAGCCATGGCGCGCTGACCATTACTACCTGGCGGGGCGGCGGCGGGAAAGACAGGCGCGGGTCACACAGCATGCGCTCCACAAGGGGCGCGGCTCTTCGGCCACCGCCTTCCGCCGGCCTCCGTGGGCTGGGCCCCAGCCGGCCCCCACCGCGGCCATCGCCGGCCACCCGCGTCTCCGCCGGCCGCCGAGCCCTTCGCAGGCGGCGCCAGCCGGAAGTCCCGCCTCCGCCGCGCGCCCCTGGGCGCCGAGACAGGCACGCCGGCCAATGAGAAGCGCACCGTGGAGGACGCCGGCCAATGGACGCGCGCGCCGGGGGGGCGTGTCCGGGCCGCGGGCCGGAGCGGGTCGTGCGCGCTGAGGAGGAGCCGCCGCCGCCGTCGCCGTCGCCGCTGCCGCCGCCGCCGCTACCGAGGCCGAGCGGAGCCGTTAGCGCCGCGCCGCCGCCGCCCGCCCGCCCCGGAGCAGCCCCGGGCCCGCCCGCCCGAGTCCAGGTGAGGCGGGGGCCTTCGGCGGCCCCCGACGGGGTAGGCCGCGGCAGGCCTGAGCTCGCCTGGCCCGGCCGCGGGCGCCCGCGGGCCTGCACCGGCCGAGGCCCAGGCCGCACCGGGCCGGGAGGGGACGCGCGCGGGCCGCGGCGGGCGGGCGGGGGCCGGCCGGTGTGGGCGCCGGCGACAGGCCCCGGGCCGGATTCCTCAGCCGCCGCGAGGGGCGGGCGAAGGGGACACGGCGTGGGCACGCGCCTGGCGGCCGGGCTCCGCGGCCGGGGCCCTAGTAGTCCTGGGAGCCGGGGAGCCGGGGGCGGGAGAGAGAAGCCAGAGGCGAGGGAGTGGGGTGAGCGCCTTCAGCGCGCAGAGGTCACGGCCCACAGGCTCGCTCCCGGGGGAAATCCTACAGATTCTTTTGTGGTCGTTGTCAGAGGATCGCGGTCGAGCGGAGATCCTTTTAGAAGTGTGCATACCCTTCAGGATGTATGGGAACCCTAGGGGGAAAAAAATATATTTTTTGAACGCCATCTCTAACAAAGCTGTTTTTGGGGCGTGGGACGTTGGGATTTGTAAAATGTGTGTGTGTGTGTGTGTGTGTGTGTGTGTGTGTTGAAAACACAACCTGCACGCATTTGAACAATGGGGGATGGATGCTCTTCCTTTTCCGGCCTCCTCTGATGCTCGGCTTCTGCGTTTTGATACCTACTGTGTGCAGGGAAGGTGGAGAAGAACTTTTGCTTGTGCTGTCCCTGGAGGGACAGAGCCCCCACCCCCACCCCCTGCCCCTTAGCAGAAGTGTGCACATAGGATCCATATGGCCATCGCTCCAGAAGTGGGAAAATGAGAAAGATGATCCGACCACAGTAGGGTTTCTCAACCTGGGCACTAACATTTTAGGTCTATCACGCTTGGTTTGGCAGGGGGAGGGCTGTCCTTTGCGTTGTAGGATGCACGTTGTAGTATTTATTGACTAGCATTCCATCAGATGCCAGCAGCATCTCCCCCCCCCCCACCCCACCCCCACCCCCAGTGCTGAAGATCAAAAATGTCTTCAGACGTTGCCAAAAGTATCACACACACGAAAACCACCACGGGACTGAATGATCTTTTACTAAAAGTTGCTCCAGCCACAACGCTGATGCCTTGGTATCCAGGGCTCCCAAGACCTTGTACAAATTCAACTGTGGGAGCCTTAGTTTTCTTATCTGTAAAATGGGGTGGAAAAATTGCTGTGTGGATTTGAGAGTGTGGGAAGCTCCTAGCAATGGCCTGAGTGTGGGAAACACTGAAGAGGTAAAGTTTAAATAATCGCCAGTATTTAGTGAGGGTTTGCTATGTGCCTGTCACTTCACAGAGCTTTATCCCCAGGCCCTTGAGATGGGTGCTGGCGTACTTTACATCTTCGGGACAAATAAACCGAGGCTTAGATGGGTCACTTGTTTTGACCAGGCTCGCACAGTAGGGTAGCTGAAGCGGGATTTGAACTCAGGACCTCAGACTCAAAGTCCTTACTCCTAACTACAGAATTTTATTGCCTTTATGATCACAAGTGGCCAGGAGAATTCCGTCCAGTTGTCATTGAGCATCTTCTGTGTGTAAAGTGTTGTGTTGGGATCTGTTAACAAAATTTTGTGACCTCAAGGACCACAAAGAGGCTGAGATATAGGAATACCTCAGAATGTGGAAATAAATAATGTTTATGTTGAAGCACTGGTTTTGAGGAGGCAGAGTTTCAGTCTAGGTGTGCTGCCTGTGAGGTCATGGTGCAGCAAGTGGAAAACGAGAGCATTGTGAGAACACTGGCTTTTTGCCGCTTGCTTATTGCTTCTCTTGTTCCCCACTTCCCATTTGCATGTTTTCATACTCCAGCAAAAGTTGTCTTTTTTTACTGCAGATCTGATCGTGTCACTCCTGATTAAAAGTTTTTGGGTGGAAGAAATTTTAATTTTTTTAACCTCTGTAGGTGACTTTAAAGCTAAAGTTTGGGATCCCAGGTCTTGCACATTTTAACCCTCCCTTCCTTTTGCATTTCACCTGCACCTAGACCGGAACCTCTGACCCTCTCTGCTGTTGTCCCCACTGCCTGCCACGTCCCAGTTCTCCTCCACCTAGAGATCCTTTCCTCATGCTCTGTGGCCCCACTCAGGGCTCACTCACCATTTGAAGCCTCCTCTGATTGCTACTCTCCTTCTCCTCCCCTCTCCCCCGCCAGAATCAACTGTTCCTCGCTTGTGTCCCCATCCCATTCAATGGAGTCAAATGTTGAATGGTGAGGGAAGTGCAGTTGCTGCCTTTTGCCCCTAGGTGGCAATAGTGAGGCAGCGAGGCTGACCGGAGCCTGTAAGTCAGGGGAAGACCAGAGGAGAGCAGCCTGCAGAAGGGAAGTGAGTCTTGCTCCCCTCCTTTAACCAACTCTCCCCGCTCCACTGCTAGGCTCTGGGAGGCAGTGGTGATTACAGTGTGTGGGCAGATTGTTTCAGTTATATACTGACTGGTGTGGAAGCACAGGAAAGGAGACTGTTAACCTAGGCTTTGGTGTGCAAAGGAGATCACAGAATGCTTCCTGGAGGAGGTGGAGTGGGGCGGGGAGAGGGGTTAGCCAGGTACAGACCACAGGGAACAGCTTTGCACGATACAGGAACAGCATCTGCAAAGGCACGGGAGTGGGAACCTCTTGGTTTGTTCAGGGAACCACGTGGAGTCTGGTAATTCGGGGGCAAGCAAAGTGAAGTAAGCAGGGCACGAGGACTCGTGCGGCCGCTGTGCAGAGGGGTTGGATGTTGTCCTGTAGGCCAGCCATGGATGATTTTAGGCCATAAAGTGAAGAAGTCAGATCTGTTCACAGTTGGAAGAGTCGGAGGGGGATAATGCTGAAGGCCAGCACACCAGTCAGGAGGTGATCACTTGCCTCTATGTAGGAGAAGCTGTGAATGTGGCCCAGAGCTGTAGTGGTAGGGAAAGAGGGGGGATGGGTTTGAGACGTGGCTGGGTATGTAAGAGACACAGGACTCAGTGGGTGTTTAGATGTGGGACGTGAGTGAGCAAGAGAGGACAGCAGTGGACGATTCTGGGTCTCTCCCTGAGTGACGAGTAGAAGGATAGTGGTCAGTAAGAGAAACAGCGAAGGCGAGAGGAGTGGTTGGGAACGTGGACGTAGACAGGAAAGTGCCACTGGAATAGAACACACGTACATGGACATGCTGCGAAACAGGAAGGGGCAGAAGGTGTTGTCCGTACGTGTCCGTGCGTGTCCGTACGTGCTGGGGGGGGGTCTCACTTTTATGATAACTGTCCATCCCCACTTGACCCCGGGCCTCTGGGTGCCTTGGCCAAGTCAGTGGTCGTACTTTTGTAGATTCAAGACACAAAACGCAACTGTTTGCTCATTGTCTGGGGAACAGGGAGAAGGGGAAGAAATTGCCTCCTTGAGGAAATTCTCACCTGAGTTGGGGAGAAAAGACCTTTATAGATGTAGAAGATGAGGTAGCGACCGGGAGAAGCAGCGGGTCGTGACAGCATTGAGAGCGTTGAGAGAGATGGTTGTCTGCTGCTTGGTTCTTGTGTTTGATGAAAGAGCTGCTGTCCATACTGGTTGTTGTGATCAGAGAGGTGTGGGCAGGAGTTTTCAGGCGCAGCCAACAGCCCCGGGTGAGTGAAAGGAGGGCACAAAGAGGTCCGGAAGCCTGAGTGGACTGGTTTGGGCAGGCAGAGGGGTCGAGAAGGTGAACTCGGAGATGACTCTAGAAAAGTATGTCCGGATCAGGTGGTAGAGGGTTTCTGGACACAGTCAAGAGGTGATCTTGGAAGTTTGTGTTTCTGGGGGAAACTCCAGGATGGACGGACTGGTCAAGAGGCTTTTGTGGTACGAGGTGGTGGGTAATGGCCTGAATTTGGGGGCTGGGATGGGTTCTGTTCCTTTATCTTATATACCCCGTACCTTGCTCTTTGGCTGGCACACGTTCGGCACTCTGTGTATACTTGGGAGAAGGAGGGCCAGAAGGGGGCTCGGGAGTGACTGGATCCAGCAGCCCACCAAAAACGACATCTCTACTGGAGGAAAGACATCTCTACAAAGGAAGGAAACAGTCCAGGATGATCCAGTGGCAAGACTGATGTCACCACGAACAGAAGTAGGGAGACAGGAGGTGGAGGAGTGATTTGGACGGAAAAGACCTGATTGGATTTAGAGAGATTGGGTTTGAAATAATCATGTGGCAGGGAGACCACTTGGGAGTCTGTCTAGGCAAGAGATAACAGGGACCTGAACAAAAACGATGGCAGAGAGATGGGGGAGAGGGCGACATATCGCTGATGTGCATCTGGCGGAACTTGGTGCCTACTTAGGTATGGGGGACAGAGACAGGTGGCTTGGGAGATACATGTGTCCTGCCACCAGAGGAAGTAATTCAGGGGAGGAGGAGGTTTGAAGAGGGGGGCAAGGATCGGAGGAGAGGGTTTAAAGGTGTCTGCTGTTGGGCACAACGAGGTCAGGGAGGCGCATGTTCCTCTTGATTTTGTTAATGAAGTAGGAGTAAGGAGATGGGGTCAGAATAAGATTGATATCTCTATTGGGCAGATTGAGAGGCGAGCTGACCCATAAGCTTGCACGTGCGGTTGATGGTGAGGGAGCATAGACCACCAACCGGGTCTTCCACACGTGTGGGGCTGTAGTCGTGAGCTCTGTGACTTCCCTGGAGTCCCGGCCCATTAGAAATGGCATCAGAGGTTTGGATCACTTCCAGGATCCCAGGGGCAAAGAGGCAGAGTGCTCCTCAGTGGACCTGGAGGCGGTGAAGTGGCCACTTGCCGAGCACCAGGAAGCGTGCCAGGCGCTGTGAAGCAGGCGGCAACATCCCCGTTTTGCAGACAAGGAGACTGAGGCTCCAGGAAAGGAAGTGCCATACTCCACGGTAGTGTAGCTGATTAACAGTAGGGTTAGTGCTGGAGCTCAGGTCTGTCAGACTCGGCAGGCCAGTCCTTCCCGCCGTGCCGTGTTGCTTTGCAGTTCTGCACGAGAGCCCTGGAGTGGCCTGGACCAGCCAGAAAGAAGCTGGAAACTCTAGCAGGGCCGTGGAGCCGATCCTGTCTCCTCCGGCCTGTGGAGCACTTGGACTGGGCCAGACACCAGCCTCACCTGACCTGCTGCTTCCCGGAGCTTCTCAGCCTGGTGGATATGTAATTGCTGTCACGTAGCCTTGGCTGGCCCAGTCAGGTGGCTTTACCGGCCACGGGCTGCAGGAAGTGGCGAGTAAGGAAATACGTACCGTGTTCACTTAAGCCCTCCCCTCACAGAGCAGTTGTAATTGGGTCAGGTGGTACGTTCACTTTTTCTCTGGCACCCCAGCGTGTTTCCTGGGTGACCTTACATTCCTGAGGCTTTTACCTTGGAGAACTCAGAGTTTTACATCTGGAAAGGACCTTAGAAATCATTGAGTCCGAGCCTCATCATGTGATGTGTGAAGTGTCAGGATTGAGCCTGAGGATCTCTTCGACTGTTCTAGTTTTGCTCTGGCTGGAGTAGTTCAGCACGCCTGCTCTGGTGCCTATAAAGTGAGACGGATTCTCACCGGGGCGTGATGGGAGCTAGTCTTGCTGCTTGACCTGTGTAAGTTTTTTACACACACGTCTTGCCTCTGTGCACGTAGCGCTTATATGACTGATGTGAACAGTATTGCTGGAGTCACGCGGACAGCTAGGGTTGTTGAAAATAGTGCAGTGGGACTGAAGACTCTCAGAGATCATCCAAGCAGGACTTCTCCATAATGTATGCAGTTACTGGAAACGTTTCCAAATCACCAGGCATTGCTTTGCTAAACGAAGTTTCCCCTTTTATTCCCCATGATTGAGTTTGATTCTGTGGGATGGGATGGATGATCCCAGAAAAGTAAGGTACCGAATGAATGAGTAGGCTATTGATACAGTTTCCACCCGCCCTTTAACATCAAGTGGCAAATACACGATTCCCAGGTGGGTCTGAGACCCAGTGTCTGTCTGTCCCCCATCACCCCCAGCCCCCCCACCCCACACACACACCGTGTGTGCCTGGATGACTTATCTACAGTTTGCCAAGTAGTGTGGGTTGGGCAGGGGCCCTTAGGGGACACCACTGTAGGTTTGGGCCCCCAGGCTGTCAGCCATGATGTGGGTGAAAAGCAAATAATTAGGTGTTAGAGTGATTTGCCCATCAATAAAGGTTTGGGCTGACGGTGAACGGGCCCAGGGAACGGAACGGGCCCAGGGAACTAGGGCGACCTACTGTCCGGGGGGACTTTTCACAGATAAGTGAGGAGGTGATGGAGAGGGCAGACACTCTCTGCAAGAGGAGCAGCCAGCACAGAGACACGGCAACAAGGTCTGCAGCTTGCTGGGGAGGAAGTTGGAGCCAGGGGCCCCATCACGAAGGGCCTTATGTTTTGTCCATGGGAGGCTCTCTGGAGTGACCGTCAGAGGCCTGGCTGGCCCTGCCGCTTCTTAACAGCGGGACGACTGACCCTGAGCAAAGTCATGAATCTCCGAGCCTCAGTGAGTGGGGACACCACTGACAGGGAATGCCCAATGTGTTGACCGGGAGGAGTCCACGTGCAGAGACCGCTGAGTGAGAGGGCACGGCCTGGTGAGCTGCGAGGTGGCCAGAAGTGGCTATGACTTGGAAGTCACTGACGGTCGGACAGAGACGAAGGCCCAGCTGTGATTGGTGCTCGCCAGTAGCGAGCTTGGGCTGGGTTAGCGATGTGGATTTGGAAGGGTCAGGGGAAGGGACCCAGAGAGCAGGGTGGGGCAGCCCTGAAGCATCGAGAAACCCTGCGTTTAGAGTTTGAGTTTCTCCACTGTTGCCGGTTGACCAAGAACTGGGCCTGCAGGGGCTACTCAGCCTCACCCAGGGTGTCAGGAGGAGGCAGGGTGCTGGGGGATAAGGTCCACTCTTTAAATCTTTTAAAATTTATCTTCCAGTTCGCTCCTTTTGTAGAGTTCTTTGAGTTTTGGCAAATGCATAGATTCGTGTTACTACCTCCACAATCAAGACCTGGGAAAGTTGCACACCCCCCCCCAACTCCCCCCACGAAGCAAAAATGCCCCCTGGTGCTCCCGCTGTGTGCCCCATGCTGCCGTTGCTCCCTGCCCCTGGCAACCACCGATCCATCCCTATGGTTTTGCCTTTTCCAGAACGGTCTCGTGTGGTATGTGGCCTTGGAGTCGGGTTTCTTTCACTCTGCGAAATGTATTTGAGATTCATTCAAGTTGCGTGGATAGGGAATGCTGTTTTATTGGTGAGCAGAACCACATTGTGCAGCCTTCCATAGTCTCGCCACTGATGGCTTGAGGGGCGCTTGAGCTGCGCCCGGTTAGGGTGTTGATGCATCAAGCTGCTGTAAACACTTGTGTGGGGGTTTCTGTATGAGCACAGGTTTGCATTTCTCTTGTATGACGACTAGTATAGGATTGCTTGGTTTCACGGAAAGTGTTTAACTGTCAGGTGCTGCCCGTACATTTTCCAAAGCGACTGTAACATTTTTGCATTTTCCACCAGCGATGCACGAAAATTCCCCGGTTTCTCCACATCCTCACCAGAACTTGAGATTGTCTGTTTTGTTGTTGTTTGCCTGCTTTTGTTTTATTTTGTTTTAGGCATTTTAAATGGATTGGGAGTATTCTCATTCCAGATGAGTAACGGTATCTCAGTGTAGTTTAAATTTGCATTTCCCTAATAAGTAATAATATCAGGCATCTTTTCACATGTCTGTTTGCCATCCATATATCTCCTTTGGTGTGTTGTTTGTTCACATCTTTGTTTATCTTTAAAATTAGTTTAGTTTAGGGGTGCCTGGGTGGCTCAGTCGGTTAAGTGTCCGACTTCGGCTCAGGTCATGATCTCACGGTTTGTGGGTTCAAGCCCCGCGTTGGGCTCTGTGCTGACAGCTCAGAGCCTGGAGCCTGCTTTGGATTCTGTGTCTCCCTCTCCTTCTGCCCCTCCCCTGCTCACACTCTGACTCTCTCTGACTTTCAATAATAGATAAACATTAAAAAAAATTTTTTTTTTAATTAGGGGTCCCTGGGTGGCTCAGTCTGTTAAGCGTCCGACTTCAGCTCAGGTCATGATCTCATGGTTTGTGGGTTTGAGCCCCGCATCAGGCTCTGTGCTGACAGCTCAGAGCCTGAAGCCTGCTTTAGATTCTGTGTCTCCCTCTCTCTGCCCCTCCTCCATTCTCTCTCTCTCTTTCTCTCTCTCTCTCTCTCTCAAAAATAAATAAACATTCAAAAATTTGTTTTTAATTAGTTTAGTTTAATTTTTTTTACCCCTCCCTTAAAATTAGGTTGTTGTCTTGTTAAGTTTTGAGAGTTAAAAAAAAAAAAAAAAAAGTGTATATTCTGGATACAAGTCCTTTTTCAGATACCTGATTTGCAATTATTTTCTTCCAGTCTGTAGACTGTAATTTTCCTCGCAGTGTCTTTTGCAAAGCAAAAGTTTTACATTTTGATGATACTCACTTTATCAATTTTTTAAAGTGGATTGTGCATTTGGTGTGGTGTCTAAGAAATCTTTGCCTCACCCAATGTCACAAAGATTTTCTCTTAGAAATTTTCTGTTTTTGGGGTGCCTGGGTGGCTCAGTCAGTTGAGCATCCGACTCTTGGTTTCAGCTCAGGTCGTGATTTTGAGTTCATGGGTTCGAGCCCCACATTGGACTTTGCACTGACAGCGTGGAGCTTGCTTCAGATTCTTTAGATTCTGTGTCTCCCTTTCTCTCTGCGCCTCCCTTGTACACTCTCTCTTTCTCTCTCAAAAATAAATAAATATTAAAAAGAGAGGGGGAGGCATCTGGGTAACTCAGTTGGTTAAGCATCGGACTTTGGCTCAGGTCATGATCTCACAGTTTGTGAGTTCAAGCCCCATGTCAGGCTCTGTGCTGACATCTCAGAGCTTGGAGCCTGCTTCAGATTCTGTGTCTCCTTCTCTCTCTGCCCCTCTCCTGCTTGCACTCTGTCTCTTTCTCTCTCTCTCAAAAATAAATAAACATAAAAAAAATTTTTTTTAAAGAGAGAGAAATTTTCTGTTTTTATATTTTAGAACAGAGGTCGGCACACTTCTTCTGTAAAGAACCAGATGGTAAATATTTTCAGCTTTTTGGGCCATATGGTCTCTGTCACAACTACTCAACTATGTCACTGTAGTGCAAAAGCAGCCACAGACAATACATAAACAAAAGAGTATAGCTATGTGCCAATAAAACTTTATTTGTAAAAACAGGTGGTGGGCCATATTTGGTCCACAGACCATGGTTTGCCAACCACTGTTTTAGAAAGTCATCTTTTTGGGGCGCCTAGGTGGCTCAGTTGGTTTATCTCCAACTCTTAATTTCAGCTCAGGTTATGGTGTCATTCATGGTTTGTGAGATTGAGCCACACATTGGGGAGGGGGGGGCGGAGGCTCTGTGCTGACAGCGCAGAGCCTCCTTGGGATTCTGTCTCCCACCCCTGCCCCTCTTTTGTGCACGCACTCTGTCAAGTAAATAAATAAACTTAAAAGAAAAAAAAAGTCCTTTTTTTACCAAACAGAGAGGACACTGCACTCTGAATAATGAGAATGGGGTAATTATTGCCCAGTTCATCACTGGTGAAAGCAGGGGGAGGGAGAAGGCAGAACAGTAGGTGCCTAACTCAGAACAAAGGTGAGGAGAGGGAGAGAGAAAGGAGAAAGGAAAGAAGATAAATGTTTGAATCACCTTTTGAGCAGACTTCCTTGTGCATTTTAATTTTTCAGAGTTAACCCTTGCACTTTGGTTCAGGCTTTAGCAGACGTGGTTGGTTGGTTTGTTTGTTTTTATGCTAATCTATCTTAAAGACTTGTGGCTGCAGATGCTTTAACAGATTCGTAGAGTTTTTCATGAGTGAGTCCAGTATTGCTGGTGGTCCCATGCCTTCTACTGAAAATTGGTATTTATTTAACCATTCTCTAACTCACATTTCGATTCTGTCTACCATCGTATGAGCTATGGGATCATGGGTTCCTCACATACTTCCCTGCACGTATGTGATTATTCCTGGAGAACAGATTCCTACGGTTCTGAATCAGAGGGTAGCATTTGTATTAAAAATTTTCATAGGGGTACCTGGGTAGCTCAGTCAGTTAAGCGTCCGACTTCAGCTCGGCTCCTGATCTCATGGTTCGTGAGTTGAAACCCCACGTTCGGCTCTGTGCTGACAGCTCAGAGCCTGGAGCTTGCTTTGGATTCTGTGTCTCCCTCTCTCTCTCTCTCTCTCTCTCTCTCTCTCTCTGCCCCTCCCCCTGCTTGCACTCTGTCTCTCTCTTTCTCAAAAATAAATAAACATAAAAAAGTTAAAAAAAATTTTTTTTCATAGACACTGCAGGTTATCTGCCAAAAAGGTTGTACCATCATATACTTGTATCAATGGTGTGTGAGGGTGTTTTCCCCCCTGATCCTTAGTCACATTGGATTTTATCCATTCTGGGTGGTCTTCTGTCTGACTGCCAGAAGGTGGCATCTTTTTTGACATTTTCCTCATTATTCATGAATTTGAGCTCTCCATGGTTTATTAGCCATTTGAATTGCCAGCGTCTATTAGTTGTGACTCATATCCATTGTCCACTCTCTGTTAGTGATGTGTCTTTTTTCTTATGAATTTGTAGATGCTCTGAATCAAGTGGTCTCAGCCTTGGGAGTATTGACATTTGGGGCGGGACGTTTCTTGGTTGCGGGGGGGGGGGGGCCATCCTGGGCCTTTTGAGATGTTTAACAGCATCGCTGACCTCTACCCACTAGGTGCCAGTGGCACACCACCACCTGTATTCGTGATAACCAAAAGGGTCTCCAGACCATGCCCGGTGTCCCCTGGGAGCGCCAGGTCACCCCAGCTGAGAACCACCGACCTAAATAATGTAATAGGTGTAGCACGTATTTTCTCCAAGTCCGCTGTTTGTCTGTGTATGGTGTCTTTTGCCATACAGAAGTTCTTAATCTTATGAAGTCTGACTTTCCAGTCATTTCTTTCGATGCTAACCTATTTTATAGAGAACAGGGAGAATAGAACATTTTCAAATAAATAAAAGAAATGCTGGGAGAGTGGACTAACTTTGCACGTTGTGTGTGGTCGGAAGCAAATTAGGAAGTGGGAAGGTAGAGAAGAGCCAAATGTTTCCCGCAGGAAAAAAATAAAGTAATAAAATACAAAACACACCACACCTAACTCCTCTCTCAGTGCTGACTCAGGGGGGGAGGTGGGAGCTGTGTTCAGGTTTTTACATAACCGCAGGCAAGGCTATTTTTGAAGAAGGCTGCGTGAGTGCTCCTGACAGCGGGCACCGGGTTCTCAAGCGTCAAAACAGGGCTGGGCAGGAGGCATCTGGAGAAAGGGGTGGGCCGCCCCCGAGACCTCCCGGCTGGTGGGCCGCAGGGCCCCTTTCTCAGAGATGACACTTCAGCCCCATGGGAGCGAGTGCCTGCATAGTTAGAGGCAGGGACGTGGGACATCTTAGATGTGGCAGCCGCACGGCCAGTTGTGCCTCCAGAGGAGCCGTCCTGGTGCTCTCGGCTGCACTGATCTGGACTCCGCTCTGAAGCCATCTCTGTGCTGTGATGCTTCCCCCCGAAAGTGAAGGCTTCTGCGGGCGGCCAGCGGCATTCCAGAGCCTGCAGCCTCTGAAGACCAAGTGCCTCTGGTGGAGAAACCCTAACCTCTCCCAGTTCCGTGGCTGTGGCCTTCGGAATAAAGGGATGCAGATTGCCGTCGTCTGCCTGCCTGAGGCCAGACAGGCCGTCTGAGTCAGGGTGCTCAGGTGCACGTCGCGGGCTCCTTAGTACCCAGCTGCACCAGTAGTGCACGCGGAGATGAGAGAAGGCTCTTGAGATGACCCGGACGCTTTTCACAGGAGCTTGAGTTACGGCGCTAGAATTGTTTGTGGGTGTTGTTTTGTTTTGTTTTTTAAGTCAGCTCTGTGGAACCCATGACCCTGAAATCAAGAGTCACACGCTCCAGGGGCACCTGGGTGGCTCAGTCATTTAAGCGTTGGACTCTTGATTTCGGCTCAGGTCATGATCTCACGGTTCATGGGGTCGAGCCCCCTGCGTCAGGGCTCTGTGCTGATGGCGCAGAGCCTGCTTGGGATTCTCTCTCCCCCCCCCCCCCTGCCCCTCCCGCACTCGCACTCTCAAAATAAATACAGAAACTTTAAAAAAAAAAAAAAAGCCACTTGCTCCACTGACTGAGCTAGCCAGGCCCTCCTATTTGTAGGCTTTTAGAAGCTCCTTGGGAAGAGAAATGGTTGAGCTTGAAGCTGCTTTGTTTTGTTTTAGAGCGGCTTTCGGGTCGCAGAAAGGTTCCGCCCCCAGCGCACATTCTTCCCCGTTAGTCACATCTTGTGTTGGTGTGGTGCTTTGTTAGAACTAAAGAATCTGTACGGTTTGCCTTAGGGTTCCGCTCTTTGTGTTGTACGTTCTGCGGGTTTGGACAGATGTGTGATAACACGCACGCACCGTGAAAAGATCACACAGAATAGTTTCGCTGCCCTAAAAATCCTCTGTGCTCTGCTGTTCTTCCCTCCCTCCCTCCTAACCCCCGACAATCACTGGTCTTCTTACTGGCTTTAGAGTCTCGTCTTTTCCGCAGTGTCATATAATTGGGGTCAGACAGTGCGTAGCCTTTCACACTTAGCAATGTACATTTGAGGCTGCCCCAAGTCTCCGGCCCCGTAGCTCATTTCTTCCTGTCACAGAATAACACTCCGTTGTGTGAACGCACCAGACAGTTGGAGTCTCTTTCTCCACTCGCCTGTTGAAGGGCAGGTTGGCTGCTTCCGGTTTCCGGACGATTACGAATGAAGCCGCTGTAAACATCCGTGGGCATGGTTTCATGTGGACCTGAGTTGAACTTGTAGCGTTGAAAAGAAAACCCCGAAGTGCCAGTCACGGTGTTTTGCCTTAATGTCCTGCAATGTGGACACTTGGAATTTACTTGACTTTTTTTTTTTCTTCTCTGTCTCAGATTTTTAAAAAATACAATGTCTAATGGTTATGAAGACCACATGGCCGAAGACTGCAGGGATGACATCGGGAGAACGAATTTAATTGTCAACTACCTCCCTCAGAACATGACCCAGGATGAGTTACGGAGTCTGTTCAGCAGCATCGGTGAAGTCGAATCTGCAAAACTCATTCGGGATAAAGTAGCAGGTAAAGGAACCGAGAGGGTTTGCGAGGGGAGCTCGTGGTCCTCCCGCGGGGCACTGCCTCCTTGGCCGGCGGCTCTGCAGTGCTCCTTCGTGCAGAAGGGGCCGCAGCCTTGAGCCGATGGCTGTGAAGTTTCATTTTTATCTCAGGCTCTACTTTGCCCTGGCCCTGGCGTTAAGATTTGGACATAGGTTCCCAAGAGTTCATCGTAAGCCAGAGTGCGCGTACATACAAAGTGCAGTGGTGGGAGGGGAGGGAAAACGAGGAAACCCCCGCAATGAGGACCGCTCAGAGCTGTAAGAGACCAGAGAACGACAGCCTGGCCCGGCTCGGTCCCACCTGTGGAAGCGACGCTGGCCCGTGGCAGAACATGGAGCGTCCCCCTGGGCGGCCCTTCCTGGGCTGTGGGCTGTGCTGTTTGCTGTCACGCAGTCACATCAGCTGGAACGTCTGAGACGCACGGAGCTTGACCTCTTGTGGAGCCGGAGCAGGGCAGCCGATCAGCAGGCAGGCAGTAGGGTCGGGTGCCGGCTGCAAACCCCGCTCTCCTGCTGCCTCCGTGTGCGACCCCTAAGCCTCAGTGGCACCCGACGTAAAGTGAGGATGGTGGCTCCCACATCCTGATCCTTAGTCGCCTCGAACGGGTTTGCAGACACCTGAGAAGGCCATCCTTATGGAGCAGCCTCCGTCCTGAGAGCATGGTTTCAAGGAGCAAAACATGGAAAGACCAGGTGCTACAAAGCACTTCCTTCCTTTTGTCCCCAGGGAGGAGCATTGTTTTAGGGAGCTGCCCTCTTCCTCCTCCCTCTTCCTCCTCCTCCCCCTCCCCTTCTTCCCCCCCTTCTTCCCCCCCCTTCTTCCCCCCCTTCTTCCCCCCTTCTTCCCCATGCCCCTGTTCTCCTCCTCCCCCTTCTCCTCTCCCTCCTCCCCCTCCTCTCCCTCCTCCCCCTTCTCTCCCTCCTCCCCCTTCTCTCCCTCCTCCCCCTCTCCCTCCTCCCCCTCTCCCTCCTCCCCCTCTCCCTCCTCCCCCTCTCCCTCCTCCCCCTCTCCCTCCTCCCCCTCTCCCTCCTCCCCCTCTCCCTCCTCTCCCCCCTCCTCCCCCCCTTCCTCTCTTCTCTGGTGAGCTGAGCAATGGGCAGTCCCCCCAGGAGGGCTCTGGCTGCCACCCTGGGCTGTGGGGCTATGATTCTGTCACTGAAAACTAATTTAAAACTTAAAAAAAACAACAAACCTTTATTACAGAAATAAGATAATACCTTGTTGTATTCAAATCTACATAAAAGTAGAGTAACGTACGGGACCCCAGGTACCCATCGTCCTACTTCATCCACTCTCAGCTTTTGCTGGTAACCTGAAGATTCCTGTCCCTGGGATAAGTCCTGGAGAGGCCAGCTGACTGCTGTACAGAGAATTAGTTCCTCAGAGGGGGCATTGAATTCAAAAGTCTTTTAAGGACTCTCCCAATGCTGAGAGAGTGTGATTTTAATACAGATCTTCTAAATAGGAATTGTAGCTAATACCCAAATTGAACAGTGTTAGAATGTTCTAGAAGCCATTATCTTTCTCCTGTTTCAGGAGACCATCCTGAATAAGAGAGTCCTTGTTCAGAGGCATTTTAAAATTCTCCTATGCTACTAACAAGTCTTGCCTTTCTCCTTTTGTGTTCTGGTGGAAGGGAATTTTTAGCCCCGTGGATGTTCCTGAGCCTTGCATTCCGATTTTGCCAGCATTCTCGTGGTACCTGGCTTCTTTGTCTGTTCACTTGTTGTGGTTTTCAAAGGAATGTGAGCTATGTTAATAGGAACACCTAGGTTTGGCGAGATCAGGCCAGAGAGAGCTGGTTCGGGGAAGGAGGTAAAAGCAGCAAAGAGTAATTTGGAAATTATTTCACTTCAGAGATAAACTTTTTCTTCTCTTCGGGCAAGATAAGTAAAGGGTACCAAGAATTGTGGAGTAGGTGAGCCCAGGCTCGATTTCAGCTCGGCATCTTGCTAGCAGTTCCTTAAGTTGGATGACCGGACCTTCCCGGAAAGCTTACTGTGTTCCCACCTCTGTCCTGCCGCCAGCGTGTGAAAACCTCGCCGGCCTTGCTGCCCCTTTGTCCTCTGTTCCGCTGCTCTGGTGAAACCCCAGACACGGATACGTTCACGGCTTCTTCCTCCTGGCCGGAGAGAGTCCTGCATCCAGACACACAGGTGCCCCGTGGAATCAAATTCCCAGCTGAGCTCAGCCTGCCACACAGGCCTACCTGGCCCTCCCAGCAACCACTTCAGGCCCGTTTGCACCCTTCATTCTTGGCCCATGACTGCCTTTCACCTCGTAATGAAAATAACAGCCACCTCTACCTCTGTTCTATCCTGGCGCTTCTCCATCCCGGGAGCCTCTGGCCAGGCAAGTGCGTGCTTGCCTGGGTCTTTGGGGCCGCCTGACCAGTGTTCCGACACGCTCCAGCATCTGTCTTCTTTGAGAATCCTTGCTGAGATTCTCTGACTTCCTCTAGCAGGATTTTTCCACTTGAGCACTCCTGACATTTGGGACTGGATCATTCTGGGGGGGGGCATCTTGTGCATTGTGGGATGTGGAGCAGCATTGCTCGCTCCCACCTGCTATGTCCCGTGGCATCTTCTGAGTCACGACAACTGAAACATGCCCCAGACATTACCGGGTGTCCCCAGAATCCTCCCCCTCCTCCCTGTGAGAACCACTAGTTGTTGTCCTCCCTCCCCTCCCATTCACAGAGCTGTCAGTGGACTGTCTCCTCTTCCTTCTGGAAGCTTCCTCTCCCCCTTGGCTCCCACGAACCACCTGCCTGAGGCCTTGCTTTGCCTCTCCTGCAGCTCCTTCCCAACCATTCACTTAGTCTTTCGGGTTATTCCCACGCTGCTCCTCCCTAAGCCCGTCCTGGGGAGAGCAGACGCCCCTCCATAGCTTCACTTTATCCTCAGTCTGCCGCCTGTGTGTCAGGGGGACTGCTCTCCCGAGCTTCACACCCCTCGACCCCTCAACTTCAGGGTTTTCCGGACTGACCTGGACTCTGTCCCACCAGCTGCTTTCTTGTTTCTCAGCATCTGCATCTTAACAGACGACACCGGGTTCACTCAGTGACTCCAGTCAGAGATCTAAGCATGACCTTTGACGCGTGTCCCTGGCATTCATCCTTCTGGGTGCTTCCACCCCTTTTCCTCCCGCCCCCACCCGCTGCCTCAGATCTAGATGAGGCCACATCACTGTCTGCCTGCACTAGCGTTCTGGCCTCTTAACCAGCCATCTGTGTTCCCTCCAGATGGTTCTCTTCACCGCGGCAAAGGAATCTCTTTATCACTCCACATGTGACCCTGTCACTCACCTGCTTTAAAACTCTTAGTCCCCGGCCCTGCTTGCTTTAGGGCACCTTCTCTGCTCAGCCATGTCAGCATTAGATGCTGCTCCTGGTCTGGGTTCCCATAGCAACCAGGCAGCTGGCAGTGTGGGCTTCCACACTGTACTGAAGTTAGAACTTTTTGGTCCAGTAGGTCCATATGGTTCTCAGAAGCAGAAACCCCATATGTCCGTAGATACGACCATAATCAGTGCTTGTTGAATGAATGAATGAATGAATGAATGAATGAATAGGTCTAGCGATTGGAGAAGAATGCAGATCAGCATGGACGTTGATTTGCTCCGCAAATATTTATTGAGTGCCAGCCATTGGCCAGGCACTGGTGACGGGAGGAACGAGGAACGGGTGGTGGCTGGGTTATCGGGAATATTTGGGAACGTCTGACATGCTGGCTTCCAAGATGCAGCATGTTTCTGGCTGGCCAGGCCCCAGGCCCCGTGTTGGGGACATGTATTTATTGCTGCCTGTTCCATCCACAGTCCCTAGCTGGCCCTACTGTGCAGCCCTGTCCCACTCTCTGCCTGGGGTCTGGCCCCTCTGCAGATGCCATATGGCCCAGGAGCCAGCCTCCACCCTCCTGGACTGTCTGTCCTGCTGGCCACTTGGTCCCCAGCCTCCAGCCCATTCGCTCGGCTTCTGGCTCATTGCCACGCACCTCTGGTCAGGATAGAGCCCACACTCCTGCCTGTGGCTCCCAGGTCTCTGGGGCGCTGTCCTCCTCCTCCCTAGCCGCTGTGCTCTCCACTCACCCTCCTCTCAGCCCTGACTGAGCTGCTCGTCACTCCCCAGACAGGCCCTTCTCTTACAGTCTCACGATTTTGCAGATATTGTTCCCTCTGTAGGAAAACCCTTCCACACCAAGCCAGCCTGGCCGCTTTTTGTTTTCTTCATGTGAATCACCTTTGTTCTGTATATCAACAACAACAGTGTGAGGCAAAAAGGAAAAGTTTAAATTACCCCAAATCCCACCACTGTTAGCTTTGTGGTTTGTGTCCTTCCATACTTTTTTCTTTCCACATTTGTGGTCATAAGCAACTACGTGTTTTTAGAAAAATGGGCTTGCACCACTCAAGCTGTGCTGGAAACTTTTCTTCCTGTACCTGTGACTGCTTTTCTGTCACTGAACATAAAGCAGTCTTGTCAGAAGAGCGGCACAGTGTTCTGCTGTATGGAGATTCTGAGTTCACGGCAGCTTGTGACCACATTTCCGTATTTACAAACCCCGCTGAGAAGTATCCTGGTGCAAACCTTCCCTCACCGCTCGTTCGCATTGGGGGTCTTCTAGAAATGGACCATTAGATGGGAGGGTGTGTACCTTCCTGGACCCTGTCACCAGTTGACACTCGTGCCGTCGACTGGGCCAGGGGCGTTTCTCATCTTGCCCAACCTGAGTCACAAATGACATCTGATTGGGGTGGTCATTCACTCTAGTGACGTTCTAGTGGCTGTTTGTACTCTTCTTTTATAAAATACCCTTCTTGTCCTTTGCCCATTTTCTTTCTTGTGGGGGCATTCGCTGTTTCTTGCTCATCGTCTCATTAACTCGCCCAAGACCTACTCCTCCCGCTGTGAAGTCTTCCCTTGAACCCCGCAGACATCTAAAAAGGAAGAGCTCTAGGGGCGCCTGGGTGGTTAGTCGGTTAAGCGTCTGACTCTTGATTTCAGCTGAGGTCGTGATCTCACCGGGTTCGTGGGATCGAGTTTTGCGTTGGACTCTGCGGACAGTGCGGAGCCTGCTTGGGATTCTGTCTCTTCCCCTTTTTCTCTGCACCCTCCCACCCAAATAAATAAACTTAAAAAAAAAAAAAGGAAAGTAGTTTAAAAAAGATAAAAGTAAAATTTTCTTTTAACGTTTATTTATTTTTGAGAGACAGAGCACTAGCGGGGAAGAGGCTGAGGGAGAGGGAAACACAGACTTCAGAGCAGGCTCCAGGCTCCGAGCCGTCAGCACAGAGCCCGACGTGGGGCTCAAACTCACAAACTGTGAAATCATGACCTGAGCCAAAGTCAGATGCTTAACCAACGGGGCCACCCAGGCACGCCTCAAATTTTTTTTAAAATAAAGGAAGAACTGGGCTCTACGCGCCCTCTCACGTTGCAGGGGAGTGCCTGTCCTCAGGGTGTTCCCCTCCCTCAGCTGTCCACCCCAGGTGGATTTGAGAAACACTGAGGGATGAAAACATTATATCTGGCTGCTCTGGGTGGCAAATGTAACACGAGATGCCAGGGCATTGTCTCTAGGTTTTAACCTCTTCTAGGGGTGCCTGGGTGGCTCTGTTGGTTAACCGTCCGACTCTTGATCTCGGCTTGGGTCGTGATCTCGCGGTTCATGGGTTCGAGTTCTACATCGGGCTCTGCGCTGGCTGCTTGGGATTCTCTGTCCCTTTCTTTCTGCCCCTCCCCTGCTCGCTTGCTCGCTCTCTCTCTCAAAATAAATGAATAACCTTGTCTAGAGAGAGTGGTGTTTGGAAATGGAAGAGCATTGGCTCAGAGGCCACCCGGCAGGGCATGAGTAGTGCTCGCAAGGAGGCAGCCTCCATATTCTCCAGGCAGCGGCTCTTGGCCTGCTGGCCACCAGGAGAGACCCTAGTGTCAGGCCCTGCCCAGGCCTGCTCAGTCAGCCAGTCTGGGCTGTTTGAACATCTGTGATGTAAGCTTTCTGGAGGACGGCAGTTCTGGTTCAGGACCAAGTGAAAGAAGCCAAGCTCTTCCCGCAGTGCGGGGATGGCGTGAGCTGGGGGGAGCACTGGCTTCTGGGATACCCCTTGGCCTCAAACCCAGAGTTTATTCATGCTTCATCCTTGGCCGTTTTCTTTCTCATCTGCTGCCCCCTCCCCCTCCCCTAGATCTTCACCCTGGGGGTCTGCTTGACCTCCCCTGCCAGCACCGACCCCAGGCAGGCCCTGCCTGCCCTCTGTAAGTCCCAGCAGCCTGTGCAGGATCCGTGCCCTGCCTGAGCGCTGCCCCTGTTCCACCACCAGGCCTCAGACCTTCCTCTGTCAGGGCTTGTCTTCCATTGCCCTAAATGAGGGAGCAACACCTGATGGGTCTTCGCGGCCTTGATTCTAGCAGGTTCACCGTGTCTAAGGGACAGGAGAATCATCCGTAAGGAGATTGGAAGTACACCTGCCTGACCTCTTGGGTCCTTGAGCTTGAGGCAGGCCCTCGGGAGCTGTGTCATTACCCTGCACGGCTTATAGACCCTGTTAGAGAAACAGGAACTTGGGGGCCTGCTTTGGGAAGTGAGGGCCTCCCCCAGGTGCCCACTCTGAGTATAGACCATTGAGGGTCTGCAGAACTGGGGAGCCCCACTCTTCCTCATTCACTTCCAGCAGCAGCTCTCAACCTGGGCTCTACATTGGGATCGCTGGGGGGCTTTAAAAACTGCTGAAGCCACCCCCACTCTTACGACACCCCACCCCCCATGCTGATACTGGTTCAGGTTCTGGCCTGGGCAGTGATAGTTTTTAGAAACTGCTCTGGTGATTCTGGCAAGCAGCCGAAGTCGAGAGCAGTTGGTTTATGGTGAGCGGCCAGGTGGAGGCAGGGACTCGGCACTGTGTTAGGCACTTTCGCCAGTGGCCTCATCCGGTGGGTGCCATCCAGGGCTCCTCTTCACTCCTCACCTGCCTTCCCTCCCACAGCATGCAGGCGCCCGCTGTCGAGGGTCGGATAGACTCTCAGGGGACAGGGCCAGCCCAGAACAGGGTGTACAGAGGTCCCTCCCCATGAAGCTCCCTCCTACAGCAGCCCATCCGTGGGCCTTTCGGTGGCTCTGCCTTCTGCTGCCCGCCCCCCGGCACCTCCCTACCCAGCCTCGCTCCCGGGTTCTGCCTGGCAGCCTGTCCCCCCCACCCCCACCCCCACCCAGCAGCCACCTCTGGGCCATTCCCCAGCTCGTCTTGTTCGACTGTGCTGGCTGCCTTTCGTTTCCTGGAACACACCAAAGTCTCCTCTGCCTCACGGGCTTGGCACCTGCTCTTCTGTCTGGGCTGCTTGCCGCCAGCCATCCCGGGGTCATGCCGCAAGTGTTGGCTCCTCACTGGGTGCTTCTGACCACCCTGTCCACCATGGGCCTCACACCCATGAGTCCCTCACACCACCGTGGAAATTTTCCTTATAGCCCCCCGGGCGGCAGTTTTGTTGGTTAGTTTCTTGCTGCTTTGCCGTCGGCTGGCCCGTCAACCGTTAAGGCACAAACTGTCTTCCACTGTGATCATCAAACCCCCTGGCCAGCCTGGCCTGGGGCCTGGCACATAGTAGGTGCTCACTTAATACTTGTCAACTCATCGACGAGAACCGGAGGGGAAGCAGGCCTAGGAAAGGAGGCAGTGGCCGCTTGAGGGTGTGTGACTTCCTGGGTGACGTTGGCAGTTGTCCTGGGAGGCTACCCAGGAAGAGTGCGGCTGGCACAAGAGCCAAGGGCAGAAACCTGGGGGTCATCTCAGTGGGATGGGTAGAAGACTAAGCTTGGGAAGGGACAGCTGGGGAGAAGGAAAACCCAGAGAAAGAAAACCTGGCGTTGCTGTTCCATTCTGGGGGAGGTGACCCTTCAAGTGAGTCGGCCGTGCCCAGTGCTGCTGAGAGCTCGGGGAGCTGCGTCCTGACCGTCTCTGGGGGTGGCACCTGATGGTCGGACTGCCTTGGTAGACTGGCAGTCTGCAGTGACCACCCTGGGGCCAGGCCACCAAGTGCCTGGGAGGCGAGGAATCAGGACCCGAGAGTCGGGCAGGACTCATGTTTATATGCCAAGAGCAGCCAGCTGTGGCTGAGACACAGGAGTGTGGCCCAGGTACGAGTCCTCATCAGTGTCTGGTCTCCCCTAGCAGGACTTGGGCCACCTGTGGCACTGGCAGTGGAGGAGATCGGTGGTCTAGGGTTGGGCTTGGCCTTGTGGGAAGAGCAGAAAGACGAGAAGACACAAGTGTGGGTCGTGCCGACCGAAGAGGCAGAGTCCATCCGGCGGTCAGGCCAACGGGCTCCATGGCCTGGGCGTGGTGACAGATGGGCAGAGCAGGGGTTGGAGAGCAGGTGTTTGGGAGTAAAAATCCCAGCAAGCCTGGAGTTCAGTCAGGAGTCTGTACCATAGACATTCTGCATTCTCAGCTTTAATGTTTGCAGTTTGGACCTTTTGCGAGGGCCCTAAAGTTCCCAGCCTGGAGCCAGTTGTGGTTTTCTGTACTGTTTTCTGAACTTCTGATTCTGACTTTCTTGCTAGTTGGGCGCCAGCCCCACAGCCCCGCTGCTCCGGGGTCCTCGCTCTCTGGGGTTTAGGAGCTAATAAGTCTCTGAGACCCATGGGGTTTTGTTAGAAATATGGTTGTGGAAGGGCAGGTTCGGGTTTGTTTGTTTCAAAAGGAAAGCGGCCCGTGCAGCACTGCAGGTGGCTTGTGTAGTTGCTGTGCCCTGAAGGAGGGAGTACACCTCCGCGAGGTGCTCCTGGGGCATGGGCCACGCACGGACTTCCTTCCAAAGCCTACGGTTTTGGGGGAGGGGGGGACTTTTCAGTGGAGGAACCGCCGGCCTCGGGGGATCCTGGCCAGCGCCAACGCCAACAAAGCGATAGGTCATGGTGACAGCACGCAGCCCCCAGTACGATGTCAGGAGGAGGGCCCCTCGCTCTGGGGTCTTCCTCCCAAAACCCGTCACCAACTGCAGTCTCGCCATGAGAAAAACATCTGACAAACCCAAGCTGCAGGAGAGTCTACAGAATTCCTGACCAGTCCTCCTTGAAACTCTCAAGGTCATCAAAAACGAGGAAAGTCTGAGAGCTGTCCCAGCCAAGAGCAACCTAAGGAGACGTGACGGACTACATGTCACGTGAGATCCTGTGTGGCCTCCTGGGACGTAAGAGGACTTTGGGGGGAAACTGAGGCAATCTAAATCAAGTGTGGACTGTGGTTAATTGTAATGTATCAGCATTGGTTCCTCGGTTGTGACAGATGTCCCATCCGGATATAAGATGTTACCACCAGGGGAAACGGGGTATGGGGTCTGTGGGAACTCTTTCTATTATCTTTGTAATTTCTCTTTAGATGCAAAAAAATAAAAGTGTTTAGGGTTTTTTTTTAAGAAGTGGCAAAACTGGGTTAGGCTCTCTGCTGGGTGCCACATCTCATTATCCACCTGAGGGTCTGGGTTCAGCCGGCACCCAGAGACCCCCGCCTCATGCGGCTCAAGGCCTGGCATGTTTTCTACCTGCTTGTTATCGCCCTCCACCAACCAGAGGAATGGAGCGAAGCTCACCACTCTATCTCTGTGCCCAGAGCCATGCCTAGCATTCGGTGGCTGCCCGCCAGCACGGCGTGTGGGTGGGTAAGCAGTGGGCATGTCGGTTCTCCTCTCTGGGCCGCCTCCTGCCTGTCCTCTGTAGCGAAAGGACAGGCCTCCTTCCACTGGGCCCCTCGGCCTTGGCTGCTCTCTGGGCTCCTGGGAACCCACAGCCCCTCCCCTGCTGGGCTGCATCCCTCCCGTAGCATGCCGTTGGCGGTCACTCCTGCCACTTCAGTGTTTCCCAAAGAAGAGGTGGGGACACCCACGCGTAACCTTGGCTTCCTTTGGGAAGAGCTCAGGTGTTGTTATCCCTTGGACTTGGGCTGATGGTGCTGTCACATGACAGCCGCTGCCAGGGGAAGCCTGGAGGCCTGGCTGGGGTCATGAAGGCAGGTGCACGGCCGGCCGGGGACTTCCCTCAGCTCCAGCTTCCCTTTGTGCTCCACGTCATCTGCTTCTTAGCTGGGTTGTAGGTGTTCGGGCAAGTGAGGGAACCAGCACTGGGTGGCACTAGAGCCTAGCAAGCCTTCCCGCTGTTGGGGTGCAAGCAGGGGAGAAACCCCTGGACGCAGACGGGTGGCCATCATGCAGCTCTCCCCACCTGCCCATCTCGCCCACTCGTGACCGTCCTCTCTCCTCACCCTTGGAGTCCCCACGTCTCAGCCGGGACTGGGGGCACCGATCATCATCATTGCTTTTGTGGTGGGTTCCACGGGATGCCGTTAGTAGCACAGTGTTTCTTTTCAAATGGCCCTTTTAGAGAAAAAAAACATTAACAAAAGCAACACTTGTCCGTTGTAGAAAATTTACATGTCGGCCAAAGAAGCGTAACAAAAAAACGGTATAGATGGTGACCGTGGGTCTTCTAACCCCACTTCCAGGAGGCCATGGCTTTTAACGACCTTGTCCTTTGGAGCCCAGTCGCACATGGTCCTGTTCACCCTCCCTGGCTGTCGGCCGGTTTACCAGTGTGCACGTGTTCTCCCACACAGGGCACAGCTTGGGCTATGGCTTTGTGAACTACGTGACTGCCAAGGACGCGGAGAGAGCGATCAACACGCTGAATGGCCTGCGGCTCCAGTCAAAAACCATTAAGGTAAAGAGCTGCCATCGCCACCTCGTTCCTGGCCTCCAGGGGTCTGTGCTGGGCCCCCCCCGGCCTGGGGGAGCGACCTCCCTGACCTCACCTGGGCGAGGGATCTTCCCCTTACTTGACCATCACTATCAAAGGGACCATTGGCTTGGCCATTTCTCGGAGCCCTGGTGCATTTGGGGCATCTGGGGTGCCTCCTGTCTGCTTAGAGTTGAAGCATTGCATGTCAGACCACCCCAGGCCATGCTGGTGCCTCTCAGCCTCCTCAGCCCCGTGAGCAAAGGGAGAGTCACCGTGAAGGGCACTTAATCGAGGGCAGTCCTCTCCCCGGCCCAGGGTGTGCTGTCCTTGTGCCGAGCGAGCATGTGTCTGGCCTTGCCCTCCTGTTCCCTCCTGGTTTGTTGCCGCAGCGACAGCAGCAGCATTGTCCCTCACGCCCTCCCTGCCAAGGTCTCTCCCTTCCTCCCCAGTCACAGCCAGGTCATCGAACATGCATTTGCTAATGTTTCTTGAGTACCTGCTATGTGTCAGACAGTGAACAGATGAATTCCTGCTCTCGTGGAGGGGCGTGTGTGTGTGTACGCGCATGTGTGTGAGCACGCTCCAATAATAAACCGAAAGTCCCGTGTGGCAGAGGTAAGTGTTGCGGAGGTACATGGCGGGGGATGTTCTGGGGGGTGGCTTCGTGTTGACCGGTGACTTGAGGGATGCAAGGGAGCCACCGGAGTCACTCCCAGTTGAAGGGCTGTGGTGGCTTCCTGGGACGAGCGGGCAGGTCCCCCCGCCCTCATGTTCTCAGCTGCGGCCACTTACCCCCCAACCCTGCTCTTGGTCCAGAGCCCCGTCTCCTCCCCATCCCCATGTGTCTGTCCTCTGGCTCATGTGATCTTGTGCAGCTCCAGACCCAACCTGGACGACTTTGGTGTTTTCCCGACCTTTACTCCCTGCTGCACCCTCCTCGAATAGGCCTCCTCCCACTGCCCCAGGCTGGTGCCCTGACCTTGCTTCTTGCAGCAGCCTGGGGTACCATGCCCACCCACTCCACCTGTAGATGTGGCAGGTCAGCCGTTGTTCCCGAGACGCGTGCCTGCCGGCGTCCTCTCCCTCGACAGGAAGCCACATGGAGTGAGATTGCCCTCTGAGCCTTTGGACCTGCCGGGTCCTCCCACCCCATCTCCCATCCCTCCGCTTCATGTGGGTGTCCAGAAAGGTCCCTCTTGGGCCTTGTATCGGGGCTGGGCTTCCTAAGCTTCCCTGGACATCAGAGCCGCCTGGGGTGCTTTTGCCATAAAGGTTCCCAGGGTTGCGGCTTGGGCCTCCCCAGTCACACTGTGGGGTGGCCCTGGGAACCCGGATTTCTTCCCGCCTGCCAGGGAAGTCTTGCAGTCTGGCTGTTGGCAGCACCTGTTCATTTGGAGGGCGGTGTTCCATTTCTGCTGTTGAAGTGTTTGTGATATGGATTGCTCAGTGGTTTAATCGTCCCTGAACCCCCCTGTGGACTAGACCTGCGTGTCGCGTGGTGCCCGAGGGCAGGAGCGCTGCCCACACATCTCTGTGGCCAGCACGGGCTCCCAGAGGCTCCTTCCACTGTGGAGCCTGGTGAAGGAAGCCACATGTCACAGCCTTTCCACGTGTCTAGTGACTTTTGTTCCCCTCCACCAGCTCCGCGTTGTTTATTCTCAGCCCAAAGCTCCCAGTCTGTTAGGAAAGATCTGTTGTATTTAGAAAATGTTTGCTAATGCCAGGAGGGCAGACAGTTACTCTTATTCAAATGCTGAAAACTCTTCATTACACAAGCGTGTTCTGGGGGCCAAGCCCTCTGCCTGGCGCTGGGTTCCATGGCCGATGGGTGCCCTCAGCTACCCCACGTGTTAACACAGATGTTAATTCCCAGACCACCATCTGACTGGACCTCACGTGGGCTCCACCCGACTCGTAAGGCACTGAGAGTTTCCCTCAAAGTCAGAGTTGAGACATAGGAGAGCAGGAGGAGGTAGGGGTAAGGAGGGCCGGGGTGGGGACACGAGGGTGTTCTGGGCAGAGGTGTCTACAGGGCTCAACGTGTGCCTCTTATGGACACAGGTGTGCTGCAGGAGACATACTGGCTGGCACGTTACGGGAACTGCAGGCTACCCCCAAGGTTGATGCCCCACTTCTCACCCACAAAGGCAGGACCTTTCCAAAGGCTTGCCTGCCCCCCAGGCTCTGCGATCATGGCACCCCGCGGCCTGCCTGGATGTGCCCTTGACCTCACTGGCATTCACTCTGTCCTCTGCGGTTGTAACGTCATTCCTTGATCTGAGTAGGGTGTAAGGAGTTTCCCGATCCCTGTGCCCTGTGACGGCAGTCCAGACAACCCCACTGGGTGTGTGTGTGGAGGTGACAGGCTGAGTGTGGCACAGCACTGATCTTGTGTGATTCACATGACCGGTACCTGTCAAGGGCCTGTAATGGGCCAGGTCCTTCCATGCCTTGTCTCTGTTTTCCTCACCCCAGCCTGGGAGAGATGATCCCCAATTTAGGGTTGAAGAAGCTGATGTGTAGACTTGTGACAGGTCTCCCGAGGTCACACAGGTAGAGCGGGGCAAAGTCAGGGTTTGAAACGAGTGCTGCGGCTCTGGGCACTCACCACCCCTGCCTGGCAGCTTCCCCAGCCCAACGTGGGAGGTGAACACCAGGAACCAGAACAGTGTAGCTTGGATGAGCCGCAAACAGAGCCCAGGAGCCTGCGGTGCAGTTAGGCGGGCGTTATTAATAATAACAGCAGTTGCTTTTATTCCCTCGTTCGGCATTTAGTCGCTGAATGCCTGCTGTCCACCTGCATCTGTTCTAGGTGCTGGTGATACAGCAGCAAAGACAAAAGTTGTGCCCTCATCCAGTGTTCTACACAGCTAAATAAGTGAAACATATAGGATGTCAGACCAACATAAATGTCATGGGGAACATTTACATGGAGGCCGCGGTGGTGGAGGGGGCTGGGCACTGCTTGTGGGTGGGGGGCTCCGGGGCGAATCAGGTGGTCAGGCAAGTGGGTTTGTTTCTTAGGACCGCCATAACAAAGCACCACAAATGGTCTTGGGGGGTGGGGGTGTTAACAGGGATTTGTCCTCACAGCTCTGGAGGCCATACGTCCGAGACCAAGGTGTGTGGCCAGGTTAGTTCCTTCTGCGGCCATGAGGGAGAGTCTGTCCCGGGCTCTCCCCTGGCCTAGGGGTCGCTGGCCACTCTGGCGGTCCTAGGCTCATGGAAGCATCACCTGGGCCGCTGCCTGCGTCTTCACTTGGCGTTCTCCCTGTGCGCACCTTTGTCCAAATTCCCCCTTTTTCTGAGGGCACAGTTACTGGATTCGAGGCCCATCCTGCTCCGGTGTGACCTCATGTTCATGAGTTACATCTGTGACAACTCTTTCCCAATAGGGCCTCGTTCTGCTGTGTGGGGTGGGATTAGGACTGCGACATATGAATTTGTTGGGGGACAGCCCTTTATAGGAAGGTTTCGTGAGCACGTGCCAGGAAAAGACCTGCCTGGGGCAGAGGAGCAGGTGATGCCGAGACCCCGTGTCATGGAGCCTCTGGGGCGCCAGGTGCTCCAGTGCAGTCTTCTTGGAGGCTGACCTGACTCTGAACTTGATAGTGGCCGGAGAGGGAGGGAAAGCTGCGGTGGTGGTCGGGGGCCTCGAAGAACCTGTTGTCAGAAGCACATTCGGCTGTAGAAGGCGTTTTTCTCTCTGGGGCTTCATCGAGGGATGAGCATGGTCAGTACCAACCTCTGCACTGCTTCCCCGGTGCCAGGGTCTTGGTTTGAGGATGCTCTTTCCCACAGTGTCCTTCAGTAAAGGCCAAGGGCAGACCCCAGATGTAGCCCCATCCAGACAGATCTGCAGAGGGCCAGACAGGATGGTCGTGGGAGGCCTGGCCTCCCGCTTTGGCCGCTGACTGGGGCCTTTGGTGAAATGGGACAGCCAAAAATTGCAGCCACGTCCTCTGGCAAGAGTTTGAATGGGGGTGTTCTGTGGGCTGGTGATGCAGACCTGGAGAGTTGAGGCCCAGATGTGAGAGTTGACACCCTTCTTTGGAAGTTGAGGAGCGTGACCAAGCCCCAACTGGACTGGTCAGCCACCTGCCGCTTTGGAGGGTGCTGGGGAGAGCCCGCAGGCCAAGGTGGCCTCTTTATCTCAGGGGACATAGCCATATCTGCCCCACTTGGTTGGAGGCCGCCTGCCCCCAACAGGACCTGGTGCTCTGGGGCATCTTCCCAATCAGATCAGGGCCACTTTTGTTCCACTCTCTGACGTTCAGTCTCCATGATCCTCGGCACCTCTCTGGGGGAAGCTGGGCTCTGACCACACCACATAATTTCTCATTCGTTCTCTGTCTCCTGCTGGACCACATTCTGCTCTGCCGGCAAAGGTTGTGTCTGTTGTCGCCTCTTAGGGAATGTCATAGATTTGGACTCAGCAAGCACGTGAATGCTGGGGCCGGGGTGGGGTGGGGGGCAGTGTGTTCCTGCCCACGTGTTTGGCACTGAGGGGCCACACTTCTGCCCCTTCTGGCAGGCCTGAGCGTTGCAGTGAGAACACACCTGTTGTCTGTGACCTTGTGCTGCCTGGTGACGCCTGAGAGGTCGTGTCAGTTCCTGGATTATGGTCTCAGGCTCTTGGTCTCCTGAGCTTGTGACTCTCAGAGAGAGCATTATTGTGCATAGGTTCCAGTCCCCGACCCTTCCAGAGCATGACTCCCTGCCTCCTCCCTTCTTATTTCCCAGCCTCCTGACTCAGATCTGACTCCATTGGGTGTCATTGAGCCCTGTCCCTTCAGGCCACACAGGGGCCTTGTCCCAGCTGCTCCTTCCCAGCAGGGGTGTGGCCTTTGTCCCATCCCTCCTTTTTTTTGTTGTTTTTTGAGACAGAGAGGGCCCAAGTGCCCCTGTGCGAGTGGGGGGAGGGGCAGAGGGAGGGAGAATCTTAAGCAGGCTCCAGGCCCAGCTCAGAGCCGAGAGAGCTCGATCTCATTCATGCCTGTGAGATCATGATCTGAGCTGCAATCAACTTAACCAACTGAGCCACCCAGGCGCCCCTCCCATCCCTGCTGGCCTGCACGGTCCATGGCCATCCACAGCCATCACGCTGACCTGGGAAAGCACCAAGGCCTATCTTGCCATCAGCCCCTGAAGCCTCCCGAGTCTATGCACACACCTACCGTCTTATCTGAGCGGCCGCAGAAGTTCCTTGCAGGGTTTACTCGGTTTTGCAGAACAAAACCCCAAAAAGTATGGAGTCATTTAACGTCAAACACTGAGTGTTAGACTGCGGGCTCCCCAGCACCCCAGGGTCCCCCGTGGGCTCCAGTGGTAGGTTTGCCTGTTGGCAGGTGGTGTTGCCGCGCCCCCCCCCCCCCCCAGCAGCACCCAGCTCCCTTGCCTGCTGCCCTTTGGGCTCTTCACTGTCCAGAGAAGGGAGAGGCCACGGTAGGAGAGACGGCCGTGGTTGAGTCCTGGCCCTGTCTGCAGCCACCCGTGGGCCCTCAGTCTCTCGGCTTTGAAACTAAGACTGTGTCTGCCTCATTGTGGGGCGTGAAGTCCAGGTGAGAAAATGCTACGGGGTGTCCATCTGGCTCGTGGCTTGGCCCGCGTGAGCTCTCACGCATGCTGCCGCAGATGGTGAGTGTTGGAATGATTTCTCACCAGAAGCGTGGCTTTTTCTCGCCCCCCAAATCTAACCCCGTCTCCCTCGATGCTTTGGCCACACACCTGCCCTAACCCCAGAAAGTGGTTTTGTTTTCAAGGTGTCGTATGCCCGCCCGAGCTCAGAGGTCATCAAAGACGCCAACCTGTACATCAGTGGCCTCCCAAGGACCATGACCCAAAAGGATGTGGAGGATATGTTCTCTCGGTTTGGGCGAATCATCAACTCCCGGGTCCTCGTGGATCAGACCACAGGTACGGTGGGTGGCCCAGATGTGGGTGAGGTTTTCCTCCAGACGGACTCCAGAGTTTCCAGGAAGACAAACCACTGCTTGATTTTCAGCGTCAGTAGTTCTTCCACCAGGGAGCACAGAATCAGAATGAGGAGACACTGGCTTTTGTTTTACGAGTCCGGGGACGGAGGATGCAGTTTGATGCATTTTATGGTGAAAACACCAAGAGATCCTGGCACCTTTCCTCAAGCACCCAGATGGCCCAGCCTGGCCTGTGAACGGGCGGAAAGGCCACCAGTCAGCCGTTCGCGACAGCTCTTATTTCAGGCACTCGGGGTGCAGTGTGGGACAGTCTTCGCTCATGACCCAGAGTCCCTACTTTTGACTGGCCCGAAGCCACAGGTAGCTGCTTCTGAGGAGCTGTTGTCGTCTCCATGATTTGGATGTCCCCCTCGGGTAGCACATCCAAAGCTCAGAGAGCTCAAGGCAGTAAATTCCCCTCACTGACCAGCCTGGCCACTTCGCCAGCCCCTGTCAGGTCACCTCAGCCCAGGACATTAGCAGCCTGGGCTCTGGACCTTGCACGAGGCCATCAGACACAGCCGAGCGGAGGCCCCTCACCTGCCCCCGGGAGAGCCCCGCGCAGGAGGCTGGTGCCAGTCCTGACCGTGCAGCCTGCCCACCCCACTGGCCTGGGCACTGGGGTCAGGACATCTGCTGTCAAGCCCCGTGCGTGGCTCTGTCTGGGGAGAGGTGAGCTTGGGCCACACCTGCTGTAGGACTCCTCTGTTCTGCCCCAACCAGGAGTGGGAATCTGTTGACAAACCGCTCACAGAGCTCAGAGAAGCCATTAGAATGATCTGCGTTTGATGTTCATGTTCTTCCATGTCCCCGCCCCCCTTGGCTGTGATGTGAAAACAAACACTGGGTAGTTTGGTCCCAGGGAGTCATAACTGTGAGGTGACTCCCTTCCGAGAGGCCAGCGGCGCCCCTAGGAGGCTGCAAAGCAGATCCCAGAGAGCAGGTGGGCTGGGCCCTCCTGGCCTGTGACAGATGGGGTTAGAGACGCACACACATCGTCCTTGTCCCTCCGAGCTGTGTGCTTTGGGGTGGGCAGCCTCACTACTCGCCCTCCCTTCTCCACCCCTCCTCTGGAAGCTCAGCTCCGCATCTGCTGGCCCTGCTGCCCAGGCTGCAGTCCTGAGGCATAAGCAGCTCGAGTCCCCGGAGGCCTGAGTGGAAGGGGAGCCTTCTGGAGTGTGGTCCACAGGTGCAGCTCGCCGGGTAGCCCTGTGCCTAGTGCAGATGCCCACTCTGACACCAGGCTCTGCCGGAGGGACAAGGACCACACCACGGCCTCTGTTCTGCAGCTGTGCTCTGGGGCGGGGAGAGGGGTGAGGGCGAGGATCCTGTTTACTTGGTGTCAACCCCTTTGGTCCACACCAGGACAGTTTCCTGGGGTCCTTGAAGCCCCCCGTACTCACCTTCAAGTGCCAGTTGAGAAGGAACAATGCAGTGGGCTGGTCAGTGTATGTGTTTGTCCTCAGCCCCATCTGCATAGGAGCACCTGTGTGGGCTGCCTGGGGACCCGGATGGTATGACCACGCTGGGCCACATTCTGTTTCCATCGCCCTCCTTTTCTACGTGTCATACATACCGCTTTGCCTCTACTTGTGTCTGTCCAGCCCAGCATGACTGAGTGGAGCTGGCTGTCTCCAGGAACACCCCCACCCCGGACATCTAGCTTTCCCCAGTGGCTCTCACCACCTGAGGGAGGTCACTTATACAGACAGTTCCCCTCAGCCATTTGTGGGGCATTTGGTCTCCTTTCCCTCTGTAGGGCTGGTGTCTCTTAGACATCAGGATTGCCCCCCGGGCTCAGCCATGAACTCAGAGTGGCGTCCATGGGCACTTCATGCTCTCTCAGGCATCCCACCAGCCTCTGCTGAACAGCAGAGGGACTGTCTTCAGAATCTTTGTGAGGCCCAGAAGGAGGGGAGATGTGAGGGAGTCCCTGGGGCTCCCTGTCCAGGCCTGGGGTGTTGAATTGGGGAGTTAGAACGGTGGACCCCCAGGACTGTGGACTTCCATTCTATCCTCTGCTCCAGAGGGGGCCACCAGCGGGACTTCTCTGCTGGGACCCAAGGAGTCCCAGGGGACGAGGGCAGAGACTAGCAATGCTGGCGGGTTTGTGGGTCCAGTTTGCTTCCATATGATGTGCCTTGTAGCATTAAAGGGATGGGGCATCGCTCTTGGAAAAACTTAACAGCTGACAGAACTTAATTTTTAAATTTTGTTTTCTTACCTGTTTTAATTGTGAGCCTTACAGGTTACTCATATGGAGATCATGCCATTGATTGACCTCTGCTCTTGATTCTAAAAACAGTAGAGGGGAAAAAAACACCACCACGGGCCCCCTTCAAAGGGTGTCTACTCATCAGATCATTTAGTGAACATGTTCTCCCTCACACTGACATTTTCTCTCTTGGGTTGTCTTCGTTTCACTTGGGCGGTTTCCATTTGAAAGTCATTTTACAAAACCAAACAGGGAAACCACACCGCACACACACTTTTCCTCTATTCCATCTCAAGGTCCTTATCACTAGGATGGAACCTTCTCCCCGAGGGCAGCTTCCTGCCAGAGCCAGCCAGCGACAGCTGTCAGTGTTTTGCCTGAAGTTAAATACCCATTCAGGCGTCTGTCTGTCAAAGGTGCCATTCATGCTGTTCAAGAGTAAATAAAAACAGTGTGTGTTGAGTGTGTGTTTTTAGGTGTTCCTTCTGAACTGAAATTGAAAATGAGTTGAGGCTCTAGAATTTTCTTGGCACACGTGAATTGTCAGGTTGGATCTCATGAATTCAATGAGTGTCTTCGGTGAATTTTAAATTTATATATATTTCAACGATCGTGGAGCCCAGATGGAGGCAGCCTTGAAGCCACTGGGGGCAGCTGTGTGCCCTCCCAGGGCACTGTACTGGGGGGAGACCAGGAGGGGCAGGTTCCCAGTTGGGTGAGCTGGGATACGTGCTTTTGGACTCACCATGGAGTGTCCACTGTGCATTACAGTTGTAGACCGAGATTCCTTGGCCTGAGGCTCCCTGACTGCTGCCTACTTGCTTGAATGGGGCCCAGGCCCAGGCATGGGATTCTAGGTGCACAGTGGGCGGCCATGCCTCTCACCGTGACACTGGTCACTTCAGCATCCCACCTGGCATGCCTGAGCCTCTCTGTGCCCCTCTGCGGCCCTTGGGCCAGCTGGGGAGACCCACATCCTGTGCCCATCGTGGGGCACTTGGTGGGACTCTGGGAAGGGGTAAAGAAAGGTGTGGGAGATGAAGCTGCTTGGGGGGGGCATCTGGTGTGCTCACTTAGCTGGTGACCCCCCCCCAGATCCTGGGCTGTCCTGCTTTGGTAATTGTCATGCACTGGGAGCTGAAGGCCTTTGTCTAGAGACGGAAACGTGACCCCAGGCAGGCTATAACTGGCAGTCCGGATGAGAATGTGCAGGATAGGGCTGTCTGCTACAGTCCCCCAACCAGGGCACATCCAGGACTCGCCCTTGGCTGTCACCTCTCCACTGCATTTTGATCTTCCCACCTGACCCCTGTTCTCCCCAGGAGAAGGAGCCAGGCCTCTTCCCCAGCCCCACCCTGTTCATCTAGTTCTGCGGGGGACAGTTGTCATCGTTCCTCCCAGGCCTAGAACATGGATGGATTGGGGTGGAGGATGGCCAAACCCCTCTTCTGCCCGGTTTGTGCGGGTCTCGAACCTGTGCTGGGCTGGCCAGACCTTCAGCAGGGCCTTGGATCTCAGGCAGCCTGGTCCCGGTCCACATTCTTGCTCTGTCGAGGGATTGGGTTACAGCAGGGACCCAGGGCTTGACTGCAGGTGGCTCAGTCTATGTGGCGAGAGATGGTGCCTTCCTGAGGCAGCTGGACACCATGGCGGGGGGCCCCGGCCCTTCCCACTCGGGAACAAGGACAGGTTTGGTGTGGGCCCCAGGCAGGGAGTCTTAACCTGCGGGGAGTCTCGGGCAGGTGGCAGCACCACTGTGTGCACCTGAGCAGTTTTCTGGGGGAGAGCGAGGGGCTTCACTCGATTCTAGGCAGTCCTAGGACATTAACAATGGAACATCCCAAAGGTGAGTGAGGTGAGGGCAGGAGGAGGAGAGGGCTGTGGGCCGAGGCTTGTTCACTGGACTCTGTCCCCTCTGGGGATGGTAAAGGCTGAGTGAGCAGGGACTCTGTCAGGCCGGCCGGGGCGGGGACAGCCTACAAAGGCCTGGCTGGGCTACACGAGCCACCGTCACTCCTTGTTCACAGGGCAGGCCGCGGGGCCCCGGAGCACAGGGAGAACCCTGCAGGCCCTACCTGGTGGGCGCTGAGAGCGATGGAGGGTGTCCTCTCCTCCAGCATGTTTTTTTTTTTGTAAGAAAGAGGCTGGGGTGTCTGTCTGGGACATCTGTCACCAGAATGTCTGTTGGCACTGAGGCTGTGTAGTTGCTGCTTCAACTCAGAAGGACGTCTGAAAGCTTAATCTTGTTGGTCATTGTTTTTTTTTTTTAAGTTCATTCGTTCATTTCCATGTTTAGGCTTCATTTTTGTTTGCCTCGTTACCTGATTTGAAACCACAGCTGACTGACTTCGCTTTTGCTTTTCAGTTTTAAAACTCCTTGTATTTTCTCCCCTAACTCCATTTTTGTTGGTTTGTTAAAAAGGTTTGTCCAGAGGGGTTGCGTTTATCCGGTTTGACAAACGTTCGGAAGCAGAAGAGGCAATTACCAGTTTCAATGGTCATAAACCCCCAGGTTCCTCCGAGCCCATTACAGTGAAGTTTGCAGCCAACCCCAACCAGAACAAAAACATGGCGCTGCTCTCCCAGCTCTACCACTCGCCGGCCAGACGGTTCGGAGGCCCCGTTCACCACCAGGCGCAGAGATTCAGGTGGGTCGGGAGGCGGCGCTCTCATCAACCCAGCTCTTCCCACCGCGGGCCGGCCGGGTCCACCTGGCTGGTCAGAAAGCCGCGCTCAGAATCACTGTGTCTTCACGCCCCTGCCCCCATGGGAAGGTGTCTGTGTGAAAGGCGTTTGTGTCCATCCGAGTATTGCCTGAAGTGGAATCCAAAAGGTGGTCGCGTCTCCAGCCAGCCCCCCGCCCCCGGGGGCAGAGCACGTAGCGCCCCAGGGCCCGGTGTTCAGTGGCCGGAGCTCGGGGCCATGAGTGTAGCAGCCAGAAGATGCAGCCTCAGGTGTGCGTAGGGGAGAGCTGCTCTCCTCCTCGGCGTGCAGTCCCTGCTCCCAGCCCTCAGGTAGCCCTCTCACTCACCTACCTGGGCGCTCACCTGCATCTCTAAATATCACACGGCTTCTGTTTTAAAAGCCCTGCCCTGGAGGCAAAAGGTTTTCTGACATTCCCTCGTCTTTCCAGACTGAAAATGACTCCAGTTGCCAGGCTCTAGGAGAACAGAGACGATGAGGGTCAGGAACTTGGGCTCCAAAATCGGGCGTGTTCTGCCTCACAAGCAGTGGCAGTCCCGATTTCCAGGCCACTTGGTTTTTGTTTTTGTCAAAACCTCCATCAGTGGCGTGAGGCATGTTAGGGATCTTTATCTCTGCGACTTTGCAGGTTTCCCATCTCTGTCTTGGAGACATTGGGCAAAACCCTGCACAGAGGCCCCCTGGGGAGGCACTGTCTTCAGCGTCTAGTAACGCAGAGTTCTCAACTCGGCTCAGGTTCCAAAGCTAGCCTTCCCTCATTGGCTTTTCTAGTTTAAAGACAAAGGCCGAGGAAGCGTCTTGGGATGGAAGTGAGGTAAATCCACGTTTGAAGGCCAGCTGACATAGTCTGTGTCACTGCTGGTCAGGTGGGACGTGTGGATGGCAGTGTCCAGCAGGTTCCCAGTAACCAGACTGGACGAGCAGGGAAGAGGGTACGGGAGGAGGCGGGGACTTTGGTCACAGGAAGGAGGAACAGAAAAGAAAGGGGACCAGAGCAGCCAACACTGCTGGCCAGGCAGGAAAGGGGTCTTGACAATTAGAGGCTCACAGCGAGGAGAGACAGAGGGAAGCAAGGATGGCAGGAAAGGTGTGAGGAAAGACTGGCCACTGGAAGGCGGACTAAGATGAGAGCAAGAGGGAGAGAGGCCCAGCCGAGGGGAGAGTGCAGTCTGCATCTCACAGCAGGAAAGACCTCCCCCCCCCCCGCCCCCCCGCAAATACTGAAGAAGGGCTCAGGTCTCCTTTGTACATCAGAGAAAAGAATGGGAGGTAGGTTTCGCTGCAGCCAGGATGAAAGAAATCAGCTCCAGTTAGCAGGGGAGAAACCAACTAACAATAATTAATAGGAATGAGAATCACGTCAATAGAAAATAGTAAGGTAAGACTTCAGGTTATTTTCAGTATAACAGGTACATGACGATTCGGGTTAGCTAGTTTAACTCGGACCCACATTTGGTTTCCCACAAAACTGGAGGCGGGGGACAAGTCCATTAAAGTCAGAACGTCTTTCCAGTTTTTATTGAAAACCAGCTTGGCTTAATGTCACACAGATACAAGGGTGCCTTTACCCACCCCCTTCAGTGCCACTGTGGTCCCTGTTGAGTCGAGACCACTAACAAGCCACTGGAGTCATTGAACCAACTCCGACCTCCTGATGCAAGCTGTTTAAAATTCCTCCCGTACATTCAAAGCCATGGCCAGTGATGTGTCTTGATTCTTCCATACCTGCCTTGAAGAGATCCCCTGGATAAGTGGGCTGCACCTGGGGAGCTGGTCGGTCCGTCTTGTTGTTATGTCCGTCAAAAGAATGAATCTGTTGATGGCCCTTGAAAGCACCTGCTTACCCCTGGGTCAGCCCCACAGCGCGAAGCCTGGTTTTATTTTAGAGCAGGTCATGTTTCTTGTTTCTTGCACGGTGCGGCCCCCCAGACGCTCTGTCACACTTGGGTAGTCTTAAGCCGATCCTAAGGCCATTACTTTTTAATTTCCGAAGCCTTTCAGAGGGCTGTGTGGCTTCGGTAACGATTTTGTCTTCTCCCTTAGTCCTACTGCAGTGGCCACACATTTGTAGAAGGCTTATTTTTTATGCAGCTGGAAGCGTTGCTTTGGAAAGAGGCCCACACTTTTGGTACAGCTTGGCAGACCTGCAGGCCGCAGGCATTGCTTCTGGGATGCCATGAGCCAGCAGCGGAAGGTCGCCTGGAGCTGTGGGAAGGAATTCCCTGTGCCCTGCGGTGGCCCTTCAAGGGGTGTGCTCGCCTGGGACCCTCCAGGGGGCAGCCAAGATGAGGGCAAGATAGAAAATTTGGAGAAAGAAAAGGAAAAAAATCCTGCCCCCCACTCCCTGACGTACACACATACGGAGGCATAGAGTATGAGGATCGAGCTTCCTCCAGGGAGGTCCGAGGGTGGAACAATACCCGAGAGGACACGGAGAAGCTTCTGTCATTCAGCTAGGGGAAGCCTGGGACTCCCCCCACCCCCACCCCCAGTGATGGAAGGTACTGGAGGGAGCATGGCTCCCAGGGAAGCTGGTCGAGGCTCTGACCCTCTGAGCTGGTGGGCAACAAGTGTCTCTCCCCAGGGTCCACGGTCTGTAGTGCAGGGAGCCCCCTCCCCCCATGCTGAATTCCTGCCCGTGACGGATGGGGGCGCGCCGGCCTGCATGACCTTGACCTGCATGCTGTGCTCTCTGTTTGCTAGGTTCTCCCCTATGGGTGTAGATCACATGAGTGGGCTTTCTGGTGTCAATGTCCCGAGCAACGCGTCTTCGGGCTGGTGCATCTTCATCTACAACCTCGGGCAGGACGCCGATGAGGGGATCCTCTGGCAGATGTTTGGCCCCTTTGGGGCGGTCACCAATGTGAAAGTGATTCGCGACTTCAACACCAACAAGTGCAAAGGCTTTGGCTTTGTGACCATGACAAACTATGAAGAAGCCGCCATGGCCATAGCAAGTCTGAACGGCTACCGCCTGGGGGACAAAATCTTACAGGTTTCCTTCAAAACCAACAAGTCCCACAAATAACTCGCTCATGCTTTTTTTTTGTACGGAATAGATAATTAAGAGTGAAGAAGTTGAAACTTTTTTGTTAGTGTACAACTCATTTTGCGCCAATTTTCACAAGTGTTTGTCCTAGTCTAAATGAGAAGTGAAGAGGTTTTTATACTCGGGGATGCAACCGACATGTTCAAATGTTTGAAATCCCACAATGTTAGACCAATTTAAGTTTCTTAAGTTATTTCCTTTAAAATATATATTAAACAGAAATCTAAGTAGACTGCATTGACTCACCAGTCCCTCGGGACGGTGGTGAACCTGAAGCATGCTTTACCCTCTAAGACTGTCTAACACTCATTTCATTCGGTGTCTCCACAAACTGGATTTAAAAAAAAAAAAAAAAAAAAAAAAAAACAGAAAAAGGAAAAAAAAAAAACCAAAAAAAAAAAAGACCTGACCTTTTAGTTCTAGTTTCCAGACTAAAGATGTTAGACAGATGCTGAGTGTGTGCTTTCCTCAGCCGCTTCACCATTTTTAAGCGATTTCTGCTTTTGGTTGACGGGAAATTGCTTTCCCGAGCAGGTGCCATCGCCACCTCCTGCTCCCTCAGCCCCGGGCCCTGCAGGGGTGCCCGCCGGGGGGGTGGGGGGGCCGCCGCTGGGGAAGGGGGGCCGCACGTTGGGCCCTCCACGGAAGGACTCGAACAGGTCTCCTAAAGCCCAGGCGCCAGTGGGAACGGACCAAAGAGTTTCCGGGAAACTCCAGTATATTCCCCAGTCAGACCTAGCTCCCGGCACGCCCGAGGATGTGTTGCTACCCTGACATCCCGCATTTCTGTCCACACACGGCATGCACGGTGCCCCGCACATCGGACACCGGCGTTCCCCATCGTTTCGCCAGTCCCCCAGAGCATTTCACACGGCGCAGGTGCGGAAGACCGCTCCATATTTTACGACCCCAGAAACATTTGAGCATTGTATTTCTCGCATCCCTTCTCGTGAGCGCTAGACTTTGTTTTGTTTTGTTTTGTTTTCTATTTTAGTCGGATTTTGTTTTGAAACTTTGCTTTCGTATGAACACTCAGCAGAAAAGTACTTACTTCTTGCCAGTTATCTATTAACAACAACGAGAGAAATACCCCTTTGATTTGTAGTTTTAAAGATTAACCCTCCCAAGTTCTCTTCATAACTGCCTTGACATTTTGGGTTGTTCTGTTCTGTTAATTTTCTTTTGCTTTTTTGTGTTTTTTGTTTGTTTTTACTTTTGCATTTAAGACCATTAAATTTGATTTTGTTTTGCTCGAATTTTGTTTTGTTTTTTATTTTACCTTTTCTTTCTTTTTGGCTAGGTAAGGTACAGATGGCCAGCATTCAGGGAGGATTTTAAGTCCTTAAGAAACAAAAACTTGCCTGGAGACCAAGCATTTGCACATCTGTGACGCAGGAGTGCACAGTCGCAGATGGCACTTAGTTTTAAAACGGGGGAGCCGGTAGGGAGAGGCAGAGAGTGAGCCTGAGAAGGGGCAGGGCCAGATCTCCAGGCACCTCAGGAGTGTGAGCTGACTTTCATAACTATCTGGTGTTTAGAGAGGACCAGAAACAGGGGAACTCAGTAGCAGCAGTTTTTAGTCTCTACAAAAGACTAAAAACGGGTACCGGTGGGTAGTTTTCATTGATCGGCATCATGGAATTGCGGCATTATCTATCTATTTGTCTACCTGCCTACTACCTACCTACCTATTTATTTATTTATTTATGTATTTATGTATTTATTTATTTATTTATTAAGTGGAAAAAATTGGGCACAGCCTTCTCCAGAGCAGGTCAGTGTTCTGAGAAGCCCCCGGACAGTTTGAGGCTCCCCGTTTCCCTCAAACTCCGTTGAGGGCCTGCCGACCGCTTGCATCGTCCTCCCCAACTTGAGATGTTGCCGTGTTCTCTTCCCACAGAAGGGCCAAGTGCATACCTTGAGGCCTTCTCATGAGTTGGCCACGTGCCACGGAGGACCTCCCCCTGCCCCATCTCACCCCCAGCGGAAGTTTCCAGACCCTGAGTCAAAGCCAGCTTACGTGCCTCCTTCTGGAACCCAGAACCGAGGCCCGTTTCTCTGGATTTGACACAGAGTGGGTCCCCACTCTGTCCACCCCAGAGCGCCCTTCACCACAGACCGGGATGTTTTCCTGGAAGAATATGCCTTTCAGGTTGCGCTAGCCTTGGGCCAAGCATCTTCTCTGCGAAGGTGAGATTCCCGATTCCGAAAGTGACCCTTCGGTCTCTTCCTTGACACACATTCCTGCCTGCCCTCACTAGTGTTGGATTTCTTACTCAGATTCCCGTCGGAAGCGTAAACTGTGAAAGACAGTGGGCTCGAAGCCAACACTGGCATTTCCCTCCCCTCCCTGTTATCTGGACCATATCGATTATTCTGATGTTGGCACTGAGGAGGAGGAGGAGGAGGAGGAGGAGGAGGAGGAGGAGGAAATGAGCCTTTGAAAGCGGCCCAAGGGGTAAAATTGTCCTTTTACGTGGTCTCCACTCTTTAAACAGCCTTCTAGCTAAAACCCCAGTGCATTTCTTTGGGAGTGTTACTTTGCAAGTTGTGTGGAAGGATTTCACTTTTGACATGTGACTTAACCCTGAAAAGCAATTGTCACTCCCATCGAGGTACCAGATGTTGGCCCTGTGTCCGAAAAGTCCCATTATATCTTCCTCAGGCTTGTTTGCAAAAGGAAGATCCCATTTTTTTTAAAGTCAGGATCCAAAAGAAACTTTTTTAAAAAAATTTTTTACATAGATCTATCACATTTGTATTTCTCAAAATGAGCGCTCTCCTTTTATTTGGGAATTTTGATGAAAAAGAATAAAGAGTAGATGATGTTAATTTATCGAAAGTTTGGTTTGGTACACAAACACCAAAGAGGCTTTGATAGAATTTTCTTTTGGCCTGCGTAACTTCCCCTGATGGTTGTTTGCTGAGAAGCTCCCAGATTTGTGAACCTGGTTCCAGTTGAATTATTCATTTTTTACGCTCTGGCTCTGCCCTTCTTTAGTTTTTCATTGTAATATGCCAAGCTGTGGTTTTCTACGCTGGCTGTGCCTCTAGTCGCACACCCTGTGACTGGGTTCCCCTTCCCCTTCCCCGCCCCCTGCCCCCCCCCCCCCCCCCGACTGCCACCATCTTGCCAGAATAGCTGCAAGACGGGCTTTCTTGGCCTGTGGGCAGATGGTGCTGTGTGGGCTCCACCTTCTTTGTTCCCCGAAGGTGAGTCTTTTTCCCTTTGCCAAGGGCAGCTGCCTTAACCTTTGAGAGTCTGCGCTTGGCGTTAGTGCTGGAAACCCAGCGCGCAGGGTCTGGACCGTGCTGCTGTAGGGAGCTCTCTGAGCTGGCAGCCGGGCAGGGGGCGGTCCCTGTTGGATCAGACAAGTCGATGAACCTGAAGACAGTTCCTGGCAATAACTTGTCCTGGTTTGCTCCCACACTAGGACTGTTGACCGACCCCCAAGCCTGCTGTCGGACTTGAAAATCAAAGTTAACGTCACCTAGCTGTTGTGTTTTCACATCTGATCCAGCCTGGCTTTATTTCTCTGTGCTTTTTGCAGCCTCCCTGGGTTGGATGAGAGAAAGAATAAGCTGCCAAAGGTCTATTTTCCCCAGCCCTCCCCCTGAAATCCTTCCCGCCTTCCCAGGACCTCTGGCACCTCTGGGACCTGAGGCAGCTCCTCAGGAAACACCTCCCGCTGCCCGTCAGATTCCCAGGCCCGGCCCCCAACTCAAGTCCCAAGTGCTTGCCGTTGAGTGGCATTGATAACTGACCCTCGCTTGCAATAGCCGTAGATAGACCCTGAATCCCGGACACCCGCCCTCCCTCCCACAGCCCCCCTGTAAGGTTCACATCTCCCAACCTTTTCATTTGCCTCTGACTTCTAATGATTGTATTGCATATTTTCCCACAGCCTTTTGGGGGCATAGTTTTTCGTTTCCCGCTTGGTGATTACAAACAAACAAACAAAAAACCCAACAAGTTACTTGTAGGGCACCGCAGGGACCCAAGTTAGGCTCACGGATGGTTCGAGCAGCGGCTTTGCGAGGATTGTGTTGCATTCCGCCAGGAGACCAGGCTCGTCCGCTGGGCGGGGCCGCCTCTTTACCATGTAACGTTGCGTTTACAGTGACTTGCTCTGGGGGGCGGGGCGCTTGACCAGCTGGCTCCCGTGTTGTGCAGTAGACGGGCAGACGTTTTGTATATTAGCGTGTTTTAAGTTATTGATTTGTTTTATATGAAATAATTTATTTTTCAGGTACCATCTTTCCTTTTAACTTTGTTTTTACATGGGTTTGTTTTCAATAAAGTATGACACTGCTGTCCAAAAGCCACCAATAAAACGAATCCCCTTGTGTTCTTTTGAGGAATGTTTATGTAACTAGCTCTTTTTTTTATTATTTTCAGGGAAAAACAAAAAACAAAAACAAAAACAAAGCCCTTCTCAGTTCTCCCTCTCCCCATTTGCCTTTTTATCCTTGTGAATAAATGTTCTTTAGTGTTCTAGGAGGAAAAAGCAAACCTAGATTTTGATAATCCAGAAGATTTCAGCTTAATAAGGAAGCTTTGAAAGAAGACCGTTTTTCAAAATTTTAGTGAAGTGTGACTATTTTCTGTCAACCGCTTTCTCGAAGAGAGTGACACTTTTGCACCATTTTCAGAGTTTTTATAGAGATGCCAAATTGATATATTTACATGTAATGGAAACATGAAAACGTTTTATTAAACAATTGTTCATAGCTGTGTAGACATTTTAATTCAGCTTCCAAAGCTCTCAAAGCGTATTTTTTGGAGTACGGAGCGATAACCGGGTTGGGGTGTTGCTTACGCTTCCCAGTGACTCGACTGTCCGAATACTTCGACCTTTCCGCAGGGATTAGGTTCGTGTTAAACGCTGTATGTTAACCATGACTGGAATTCTGTGCTATTTTGGTAATAAACGAAGTGGGCTCGTTGAGACGTGGTGGTGTGGGGTGATGGTGTGTGATCGTTAGCGGCCAAGCTGAGCGAGGCGCCGGCCGGGGCTGCGGGTGACTTCCTCCCGCCTAGGTGAGCGAGGGCGGCCTCCTGCCAGGCTGTCCCCTGTGTGCCAGGCCACAGAACCCTGGGACAGCCCTCCCCGGGGGGAGAGAGAGGAAGGCCCCGGACTGTGTGACCGGCTTTCCCCCACCGCCCGCTGCCTCTGCCCGGGTGTGCCCCTTCCCTGGACGCACTCACCAGCCAGCCCCCTCCCCTGCGAGACCCAGGGGCCTCTTCTCCAGCGCTTCCCTCAAAGGTTTGTGGGCCTCCTTGTGTTGTCCCTGGGCGTTGCCTGTCCATCCCCTCCCCGTGGCCCTGTGGCCATTCTGACACTAATCTCCTTTGGTGACAGGAGAGTGACTTTTAACTCCCCTGGAGGCACAGCAGAGCTCGAGGGCCTTAGGGTCAGAGTCTGCAGTCTGAATCCTGGTTCTGCCCACTCCCTGGTGTGCAGTGCGGACAAGCCACCGACTCTCTGGGTCTCCGTTGCCCCCTCTGTGAAATGGGGTCCGTAACGCCCACCCATCTTGCTCTTCTCCAGATGTGGCTAAGTGGTCCCACGGGTGGCACTGTAGCAGGAGGTGGCTCCAAGGGTGTCCCTCGGTTACTCAGACCCAGCGGCCAGCTTGGGGCTCCCAGCAGGAGCTCCTGGGGCTTCTGGGCAGCCTCTCCGGTGTGGGCCGTCCTGGTCACCAGGGAGGAGGGATCTGGGTATCAGCCCTTCCGCGTGAGTGGGGCACAGGACTGGCCGGACCAGAGCGTGTGTCCACCTTCTCCAGAAGCTTCGTTTCAAAGCAGATTTGGCCTCAGCAGGTCTGGGGTGAATCAGAGCATCTGAATTTCTAATGAGCTCCCCACCCCCACCCTGCCCGCTGGTGATGCTCGTGCTCCAGGGACCCACTTTGAGAAGCAGAAGGCTTAAGAGGAGGCTGTGAGTGCCTTAGGGAAGCCTGCCAGCCCCCACCCCCACCTGTGGTGACGGCTTCCGCTTCCCCCTCACCCCAGAATGTGGGGCCCTGAGAGACGGAGCCCCGTGTGCAAGGTGGGGGAGCTCTCGCCACCAGACTCTCTCCTCTCGGGCTGCTTTCGTTTTTCTTTCCGTTCAAGGTTAAGGTGCTGAGAGCCTGCATCCCTTCATGTTTGAGGTTTGGGTTTTTTAGCTTATAGCCTCAGGAATATCTCTGCGCAGTTTAAAAGGATTTCCAGAAGAGAAGGGAGAAAATCAGCCCCCGGTGTTGTCTGGGAAACCACGGTTTGTGTTCAATGAGAAGAAGAGCCAAGTTGTGACGTGAGGGTGTCTTTTCCTGGGGGTGGGGTACCGGGAACCGACCCCCGATCTTCTGCCACTGGCCTGGAGCCTCTGACCGGCGGCAGCCTCCGGCTTGGGAAGCCACGTGGGAGCCCTGCACCACAGGTGGCGCCGGCCGGGGAGCATTTCCCCCAAGCCCGCACCCTGCTTTCCCACTGCCAGGGCCTGGCAGACGCCAGGGAGAACCAGCCTGAAGATCCCCTGCCCGCGTGGGGGTGCCGAGAGCCGGGCAGGCGGGGCAGCAGGGGAGGGGAGGGCATCGGAGCGGGAACTAGCTGACCCGGGAAGAGTTCCCACCCAGTAGCTGGAAGGTGGTGATGGGCCGTGATCGCGACTCTTAGCTCTTAGCCATGCCGTTCGTTCGCTTTGCAAAGTACTTCACTGCCCTTCGTGGGCACGTGCCTGTGAGGGAGGTGTTACTCTTAGTGTTGTTCGAGTACCCATTTTACAGATGATATGACTGAAGCTTAGCTGGTTGGAAAACAGGTCATGAGTGCTGGTGATTTTTTTTTTTTTTTTTTTTTTTTTTTTTTTACCAATTTGGTATAGAGCATTCTAGGTTTGGGCCGCCCCTTAGTTTTGTGAGCATACGTTTCCAGAAATAGTCTGTGCAGGGCCTGGAGCTCCAGGACCACCAGGGGCCCCTCGGGAAAGACTCTGGAATCCAGGGCAGGAGGGCATGCTGCCTCCCAGTTTTTACCCACAAATGAATGTTTCGGCCACATAAATAAAATTGCCACGTCCCAAGGAAACTGCCACATGGGTCGTCACCAAGTGCGGATGGCGTGATGGGCATGATGTGACTTGCCACACCGAACTCACGGCCACCAGGAATTTCCCACAGAGGCCCCTCAGAAAGCCGGGGTGCCCAGCCCAGGCCCACGGGACTCCTGAGGGGAGTCACACGTGCTCAAACAAGAGGCTCTGGGGCAGACACTCTGAAGGCAGGTGTAGACGTGCACACTGCCTTTCCCCAGGGCGGGGGTGGGGGTGGGGGGTCGGGGGCTGCTCGGCGTGTCTGCCTCTGCAAGGTTCACAGGCCTCCCCAGCAAGCTGGGCTGAGGAAAGGCAGTGGGGGCCTCGAATGCCGAGGCCACTGCCAGCCTTGAAGGGGGACTAGTGCCCATGTCCCTCCCCTGCTGGGAGCGGCTGCCCTCTCTCAGCAGTTGTTTGGACAGGATGAGGGCTGGGAGCCACCAAGGCCACCGCAAGGGTTTTCACAGGGCATCTGTGGTGCGTGTGCTGACCGGGGATGCCCGGGCTGACAGACAAACGGACCACAGCACGGCGGTTCCAGGTGAAAATTAGAAGTGAGTAAATAAAGGAACTCTTAGAAAGGGATGTGTCCAAGGTGGAGGGATCACAGTCCCCCGGGGACCATCAGTGGAAAATAAGGACGTCCCGAGAGACCTGGTCTGAGGTGGAACATGTCAGCTGTGGAGGTATCTGGGGCCTGGACCCACGGACCCACGGACCCACAGAAGCACAGACCTTAAATCTGCTTTGTCAAAAGGCTTTCAGAGTGTGTGTGTGTGTGTGTGTGTGTGTGTGTGTGTGTGTGTTTGGTAATTTTTTTTTAATCTTAAAACATTCCACTCATCTGCTTTTGTGACTGAAGAACAAAATCTCAGTATTTAGCAAGTTATTTTTAAACCCTCCAGCACACAAAGCTGCAGTCTTAAAACATTTTGAATTTAAAGAGATTGTGTGGAAAACATGGTGCTTTTAATCCACCCTGCCCAGTGCAGGTTATATCCCCAAAAAGCCAGGAATAGAATAGAATAGAAGGTGTGGCAGCTTGGCAAGGACAGTGGAGGTGGGGGACAGAAGGAGAGGACAGGGCCATCCCAGCCACCCCCGGCGGCATCCTGCGGGCAGGCGGGGGTCTCACGGTCCCCGGCATGAGTCTCAGAGGAAGGGGGGCCGTCCCCCTGTGCCTTCACATCGTCTCCCCTGTGTGTGTCCGTCTGTCCAAATGGCCCCTCTCTACGACTTCAGTCCATTGGGTCAGGACCCACCCTATTGACCTCATCTTAGCTCATCTCAATTGACCTTAGTAAAGTCTCTAAGTCACGTGCTCAAGTCCTCGGGTCAGGATGCCAATCAGGGGACACAATCCAACCCACGACCTGCCCCTTCCACGGTTTGTCACCAGGCCTTCTCTGTTCTCCCCCAAAGCAGTGAGTGCAGTCGGGGTTCATCACGTGCCCCCCACTGAGTTCCGCTCGGTGACTTTCAGGGAGGAGACTGACCAAGCTGTCTTGTCGCCTAGAAGGATTTCTCCTGCTCGATTTCATGTGACAGTGGCCAACAGCACAGACTACGTAATCTGTGAGGCTCAGCGCAGAATGGAAATGCGCTTTGTTCAAAAATCTCAGATCTGGGGCGCCTGGCTGGCTCAGTCGGTGGAGTGTGTGACTCTTGATCTCGGGGTCGTGGGTTTGAGCCCCACGTTGGGTGTAAAGCTTACCTAGAAAAATTCAGGTAAAATCTGGTTCAAGCAATGGAATATATTCAGCTTTAAAAAGGAAGGACAGTCTGACACCTGCTACAACATGGATGGACCCGGAGGACACTGCACAGCGTGAGAAGCCAGACACAGAAGGACCCGTCCTGCGTGACCCCACTCACAGGAGGTCCCCAGAGGAGCCCCATCCATAGAGACAAGAGAGCGGATGGCGGGAGCCAGGGGTGGGTGGGGGCCGGGGGAGTCCGTGTTTCATGGGGACAGAGAGTCTGGGGAGATGGAAAGTTCTGGAGACGGACGGCGGGGGCGGGTGCACGACAGTGTGAGTGTGCCTGATGCCGTTGAACTGGACATTTAACGGTTACGATGGTAAAGTATAAAAAGTATAAAAAAAGGTACTAAGAACTCTGAAAGGGCAATGGCACAGCACGGGGTCCTATGGGTCCTCGGGGTCGCTTGCCCCCCCCCCCCCCAAGCCATCCAGCTGGCTGCGTCTTGCACCACCTACCGTGGGCAGCCAGCAGGGCTCCCAGTGCAGCCAAGACTCCCTCGCCCGTGGTGCCCGGGTGGGGAGGACCCCGCACCCCGCGGCCGGGCTGGTGTTTACAGCAACCAGACGTTTCCATTCCCCGGGGAAAAACGCACGGGAAAATCCACAGCGCGTTTGCTGGCGGGCGGTAGTTGATGCCAAAAGAAGGCAGATGGGCCGCGACGGGGTTCCCAGGGCCTCCCCCAGTCCGGCTGTTGGCCTGGGGACTGCGCCTCCTGGGCTCCCAGCCCACCCGAGGGCCCCTGCCTCTGCAGGCAGCCTGGAGTAGGGGGAGGGGGCCAGGCAGCCTGGAGTAGGGGAGGGGGCCGGGAAGTCAGCCCTGGGCCCTGAGCGCCTGGAGGCAGGAAGCCTGCAGCCCAGCCCCCTCTGCCGGGGGAGGAGCCAGTTCCCTGGGGAACCGTAAGTCTGGGATCGCTCCCATCCTGCCCTCTTATTCCAGAGGAGCCCGGTGTCAGCTCGCGGCTGTCTGTCCCTCCGCCACCTGCTGTCCCCTGCCAGCAGCCCCAGCTGCACACCGCTCCACACGTGCTCGCCCTCAGGTCGGAGTTGCTGCCCTCCCCCCCCCCCCCCCCCCCCCCCCCCCCCCCCCCCCCCCCCCCGTCACCAGCCACCTCCCTCCTTTCCCACGCCCCCAGGGGGGCCCCCGACTCCCCACTGGCTTCTGGCCCACATGCGCCCCTCCCCCACCATGGCCTCTACCCTTCCAGCCATCCTTGTATTCAGTCCACACATAGTCATGGTGTAAATCATCTTAGAGCCGTGGGTGGTCCATCCATGCAGAAGCGTATGACTCCGGCCGTAAAAAAGAGTGAGGTGCTGACACTCTACCACGCGGGTGAACCCAGGAAGCACACTGCGCAAAGTAAGCCAGACACAAAGGTCACGTCTCGTCTGATTCCATTGACGAGAAATGTCCAGAACAGGTAAATCCATAGAGAGTCAATTAGTCATTGTCGGGCTGAGGGAAGAGAGACTGGGAGCGGCTGCGTCATGGGGACAGGTTTTAGGGTGACAGAAATGTTCTAGAACAGCGGAGTGTGGCGGTATGCCACTGAATTGCTCACTTTAAAGGGGCGAATCTTCAGGGCGCCTGGGTGGCTCAGTCGGTTAAACGTCCGACTCTTGATTTGGGCCCAGGTCACGATCTCCAGGTTCATGGGTTCGAGCCCTGCATCGGGCGCCATACTGCTGGTGGTGCAGAGTCTGCTTGGGATTCTCTCTCTCTCTCTTCCTCGCTCCCTGCCCCTCCCCTGCTCTCTCTCTCTCTCTCTCTCTCAAAATAAATAAACTGAAAAAAAAGGGGGGGGCAAATTTTCTGTTATGTGTATCTCACTTCAATCAAAAGAGAAAAATCATCCCAGGTGTTGCAACTGCCAAGGATGTGACGCACAGGAGAGAAACCAGCCGAGTCACCCGTGGGTGCTCAGCCCAGGTGGGGTCACCCTTTAGAGCTCCAGATGGGTTGGCTCACACGGGAACAGGCTGTCTGAAGATGTATGTATTCGTTTGCTAGGGTGGCTTAAGAAAACAGACATTTATCATCTCACAGTTCGGGAGGCAAGAAGTCGGAGATAGAGGTGTGGGCAGGTTGGTTTTGGGGAGGGAGACTCTGTCCCAGGCCTCTCTCCTGGCTTCTGGTGGCCTCATCTTCATGGGTCTCTCTGTGTGCGTGTCTGTGTCCATATTTCCCTTGGAGAAGGACAAAATTATGTTGGATTTGGGGGCCACCCTACTCCAGGATGACATCATCCTTACTAATTATACCTGCAATGAACCTACTTCCTGATAAAGTCACATTCTTGTTTTTTTTTAAGATAAAATTTTTAAAATTATTTTGAGAGAGACAGGGAAGGGACAGAGAGAAAGGGAGAGAGAGAGAGAGAGAGAGAGAGAATCCCAAGCAAGGGGTTGAACTCACAAACCGCGAGATCATGACCTGAGCCGAAGTCAGACACTTAACTGACTGAGCCACCCAGGCACCCCAATAAGGTCACATTCCAAGGTGCTGAGGGTTAGGACTGCAACATAGGAATTTTTGGGGAACACAGTTCAACCCATAGCCATCCCATGTGCCAGTTTGAGAGTACAGAGATGAGCCAAAAGGACCCCGTCCCTGTCCTCACAGAGCACCTGCTATGCTGGTTGAGGTTGATCCACACCAAAATAAAAGGCACAGGATTCGAGCAGGCGTGTTGAGAAGTGTGTAAAGCAGCTTGACCTCATCGTGACATTCAAGTGCATTCTTTCTTTCTTTTTTTTTTAATGTTTATTTTTGAGAGACAGAGTGTGGGCAGGGGAGGGGCAGAGAGAGACGGAGACACAGAATCCGAAGCAGGCTCCAGGCTCCGAGCGGTCAGCACAGAGCCCGACGCGGGGCTCGAACTCACAGACCATGAGATCGTGACCTGAGCCGAAGTCAGATACTTAGCCGATTGAGCCACCCAGGAGCCCCTCAAGTGCATTCCCAAATGGCTCCGTGCCCGGGATCTACGCGAACATGGGTGTCGCACACCTAGTGCCCCCCCCCACCCCCGCCCCAGGCGTGCACTGGCCACACACAGTAGAACCGTGTATTGCTTCACAACGGATTGGAAATTTTAAAAGAAGTAAAAACGCAAAACCGGAGCCTTCATCGCAGATCGTCAGGGAAGATGCTGTAGGCGTGGGAAGGACACAGCCGCACTACACAACCACACGTGTGAATCCCCGCAGGCCAGGTTGACTCTGCTGTGCAGAAAGAACTCTGAGCTGCGAGAGAAGAGTCGGCAGAGGCCAAATCTGGGTGGGGGTCAAGAAACCTGGGAGGTTGGGGCGCCTGGGTGGCGCAGTCGGTTAGGCGTCCGACTTCAGCCAGGTCACGATCTCGCGGTCTGTGAGTTCGAGCCCCGCGTCAGGCATCTGGGCTGGCTGATGGCTCGGAGCCTGGAGCTTGTTTCCGATTCTGTGTCTCCCTCTCTCTGCCCCTCCCCCGTTCATGCTCTGTCTCTCTCTGTCCCAAAAATAAATAAAAAAACGTTGAAAAAAAAAAAAAATTAAAAAAAAAGAAACCTGGGAGGTTCTGTGGCGCCAGGAAGGGTAAGAGGAGGGAGGAGGAGGGAGACGCCACTGGTGGAGTAGGAAGGGGGGGATCTGAGGGCAGCGGGGCAGGGCTCCCGGGATCGTGGCTGAATGTGCCAGAAGCCGTGAGTACAAGCCTAGGGAAGACAGAGCCCCGGCAGTGCCGGCACCATCGGCCTGGATCCCAGGCTCTCTCCTGGCAATTCCCTCGACCCCTCCATTCCAGAGAAGTCTCAAAGGCAGAGGGCGTGGCGGGGAGGGGCGGGGGGCTGGTGGTGGTAGATGCAGTCCCACCATTGATGAACCCCAATCTCCCGCTTCCCCCCGAGTGTTGGGACATGCCATCTCCTGCCGGAGACAGTGGCTCCCAGCCCCCAGCCCTGCTCCACCTGTCGGTCTCTGCCCCCTGACAATGCTGCTTCTTCTTGCTTTTTAAGTGTCTTTTATTTTCTGTATTCTGACACTCTGTCATCCGGTGGGGGGGGCCTCGCTGAACTGGAAAAACCCGCCCCTCCCAGGGCTGGTGAATTCCTAGAGCTAGCAAACAACTTGCCAAACTATCTTTCACTCGCAAACCCATTAATCCAGAGTCCACACCCCACCCGCTGTGGGCTCCTGTCACACTCAGGGCCACCACCCCTACCCCATCACCCCAGGGCCTGGCCCAGGCAATGGGGCCAGCCCCGGACACCGGACACCGCAGAGTCTGCTGAGGTCATTCAAACTAGCCAGCCCCAACCCTGTTTCCCCACCTCTGCCCCCTCCTCCCCGGGGAAACCACAGTAAAGGCTCTGAGCCACATTTCCTCGCCCCTTCTACCCCCTCACTGACCCTGGTCCTTCCCCATGTGGCCCCGCTTGGCATGCGTGCCCCCCTCCCCAGGATCTGTGAGTAACAAACTACTTTTCCTTTTTCAAGGTAGAATTTATTTTATTTTATTTTATTTTATTTTATTTTATTTTATTTTATTAAAGATTTTATCTTAGGGCCGCCTGGTTTATTTTTTATTTAAAAAAAATTTTTTTAACGTTTTATTTATTTTTGAGACAGAGAGAGACAGAGCATGAACGGGGGAGGGGCAGAGAGAGAGGGAGACACAGAATCGGAAGCAGGCTCCAGGCTCTGAGCCGTCAGCCCAGAGCCTGACGCGGGGCTCGAACTCACAGACCGCGAGATCGTGACCTGAGCCGAAGTCGGACGCCCGACTGAGCCACCCAGGCGCCCCAAGGGTTGCCTGGTTTAATCAGGTAAGTGTCCGACTTCGGCTCAGGTCGTGATCTCGCAGTTTGTGGGTTCGAGCCCCGTGTGGGGTTCTGTGCTGACAGCTCAGAGCCTGGAGCCTGCTTCAGATTCTGTGTCTCCCTCTCTCTCTGCCCCTCCTCTGCTCATGCTCTGTGTCTCTCTCTGTCTCTCAAAAATAAGTAAACATTAAAAAAAAATTTTTTTTTTTTAATTAAGTACACTCTACATCCAATGTGGGGCTTGAACTCATGACCCTGAGATCAAGAGTCACACGTTCCACCCACTGAGCCAGCCAGGTACCACCATTTGAAACATGTGTGAGTGCATAGCTCAGTGGCAATACATATACTCTCAGTGTTGTGCAAACATCCCTACCATCTGTCTCCAGAACTTTCATCAATCCAAACTGAGACTCTGTCTCTATTAAACACTAATGCCCCCTCCCCCAGGTTCGTTTTCAGCAGGTAATGTTCATGGCTCAAAGCATGCAAGGCCCAAAGATGATCAAATGAACCTCCTCCTCTCTCCAGTTTCCTAGCCATCCAGCTTTCTCCTTCCTCGAGCTGCCTGTGTGGACCCCCCAGAAACACTCTGCACATTGGACCAAATCTCTCCATCTGTATCATAAGGTATTTCAAGCCCGGGGGGGGTTGGGGGGGGGAGGGGCGGTGAGGCAATCAGGTCTGTGTTTGAAGCCCGCCCGGATGTGGAGAGGGGAACGGCTGTCTGCCTTTCGGAGCTCTGTGGATTTCAGAAACCCCGTGCGTTGCTTCACTTAGCAAGTGTTCTCAGGCCCATCCGTGCTGTGGCAAGTGTCAAAACTTCAGCTCTTTTTGAGGCTGAATACTATTCCATTGTATGGACATACCACATCGGGTTTATCCTGCGTCTGTTGGTAGACACTCTGGGCGCTCCCACCCTTTGGTTATTATGAATAATGCTGCTGTGAACGTGGGTGTGCACACGTCTTCTTTGGTGCTGGCGTGTTGGTTTTTTTTTTTCTTTCTCTCTTCTCCCCTCCCTATCTTCCCTTTCTGGGTCATGGTAACAGAAGGGGGGTTGATAATACTACCCAGGACTGTAAGACCGACCCTAGGATGATAAGGCTCCCCAAATATGCTAAAAGCATGCCCCATTGTGACTTTTGGGGGCCCCGGGTGCTTTGGCCTTCATGGGTCTGATCATCCATAAAGGAAAAAAATATATATATATATTAAAAGTTAAATTTGGGGCGCCTGGGTGGCTCAGTCGGTTAAGCATCTGACTCCTGATTTCGGCTCAGGTCATGATCTCATGGCTCGTGAGTTCGAGCCCCACATCCGGCTCTGCACTGACAGTGTGGAGCCTGCTTGGGATTCTCTCTGTGTCCCTCCCTCTGTCCCTCCCCTGTTCATACTCTCTCTCTCTCTTAAAATAAATACAAAACTTAAAAAAAATGTTTTTTTAATGTTACACCTGAGTTGGAGCATAAAGGTGAATATAATATAAAGACTAGATTATGGGGATTTTCCCTTCTTTTTTAAAAAATTTTTTCTTTATTTTGGGGGAGAGAGAGACAGCATAAGTGGGGGAGGGGCAGAGAGAGAAGGAGACGGAGAATCCCAAGCAGGCTCCGTGCTGCCAGCACAGACCCCGACCGGGAGCTTGATCTCACAAGCCGCGAGATCATGATCTGAGCCGAAATCGACAGTCGGACACCTAACCAACTGAGCCACCTAGGCACCCCTTTCCTTCTAATTTTAAAAGAAACTGAAGCATTTGCAAGGGCCCCCAAAGTATTGTGGTCCTAGGCATTTAATAGCTAAGTCCGTTGTGCTAACGGGTCAGGCCCGGTTCTTCGAAAGGCCTGATTGCCTCACAGGCTGTGCGCCTGCTGCCTACTGACCGTTCTACCCGTAACTCACGTGGACGCTGATGACTGCAAATCAATTTCGAGAAGAGAGATCAGCTTCCAAAGAGAGAGAGTGTCCCACTGACCAGGAGGAGGGCCACGCAGCACGGTCCCAACGAGCGTGAAACAAAGGACCACCGCAGAAGTTGGAAACCTTTCCAGACTGTCCACCGTGGGCCCGGCACAGCAAAGGCCCTGTCACCTGCAGCAAAGGGCCCTGCTCTATAGTTTTGGAGCACGGGGAGCGCAGACAGCGAGGCGGTTAGGAATGGATTGCGCTGCCCGCCTTATCCCCCAACAGGCAGGTTTTGCCATTCCACAGTCACCACGCCCTGTCCAGCCTCTCCCCTGGCTTCTCAGCCGTCCCACCTGCTGGGTCGCCTGGTTCGGGACTCTGTGGTCTCTCCTGACGGCCTCAGTGGCCTCCTCACTGCAGCCAGAGGGATCTTTCTGCAAAGCAGAACTGACTGGATGACACCCTCCACGCCCTTCTGCACCCCTGACATTTGCACAGCCGTTCCCTCGCCCTGAAGCATCCCTGTCCTTACTCCCTGCCCTGTCGTCCCCGCCTGCGGCAAGCCTGCGAGAACCTAGCTGCTTTATTGCTTCTTGCAAATACCGCAGCCGTCCCCCCATCGCAGCACTCGAGCGGCTCGACTTCTAGGGGCCTTTGCTTCCTTGCCTTAGAAAATGGGGGAAATGCGGCCAACTTCAGAGATCTTAAGGAGAAGCCAGCGTCTGCTATATGCGCAGCTCTCGCTGGCACATCACCCTGCCCACCGGCCAGGAGTCCGCGCCATGACCTGGGACGACAGCCCGCGCCCTAACCGGGCCAGCCACGTTCTCTCTGACGCTGCCAGTGGCTGTGGGCCACTTCCTTCCCCTCTGCAAGCCGAGAGCTCATGATAGCATCCGCCCCGGGGGTGGGGGAGGGGGGTGCTAAGGAAGATAGCGCTTCCCGGGGCTGGGCCGGCTGTCTGGAACAGAGGAGGCGAGCCACCCGTGCCAGTGGCTATTATTACGCCTCGAGAAGGAGCGAGCCAGCCGGTAGGAGAGGGAGCGGGCGCGGGAAGGAAGCCAGACAGGAGGCAGACAGAACGCAGAGGCCTGTGGGCAGCAGCAGCTGGGCGTGGGCAGGGGCTCCGAGCCCAAGAGAGGACGCGGGGTAGCTGTGCTTTGCCAAGGGCGGCCGACACACGGGACGCGTATTTCTCACCGCTCTGGAGGCTGGGAGCCCGAGATGGAGCTGTCGGCAGCCCTGGGGGCTTCCGAGGCCTCTCTCCTTGGCTTGTGGACGGCCACCGTCTCACCTGTGTCCTCCCGTGGCCGTAACTTCTGCGCGCGCCTGTGTCCCCACCTCCTCTGCTTTTAAGGACCCCAGTCATACTGGGTTAGGACCTGCCCTGATGACCGCATTCTAACTCGATGATCACATTAAAGGCCTTACAGCTCCTAAGGGTCACATCCTGAGGTGCTGGGGTCAGAATGTCGACATAGGAAGTTGGGGGTAGGATGACATCTGGCCCACAACAGACACTGAGGGGGTGTTGGGAGAAGGGAAGCAGGAGGGGTGCTAGGCTCCAAGCAGTAGGCTTGTCTTGTCCGCGAAGCCAGCGGACTGTCCAGTTCTGCCCACGAGCCCCGGCCGCTTGGTTAGATGCCAGAGTCCCTCATCAGGTTCTTCTCAGCTAAAGAGGGCTTAACTAAACCAGTCTTGTGAAGCTCTTGGCACACTGCCTGGCCTAGAAGAGCTTAATAAATCACAGCTCTCATTGTTAGTGAAGACGGTTTGGCCAGGACCGTTGATCTAGAAAAAACACCAGGTAGACCAAAAAGACAAGGAGCCTGATTATGATAAACATGACGATAAGTTGGAGGCATGGCATTATTAAAACTATATGCCTCATAAAATATAATACCAAAGGGTGCCCAGGTGGCTCCCTCGGTTAAGCGTCCCACTTCGGTTCAGGTCATGATCTTGCCACGGTCCGTGAGCTTGAGCCCCGCGTCGGGCTCTGTGCTGATGGCTCGGAGCCTGGAGCCTGCTTCGGATTCTGTCTCCCTCTCTCTCTGCCCCTCTCCTGCTCGCATTCTGTCTCTCTCTCTCAAAAATAAACATAAAAAAATTTTTTTAATAAATAAAATATAATACCCAAACAAAAAAATGTTAGAAATAGAATAAGGTAGCCCGGGTGGCTCAGTTGGTTGAGCGTCCGACTCTTGATTTTGGCTCAGGTCACGATCTGATGGTCGTAGGATCAAGCCCCCTATCGGGCTCTACGCTGAGGGTGCAGCCTGCTTGAGATTCTGTCTCTCCTCTGCCCCCTTTCCCCCGCTGGCACACTCTCTCTCTCTCTCTTAAAAAAAAGAAAGAAAATGGGGCGCCTGGGTGGCGCAGTCGGTTGGGCGTCCAACTTCAGCCAGGTCACGATCTCGCGGTCCGTGAGTTCGAGCCCCACATCAGGCTCTGGGCTGATGGCTCAGAGCCTGGAGCCTGTTTCCGATTCTGTGTCTCCCTCTCTCTCTGCCCCTCCCCCGTTCATGCTCTGTCTCTCTCTGTCCCAAAAATAAATAAATGTTGAAAAAAAAAAAAAAGAAAAAAAAAGAAAGAAAAAATATAGAATAAACTGGCAGAAACGTAACTGCAGTGAGAACTTAATCAACTATGGCAAACTGAGGGTTTAAGAATAGAAATAATGTACCCAACAGTCACACTGTTGTGCTATTACCCACATGGAGTGAAAAGCTAACAAGCACACACGAACCTGCACACAGGTGCTCATGGCAGCTTTGTTCATAATCCCACAGACTTGGAAGCAACCCAGACGTCCTTCGGTGGGTGAATGGATAAACCATGGGACATCCAGACGACGGAATGTTACTCAGCGCTAAAAAGGGAGGAGCTCTCCAGCTGTGAAAAGACACAGAGGAACCTCAAATGCATGTCGCTAAGCGAGAGAAGCCAGTCTGAAAAGGCTACACACTGTATGATTCCAACTCGATGACATTCTGGAAAAGGCAAAAGCACGCAGACAGTAAGTAAAAGGATCCGTGGCTGCCAGGGGTGGGGAGGCGGGAGAGATGAACAGACGGAGCACAGGGGATTTTTTACGGCAGTGAAATACACTGTATGTCACCACAGTGATGGATACATTCATTATCCATCTGTCCAAAGCCATAGAGCGAACCCCAGCGTAAACCATTGACTCTGGGGGCGCCTGGGTGGCTCCGTCGGTTAAGCATCCGACTCTTGATCTCGGCCCAGGTCACGATCTCACGGTTCGGGAGTTCGAGCCCTGCATAGGGCTCCACGCAGACAGGGTGGAGCCTGCTTGGGATTCTCTCTCTCCCTCTCTCTGCCCCTCCCCCGCTTATTCATTTTCTCTCTCATTCTAAATAAACATTCAAAAATGTTTTTAAATAGAGTATGGACTCTGGATGGTAATGAGGTGTCAGCGTGGGTTCACGGGCCGTAACAAAAGTGCCCCTCTGGTGCCACGTTGACGGTGGGGACGACAGAGGGTATGGGGACTTCCTTTACTTTCCACTCAATTTTGCTGTGAACCTAAAACTGCTCTAAACATAAGTTATATGTTAATTTTTAATTTGTATTTTTTTTAGTTACTTATTTTCTTCAAATGTTTATTTATGCTAGAGAGAGAGCGCACGAGCAAGGGAGGGTCAGAGAGAGAGGGAGACAGAGGATATGAGGCGGGCTCTGCACTGTCAGCAGAGAGCCTGACGCGGGGCTCGAACTCATGAACCGTGAGATCATGACCTGAGCCCAAGTCAGACGCTTAACTGACTTAACCTATATGTTAATTTTTTAAAACAAGGGTCATTGTTTTTTACATTAATGCCTATATTGAAAATATGGTACTCTTTCGGAAGGTGAATATATTAAAGGTACACACTTATTCACAAAAAGTAATGACCCAGAGAATGTGACTGTTATAATTAATGGAATAATTCATATACCCGGGTTTATACATTACAAATAATAAGTCGGTTTTTAAAAAAAATAAACTTCCCTTGGGGTGCCCGCGTGGCTCAGCCAGTTGAGTCTCCGACTTCGGCTCAGGTCATGATCTTGTGGTTTGTCAGTTCGGGCCCCACGTCGGACTCTGTGCTGACTCAGGCTCAGAACCCGGAGCCCGCTTCGGATTCTGTGTCTCCTTCTCTCTCTGCCCATCCCCCGCTTGTGCTCTGTCTCTCTCGGTCTCTCAAAAATAAATGAATAAATGTAAAAAACAAATTAAAAACAAAACTTGCCTTTTAGAAGAGTTAGATTTACAGAAAAATTGCGAAGATGATACAGAGTCTCATACCCCCTACAATCTCTCCCCTAGTCCTCATATCTTAGAATAAAGATATGGGACACTTGTTACAATTAATGAACCAATATTGATGCATTTTAATCAACTTAAGCCCATGCCAGATTCTTTCAAATTTTCCCTGATGTCCTTTTGGGTCCCAGGGGGCCATCCAGGGTCACACATCGTCACTTAGTCTCATTTCCTTAGTCTCCTCTTGGCTGGGACACCTTCTCAGACTTTCCTTGTTTGTGATGACCTTGACAGTCCTGAGGGGAACTGGCCAGGAATTTCAGAGAATCTCCATCAGTTGGGACCTGCCTGATGCTCTTCTCACAGGTGGACTAGGGTGGTGGGTTTGGAGAGGAAAACCCAGAGGTGAAGGGCCCTTTTCATCATATGGCATCCTATCCAGAGTAGATGCTGACAACATGATTAATCACAGGGGTTTTCGAGGAACAGTAACAAAGAATGATAACACACGTAGGCCAAGAAGGAAATCTCTAAGCACAAGAAGGAGACACTGCCTAGGCCCCAGGTTCTGTAACGGCACAACTCTATGAAACGAAGGGGGCGTTACCCTTGAGCCCTGAGTCTTGCCCTCCCCAGGGCTTATAATCAAATCGCTCTAACACTTATCAAGGGGGGAGGGGCTCTACATCGGCTCCCCCGGTTCCCATCTCCTCTGTTCATGCTCCTGCCTGACCCTCTCCCCTGGAGTGTGGACAGGACCTACGGAGTCCCTTTTAAGTAACAGAATACGGTAAGTGTGATGGGATGTCACATCTGAGATTAGGTTACAAAAGACTGTCACTTCTGCCCCGCTGGCCCTCTCTTACACCCTTGGATGGAAGTCAGCCGCCGTGTTGGAGGCTGGCACATACTCACATGGGTAAAACACCGAAGAGGGCTACCAGCCCCTAGTCAGTGAGAAGCGGAGGCTCCTGGTCTGACAGCCGTCAAGGGACTGAATCCTGCCAACAGCCGTAGGAATGATCCTGGAGCAGAACCCCCCTCCCAACCCCCACTGTTGGGCCCTGAGAAGATTACAGACCCGCCTCATACCTTGACTGCAAACTTGTGAGACACCCTGAACCCACAGGACCAGCTGGGTCACACCAAGACGCCGGGCCCACAGACACTGTGAGAGCACACCATACATACTTGTCTTAAACCTCATATTTTAAAGTTTTTATTTATTTATTTATTTATTTATTTATTTAATTTTTTAAAATGTTTTTATTTATTTTTGAGACAGGGAGAGACAGAGCATGAACAGGGGAGGGTCAGAGAGAGGGAGACACAGAATCTGAAACAGGCTCCAGGCTCTGAGCTGTCAGCACAGAGCCCGACGCGGGGCTCGAACTCACGGACCGTGAGATCATGACCTGAGCCGAAGCCGGACGCTCAACCGACTGAGCCACCCAGGTGCCCCTGTAATTAACTTTTAAATAATGGCTGTTTTTAACAACTAGCTCCCAAATTCCTAAAAATTTGACTGTTAGCTCTCGCTAGCCAGAACAAGCTGGCTCCAGCACACCACTGTAAAAAAAATCTCAACCCGCTGAAATCTGGCTTCCACAGCCACCATTCCACCAAAACCCTCTTGCTGGTCTCACCGGGGACCTCCATATTGCAAACTGCCAAGGACAACGGATACATGTCTGGCCTGGCCTGCCTTGCGTGAGTTCTGTGCGGCATTCAACACTGCGTACTCCACCTGCCTTCTCCGAGGCCCTCCAGGTGCCTTTCCTACCTGCTGCCCAGTCCTGCCCAGTCTACTTGAAGGGTTCTTTTTCCTCCACTTTTGGCCTTTGATATGCCCGTTTGACACACTCCCGGGTGCCCTTGTCCAATTCCATGGCTCCAACGACAACAAAGAAGCCCAGGTCTTCTCAGCAACAACCTATGTATCCCAACCACGTAACTAGTTTGCTCTTCTTGGAGTAAAGACATTTCAAACAAAGCCAGAGTGGAAGCCCTCGTCCCTTACCCCCACCTCGAGGTGGAGCTCCTGAGAGACACAGGATCTGTCCTGCCCTGAAGCTAGGAAGTGTTATGTTGCCTCCCTTTCAAGTCCCACAGACCTTATCACAGCTTGGTAACTCAAAAGGCTTCAATACATGAACTCCCCCCAAGGTACCAGCTCCCCATCCCTCCTAGACTCAGATTGCATGGCCATGCTAAGGTACCGCCACTTGGTGGCGGCATTCTCCAAATGGAAAATAGTATCTAAGTGCTAAAAAGACAAAGGCCTAATCTTCTTTAGGGCAAGATGTGTCAATTTATGCGAAATCCATGGGGAGTGGCTTCCACCCAGCCTGGTCTTCATCTTCCTGTTCTGGACTAAAACCAATGGGCGCATTCTCAAAGTGCTGTACAAAGTGGGCTCCTTTGCTCTCGCTCTTGGAGCAACTCACTTGCCCGTCGGTCGGTCACTGTAGGTCACTGTAAGTGAGAGCCAGGGTCAGTCACTACTGGGCTGGTCCGCGGGTCAATCAGTCAGAATCCAATTGAGCCTGTCCCTGTGGTCAGTCGCCCTACTCGTCCTTCCGGACAACGGAACCTTGCACGACCTGACTGGGAGATCACCTCTCCGCACGGGACAGAAATCACGTCCTCACGATCCGCCCCTTCGCAGCCTTAACCAACCCTAGGTCTCTACCTCAAAAAAGTGCCCGCCCCCGGGTGACGTCAAGCAACATGCCCCGCCTTCCCAAATCCTGCCCTATCAGACGCCTAGCTCTCTAGGAGTCTCTAGCTCATTAAGTCCCGCCCCTATGCCAGACCACTCTCCAAGGCCCCGCCCCCAAGGGAACCCTGTCTAATCAGAGGCCGTTCCCTCCCCGAAACCCCGCCCCCAAGGCCGGCTTTTTCCCAGACCCACGCCGCGCTACATAGACGCGGCGGATGACGCCATCAGGCCGCGTCACCAGAAGGTCACACGGGATCCAGCAACATGGCGGCGGCGGCGCTGCGGGGAGGTTGGTGCCGCTGCCCGCAGGTAAGGAAACGTACGGGGTCAGGGTGGGGAGTAGGGAGGGGGCCTAGGGAGCTTCCAGCCCGCGACCTCCAGGGCCTTTTTCTCCTCAGGCCTTAGGCCCCCTCGGCCCTTTCTTGGGCTCGGCAGAAGGCTTGGGTTGGGTCGTTGGGTCGGTCGAGGCCGGGGCCGGGGTCCCCGAGCGAAGCTTGTGGTGAGGAGCTAAGCGTGCCGGGTCCGAGGCGGCCATGCGCTGAGCCCGGCGGACGGCGAATCGCCCCTCACTTCCTGATCAGACTCCACGTGCACCGGGGAGTGCACGGTGGCCCGGGCGCCCGGTGGAGAAACAGCCGGGAGAAGGCAAAATACCGTTGACAGTCACGGCTCGCGTTTATGTGCCAGGTCCTCTACCGAGAGCATTTCCTGCATCGCTCCCCCTCGTCCTCCGTGTGAAAGTGCGGGAGATGGTTCTCGTCCTGGCTTAGAGCTTGAACTCATAGGGGTGGTGGGAGTTAAGGCGTGTATGGTGCACTCAGGAAACAGTAGTATTTCGTGTACTACAAGCTTCGTGGATTACAAGTACTTCATGTACTGCTGCTGCTTGTTGCTGTTTCACAGGTTGGGAAACCGGGACTCAGAAAGGTTAAGCAACCTGCCCACAGCCTCAGCTCGTGGTAAGCTGACCTGGTCCAAAGCCCAGGTCAAACTGACTGCAGTGCTAGGCTCTGGATGAAGGAAAATATCTCATAGGGATCCTAGTGTGGGGAGGAAGAAGCTGTCTTTGACTCCAGGCTGATTTTTTTTTTTCTTGGCTACTTGAGTTTTAAGTCAGGGTTTGAGATTGAATTTACACATGTTCGGATTTGGGCACAAAACCGGTTGAGAACCAGCCTCGGGTTGGGGCTTAATATGGGGTTTCTTTTCCAAGTTAGACAGCCGTTCACTGCTATCTTAGACTGTTGCTGAAGTCAGTGGTTCCAGGATCAATGGGTGTAGGCATATAGAGAAGAACAAATGATTTCAGCTCTCAGGGGTTACTCTTTTTTTTAATATATATATATATTTAAGTTTATTAAGTAGTCTCTACCCCAATCGTGGGCGTCTCAAACTCACAACCCTGAGATCAGGAGTCAAATGCTGTTCCCACTGAGCCAGCCAGGTACCCCAGGAATTGCTCTTGAGTAGCTGTAGGAGATGCTGGCCTTTGCATGAGTTTGGGCTGTTGCTTAGAGTTCCTGGAGATAGGAGGCATGGAACGGGAGAGGAAAGGCCCAGGGAATATGGAAATGGAAGAGTGGTTCTATGGTCATTGACATCAATGTGCCTGGCTCGGTGCTGGGTGCTACGGTGCAATGTTGAGCAGGACGTGCACTGGCCCTTCTCTTATGGAGCTTAAGTCCTTCATTTGGTAGGAGAAGAAATGCCTTTCACGTGATGTTAGTAGTGTCTTGGCCCAGGTGTGCCCTCTTGCAGCCCAACCCTGGACCAGGACATGCTAGGTTTCTTCCAGGGTTGTGCCTAGAACAAGTTATCTGTGTTTTACCTCTGAGAGCCCAGGTCTGTGGTCTTCCAAGGCCGGTAGCATTGGGCTAGGCTTGTGAGAGAAGACTGCTCACGGCCAGCATTGAGGCGCTTGGGGGCCCATTTCAGGCTAATGAGACGAAATCAGACTGGCACGTTTAGCCTTCTTCCACCATAGGTTGGTATCTCCTGAGACTCATCTGGTTTCCCCCAGGTTCAGAGGCAGGAAAGTAGGGATGGACCCTGGAGGTGCAGATCCAGTGTCTTCCTTTCCACAAGATTCCATTGGCTTCTCAGAATTTAGCAAGATGGCGGAGTGTCTAGCATGCAGCAGGCCTGCAGTGAAAATCGGCAAATGATGGGGCGCCTGGGTGGCTCAGTCGGTTAAGCATCTGGCTTCGGCCCAGGTCATGATCTCACGGTTTGTGGGTTCGAGCCCCGCGTCGGGCTCTGTGCTGACAGCTCAGAGCCTGGAGCCTGCTTCGGATTCTGTGTCTCCCTCTCTCTCTGCTCCTCCCCTGCTAGCGCTCTGTCTCTCCCTCCCTCCCCCCCCCCCTCACCTCTCTCTCTCAAAAATAAACATTAAAAAAAATCATCAAATGAGACTTGGGCGACCCCTACTTTTTAGTGGGGCTTACTCACTTCCTAGTTACCTTATCTGAATGGCTCTTTCTCTTTTCTTCCCTAACTAGAGATGCCTCAGCAATGGAGTCCAGTTCCTGTCCAGCCACAACCTAATGCTACTGCACAATGGTGCCTATCAGATACGCCGGCCCGGCCGAGAGCTGCCTCTGGTGAGTGACAGGATGCCAGCAGACAGAGAGGAGTCTGAAAGATCAGACCTGGTTAGCAGGAGACAGAGCTGCAGGACGTTGCCCACACTGGCAAGGGCAGCTGATTGGCGTTCCCCATCCAAGACCTGCGGGGTCACAGAACCCGGCGTGCTGGTCCTCTCGGGCTCTCGGGCAGCACCTGGCATTACCAGGGGTGGAGCTCCTGCCTGACAAAGTAGATGATGTGTCAGCCCTCGGGGCTGGAAAGGCATCCCTGTACTCAGCTGAAATCCACCTCCCTGTGGCTCTTCCCTTTTCTGAGTGACAGCCCTCCAGGCATTTGAGCGGAGCCACCTCAGCTTGGGGGCTCAGTTTCCTGTCTCTGTTGTTCCTCACAGACAGCATTTTCTAGAGCCTTTCTCCTCCGTGTCCTTCCTTTTCAACTGTGCTTCTTTCTGGCGGTGTGTTACCACCACAGGGAGGAAAGCCCCAAACCAGTATCCTTCCCCAAATGCACACACTGGGGCAGCCCACACCCTTCCCTTCCCGCTGAGTCTCTCACAGGCCTGGTCTCCCCGGTCCTGTCCTTGAGCTTTTGTGGGCGTGGCACATGCCCTGTGGCCTTTCCTCTTAGCCACCACCTCCGTGTATGCGGCCGGCCCCCGCCGTGGAGCGGCAGGTGGGGCAGCTGCCAGGTGGCGCAGTCCCAGACAGTCTTAGAACCTAGACCTCCCCCAGAGAAGGGCTGGTGGGGCACACCATTCGCGTGGTTCTTCAAGCATTCTCTTTTCGGAGCCCACTCTCAACGTGGTGGGGAAGCAGCAATCCTAACCTGGCTCAGTGCGACCCTGAACTGAAGCCTGTGTCTCGGGCAGTGTACGACTCTGGCTCTTGTGTCTGCAGAAGGACCGTGGCCTTTCTTCTGGCCTCCCTAGGCCCCGGCTTTCTGGGTGTGTTGGGTTTTCCTACGAGGGGCACCCCTGAGCTTAGGCTCTGGGTTACAGTGATCCTGTGGGTTGACGATGGAGGTTTGTGCCAAGCCCTGGGGTGACACGTGAGTTCCAATGTGGGACTTGAGAGTGACCCCAAAGTTATCCCGGCCCCAGAAGCCCAGGGAGTAGGGCCCTATCTCAGCTTCTTCCAGATAAGGGGCTATAGAGTCCTTTCCACTCCATTCCTGGGACAGGGACCCCTTTGGGTGTTGCCCTTCGCCTTGGGTGAGCATGTTTGAATGTCCATGAGGATTCCAAACCGCCCGTTTCTCACCCAGGGTTCCCTCTGTTGGAGAAGGAGCCTGGCACTTTGTTTTGTTTTTAATAGACTTTATCCTTCTGAGCACTTTTACATGTACAGAAAAATTGAGCAGGAAGTACTGAGAGTTTCCATCAACCTCCTGGCGGCCCCTCCTCCCACCTGGGCCTGCATTTTCCCCATGGTGTGGCCTCTTGCTTTAGTATAAGCACCTTTGTTACAACTGATGAGCCAGCATTGATACATCGTTATTAACTGAGGCCCATAGTTTGCCTTAGGGTTCATGCTGGGTGCTCATTCCGTGGGTTTGGACAGAGTAGTCTTACTGCCCAGAAACTTCTCTTTGCTCCGCCCATTCATCTTCCCCACCAGCCTACCCAGCCCCTGACAACCACTGATCCTTTTACTATCCATGGTTTCACCTTTTCCAGAATGTCCTAGAGTGGGGATCATGCCGCCTGGAGTCTCTTCAGACCAGCTTCTCTCACTCAGTAATATGAATTTAAGGTTCCTCTGTGTCTTTTTTTTTTTTTTTAAGTTTATTTATTTTTAGAGAGCACAATCAGGGTAGGAACAGAGAGAGAAGGAGAGAGAGAATCCCAAGTAGCCTCCTCACTGTCATGGTGCCCGATATTGGGCTTGAACTCACAAACCATGAGACCCTGACCTGAACCGAAATCCTGAGTCAGACACTCAACTGACTGAGCCACCCAAGTGCCCCCTCCTGTGTCTTTTTTAAATTGAGATGTCATTGACAAATTGTGTAAGGCCGCAACATCTTTTTTTTTTTTTTTTTAAATTTTCTTTTTAATGTTTATTTTTGACAGAGAGAGAGAGAGAGAGTGTGTGTGTGTGAGCTGGGGAGGGGGAGGGGCAGAGAGAGAGGGAGAAACAGAGTCCGAAGCAGGCTCCAAGCTGTCAGCACAGAGCCTGATGCGGGTCTCGAACTCACAAACTCTGACATCATGACCTGAACCAAACTCAGATGCTTAACCGACTGAGCCACCCAGGCGCCCCTCGCAACATCTTTTCATAGCTTGCTAACTGGTTTCTTTTTATTACTGGATAATAAACTGAACATCCCACAGTTTATCACCTGATGCTTTCTTAACTTGACTTTCTTGGCTCATAATGGAGGTAGCTGTTCACTGTGAAACCCGTATCAGCACAGAGGAGAAAGTAAAAATCCTTTGTTTCTTTTCAGTCCAAATCCTATTCTTCTGGAAACAGGAAAGGCTTTCTCTCTGGCTTGCTAGATAATATCAAGCAAGAATTAGCCAAAAACAAAGAAATGAAAGAAAGTATAAAAAAGTTCCGAGATGAGGCCCGCAAGCTAGAAGAGTCTGACGCGCTCCAGGAGGCCAGAAGGAAATACGTGAGTCCCTTTGCTTCCCGCACAGAGACGACACAGTGGGGGAAGTGACGTCACTCACTGACCACAGGGGCGAGCGGACAGGAGTGAGTCGCCAGCCCGCCGTTTCTGCGGTGAGACGGAGTGGCGTTCTCTGCACACCAGCGGCGCCAGCTTCTTCTGGAAGCTCGTGAGATATGCGGGGTCGCGGGGCCCTCCCCGACCTGCTGGATCGGAGTGCGTCTGCACGGGCTCCCCGGGTCACCCCTTGAGCTGTAGGTTTAAGATGCGCTGCTCCTGAGAGCTGGTTGTGGCCCCTTGAGTGAAGCAGGTAGAAAGCGGGTCACGGTGCTGGTGTGATTATTAATTACCGCCTGGTCTCTTACCGAAGCAGCTGCCAGGCGCCCGCCGCAGGGAGTGGGCTCGGCAGCTGCTGCATCAGGGCTCTGCGAGGTGGGGACAGCCGCCCCGTCTTGCCAACGGGTGCCTGCTCCGGGTCCCTTGGGTTTTTGTTCTCTTGGCCACATCCCAGGCTGTGGGCGAGGCCTGTTCGCTCAGAGGGCCTGTGGGGGATTCGACCTGAAGGATGATGACCCTTTCTTTCCAGTAAGGAAGAGGAGTGGGCTAAGGGGTGGTTTGGGGGCAGAGCAAGCCGAGTCGGGTGGGACTGTGGCTGTGGGAGATCCAGCAGCGGCTGGCAGCTGCAGGGGTGCAGAGTGAGGCAGGATAATGTGGATGAACTGGGGCGGAGGGCAAGATCACCCCTGCACCTGGCGAGAGACTAGAGCCAGGGCTGGGCCTCAGGGGTCTCCATCCGTCAGCCCTCAACTGCTCCCGAAAGCAAGGCTGTCGGGCAGTGAGGGGCCCTGGGGTGGGGAGGGGGCTGGGGTGGTCGGGCAGGGCGGTGGGGGGGCAGGGGGCCGCTCAGAAAATGCTTCCTATAAGACAACTGCTGTGTTGTAACCAAGAGAAACAACCTCCTTACCGTAGAAAAGCATTGAATCCGAAACCGTGCGGACGAGCGAGGTGATAAAGAAGAAGCTGGGGGAGATCACAGGCACAGTGAAGGAGGTAATGGTCTCCGGGCCCCCACGCTCTGTTGCCCGCGGCTGCCAGGCCATCTGTTCGTCGCCTCTGGGAGGAGAGCCGTGCTGGAAGCTGCGGGCAGAGCTGGCGCCTGGGCAGGGCGTGACTTGGCACAGCGGATGAATAGGCGTGGGTGGCGAGCCAGGGAAGAGCCAGCCCGGCCAGGTGGCTTCCGGAGTTAGGATGCACAGCACCACCCCCCCCCCCCCCGCACCCCCTCCCCCGCCCCTCGCCCAGGAAGGAGGGCGAAGTCAGGCTAGCCCACGTGCCCTGCGGCTCACCGCTGGCAGTAGAAGCTTTCACGCTTTCGTGCCACCAGCAAAGACAGAAGGGCCAATGACTTGTCTCCTCCTACCCAAAACAGGGAAGCACTGCTTGGCCCCAGGTGAGGGGAGATGGGGCAGCGTGGGGGGGCCCGAGGGCTTCCTTTTTGTTGCCTGTTTTGCTTTGTTCTGAGCAGGAGAGAGGGGTAGGGCTCTGCACTGTTCTGAGCCGCCTGCGAGGGTTCCAGGCCAGTCCAGCATTAGGCACAGGCTCCTCGAACCTTTTATCCCTAAGCAGCCACTCGAGCCCCTTCCGGGGAGAACCCAGTTGACCTGGTGTCCAGCCCAGAGCCCAGGGGTTCAGCCCTGCAGACCTTGTACACGGTGCACCCGAGTGTCCGGGCCCCATAGGTCAGACGAGTTCCGAGTGTCTGTTCCCGACCTTTGAAGGACTGGACTGGTCTTAGCTCGGGGCGGGGCGGGGGGGGGGCTGTGCTGACACCCCCATCCCTGTGTCTCAGTAGAGTCTTGATGAAGTCGGTAAAAGCGACCTTGGCCGGAAGATCAAGGAGAGCGTGGAGGAAGCTGCCAAGACTGCCAAACAGTCGGCCGAGTCGGTGTCCAAAGGCGGGGAGAAGCTGGGCCGGACCGCCGCCTTCAGAGCCATCTCCCAGGTGGGTCGGGCTGGGGCTCACGGCCTGGCCTGCTCTGAGTCCGGGATCCTGAGTTCTCACTGCCGATCTCAGCCCTGGAGAGGGAGGGCCTGCTCGAGGCACCAGGATGGTGCTCCGCTCCCTGCCGGGTGGCCTTGGACAAGTCAAAGCCCCTAGGAAGCAGCAGGTTAATGCACGGAGAGCCTCTCAGCCACTAACACACTTAGCTTGTGTCCGTAAGCCCGGGACCTGTTGTCCTCAAGGCGACCTGATTCATTCTGAAACGCCTGTTGAATCTTCCCACATGCTGGGCTCTGTTGCTGCCCACAGGGGCCACTGGATAGAAAGTCCAAATTCCTGCTCTTGAGGTGTCTGGGGGACCCAGAGGGGGATGAGTGGTTCCTGAGCGACATGTGACAAGGGAACATACAGGGGAGGGGCCACGGGTGGAGTGGCAACCCCTCCAGTGGGGAGGCGTGCACAGCCAGCTCAACACAGCCAGGGTGACTGCAGCAAGGTTGGGGGAAATGAGGGGGGTGGCCAGAGAAAAGCGGGGTCCATCTGAAACAGCCCTGTGGTCCACGCAGGGAAGTCAGGCAGGGTGCTCAGAGCCACGTGACCTCGAGACCGGGGGAAGCTGAGGCCCTGGGGTACCAATTGGGCCCTGGTTTGGGGTTCTCCGCGGACACTGTCCTGACTTGGGGCACAAACGCACAGGCCCCCGGCGGTGGTCTGCAGTGTCAGGAAGGTCCTGAGCGCCCACCCTGGGGCTGGCTGCTTTCCCCCAGGGGGTAGAGTCCGTGAAGAAGGAGATCGACGACAGCGTGCTGGGGCAGACCGGGCCCTATCGGAGGCCAGAGCGCCTCAGGAAGAGGAAGGAGTTTGCAGGAGAGAAGCTCAAGGAAGAGAAGGTGTTTGAGCCCAACGAGTAGGTAGCAGACTGGCCAGGGCCTGTGTCCCCCTTCCACACACACACTGTTTGTGTTTGAGCGCCCCTGGAACGTTCCTGCCCAAGTCAGTTCGTTCTCGAGTGTCTGTTCTGCTCAAGAGTCCCTGCTCCCGTGTGAACGTGGGGGAGATGGTGGGTGGTGGGAAGGGGAGAGAGAAGGCAGGAGGCTGAGAGAGGAGGGCGGGCTGCCCAGGGGGACGGGGGCGCTGCCCGCGGGGACAGGAGGGCTGGGTGCCTGGGCCGGCACACAGGGGCCCATCGCCACTGCTCACCGCTGCCCCATCTCTCCAGGGAGGCCCTGGGGGTCGTGCTGCACAAGGACTCCAAGTGGTACCAGCAGTGGAGAGACTTCAGGGACAACAACGTGGTATTTAATCGTGAGTGTTCACGTCTCGGACACTCGGCCGACAGCGTCGCCGTGGCAGCAGACGCTTACTGAGTGCTCCCCGCGCACTGGGCACAAGCCAGACCCCCCGCTTTACAGAGGAGGAGACCGGGGTCAGAGAGGACCAGCCACTCCCCAGGATCACCCAGCCAGTGAGCAGCAGAGCCCAGGCCGCCAGGCAGCCCTGCTCTCGAGGGCAGCCCGGTACATCTCCAGCTGGCGGGCAGGGGCCCTACCCCAGGGGCTGAGTCACCGTCCTCGCGGTCGCGGAGCTGCCGCTGGCAGGAGGGCGGCCAGGCCGACCTGCCTCTCCAGTGGCTGGGCTGTGGGTGCCACCGTGAGAGGCTCCCTCACGGGGCAGCACAGGAGGCGCCGGTGGGCCTCCCAGGTGCCAGCCAGAGCACCGCCACGCCACACACCCTTGTCCCTTGTCCTGTGACGGTCACTAGAGGCCGGTTTCCTTGGTAGGGAGAGCCCTGCCCCTCAGCCACCCCCGAGAAAGCTGGCTCCGCCCTGCACTGTCCAGGTCTGCACAGGGAGTGGGTCTTACAGGGCTGCAAGGAGCCCCCGGAAGTCCTAGAGTAGGGGTGTCTTTCTGGAGGCGACCCCTGACCTCAGCCCACGTCCCAGCAGGGTTCTTCGAGATGAAGGTGAAGTATGATGAGAGCGACAACGTCCTCATCCGGGCGTCCCGTGTGCTGACAGACAAGGTCACAGACCTGCTGGGTGAGTGGGCCCGGACCGTCCTTCCCGCCTGGGCTGGCCGCAGGGACGGTCCTGGGCCCTGGCCCACTCCTGCCGTGGCTGCCTCCAGGGGGCCTGTTCTCGAAGACGGAGATGTCAGAGGTGCTCACGGAGATCCTGCGAGTTGACCCTGCCTTTGACAAGGAGCGGTTCCTGCAGCAGTGTGAGAGCGACATCATCCCCAACGTCCTGGAGGTGGGTGCTGCACCCTGGGGCCCCCACCCAGCAGGTCTCCACTGTCCCGCCTGCCAGGTTACCCTGGGAACTGCCACCAGGGGCAGAGATCTCTGGCCGTCAGAGGCCTGGCGCCCCCACGCCCAGCCCTCGTTAGTCATGCACCTCTGAGAAGGCACCCAGGGTCACCTGTGGTCCCCGCTGGTCCCCGTGATGGTGGCCGATTTTTTCCCTGTGGGGTGTGTCTGCTCCCAGGGACGGAGTTCCCTTTCACGAGGTCCGGCAGCAACTTCCGTCTTCCTGACAGCCGGCCTGGAGCCTCCTGTCTGGTTTCCCTCATGATCTGCTTGAAGCAGTTCCCTCGAGCCTACAGTGAGCGGCTGCCCCAGGGCCGCGGCTCTGTCTCCCAGGGGCCAGGTCCCCTCTCTGTGGGAATCCTGAATCCCATTTTCTGGCTCCTCCTTCTGGTTCATAAATGAGGAGGGGGTGGCTCGCTCAGGGTCCTGCCCCTGCACACACTGCACAGGGCCCCTGCCCAAGGTTGACTGCCTCCAGCCAGCCACGTCTGTTTCTCCAGCCCCTGGGATGTGGCCGGAACCTGGGCCTCTGCCAGGCCTTTGGTAGGGCCTGATGAGATCACAGAAAGGCTCCGCACCCGCCACCCCCCCCCCCCCCCACCCCGAAGGTAGATTCCAGTCCCCACCCCCTGTCTCCTCTATCCTACTGGTCTCCCTGTGGTCCCCTCCTCTCTAATTCCCCACGTTCCCTGCACCACTTCGGGCAGGGCCGGGAGGAGGTAGAGAGGGGGCGCTCCCTTAACACAACAGCCCCAGCACAGGCGGATTCTTCTAGAGACGACGTCTCAGCTCCCGGCCTGCCCCTAGTTTTGTTTTTCCCTCTGGCCCTGGGCTCCTCTCTGACCTTCAGCAGGTCAGCCCCGCCTCCAGGTTCCTGCAGAGGCATCCCCTGTGGCACCTTGGGAGGCCACCCCAGGACCCCTCCTCTGCCCCTTTCCTGACCTCTGGGTGTGCAAAGCTCCAGCCCCGGTGGAGGTGGAATGCAGCTCCTGGCCTCCTTGGCTCAGCTTCCCAGCCACGCTGAGCCCAGCATGCTTCCATCTTCCTCCACCTCACCCGAGGCCCTTGGGGCCACCCTGGGCTGCCGGGGGTCACACATGCAGGCCCTTGGTCCCAAGGGCCTGGGGAGGGGCATCCGTTGCTGCGGCCTGACCCGAGGCCCCCTGCTCCCCAGCTGGAGCCTATAGAGTAGGGTCTCCAGCCTAGATAGCCCCTATTAGTCTCAAACTTATTTTTTGTTTGTTTGTTTTTCCCTTTTTAGGCCATGATTTCTGGAGAGCTTGAGATTCTCAAAGACTGGTGCTATGAAGCTGTGAGTCCTTCTCTTTTTCTTTCTACTTTTTATATTTAGGCCTAAAAAGAATCAGTTTGGAGGTCTGTTTGGGCAGAGCCAGGAAGGGTATGACAGGGCCCGGTGTCCTGGTTGTGGAGGCACCCAGGGGTCCGGGGCCGGGCGGAAAGGGACCGTGAATAGCTTGGGGTGTGTGTGACCTTCCCTCAGCGCTCAGGGGTCTCACGTGGTGGCTCTGGGCGCTGGCCAGCAAGCAGCCTGCGAGCCCACACCACCTCCCGTCCCTGGGCCATGTCACAGGCGTCATGAGGGTACAGTGTGAACACAGACGCAGCGCTCCCGGATGCACAAAGCGCTGGCCAGACTCACTGTAGCTGTTCTCACTTTTAGTTCCCGAAACACAGATCAAAACAGACGGTGATAAGATTTCCCGCATGGGGAGGAGCCGTGTGTCCTGATGAGGCCTGACTGCTCCCCAGAGTCAGTGCTCAGGGTCCCGGGGCCCCATGGTGCCAGGCCGTGCACCCAGGTCAGCTGTCCCCAGGAGCACACCCTGTCCGCCCCGGTCCTGGCAGCCTCCCCGGCCCTGCAGGTCTCTGTCGGCCACCTCGACTCACCCTGCTCACTCCCTGACCTGTGTCTTCATGGGGTTTTTTTCTAGCTTATTTGTATTGAGCAATCCAGAGCCTTTTTTGGCTGATCTATTCTGCTTCCAGCTCACAAACAACTTGGAGAAAGCAGAGGAGAAGATGTCAGATTTTTTTTTTTTTTTTAATACTCCCCTGCATGGTGACTAATCCAGCAGGCATTTATGAGCGTGTGGTTTTTTTTGTTTTTTTTTTGTTTTTTTTAATGCTTTGGGACCATTAGGCTGTGGTTGATTATCTTTGCCAAAGAGCTGCTGGGGCCCCTGGAAATGCTCCTGAAATTGCAGGTGCTTTCACAGAGGTGTATGTGTGTATGTATGTGTGTGTTGTGTGTGTGTGTATTTATTTATTTAAATGTTTGTTTCTCTTCGAGAGAGACAGAGCGTGAGTGGGGGAGGAGCAGAGAGAGAGAGGGAGACACAGAATCCGAAGCAGGCTCCAAGCTCAGAGCTGTCAGCACGGAGCCCGACGCGGGGCTCGAACCCATGAACTGTGAGATCGTGACCTGAGCCGAAGTTGAATGCTCAACCGACTGAGTCACCCAGGCGCCCCCAGAGGTGTTTCTTAGATGCCATTTTTAAGAACCACACAGGAAATAGGGTTGGCACCATTTTTTTTCTTGGTAGATCAGTTATTTCCATAAAAAGTAAGTGTTATTGGAATGTCTTCCGCCATAGCTGCTGAGTCCAGAGAAGCCTCCAGTGAAAAGGTACCAGGTGTCACGTGTGTCCTGGGCCTGGGAGTAGGCTCAAGGGGGCTGGAGGTGTCATTGGGGTGTCACCGCCCCGCGGGAAAAACGGGCTGCCTGTGGCCAGCGGCCTCCCATCGGGGCTGGTCAGTGAGGAGGAGGCCGACCGAGGGAGCTCACTTCAGAGCGGCTGTGGGTTAGGGCGAATCCTAGAAAACGCGTTTGATTCCAGGCCAAGATTCTGAGTGCGGTGAGTATGGGGAAGTCCAAGATCAGCCAGAGAGGCCTCAACTTCCCTCTGGGCGTGTATTTCAGATCCTGTTGCAGGAAAATTACCTACTTTACTGATTAATACCACTTTCATTTGGGCGTCTCGATGCAGCGCTGTCTTTATAACAAGGGGGGTGTGATTCGGGCCAGCAAATGGGTGGCACTGGCCTCCCTGTTTGGACCTGTGCTCCTGGCATCTGCTGCTCCTGGCAAAGCACACGCAGGCGATAGCAGCCGTTTCTGGAAGGTGCAGGTGCAGAAAGCACGGGATAGGGCGGTGAGCCTGTCTGCGGGGAGAGTTTCCCAGGACGGTGCAGCCCCCGGGGTTCGCCAGCAGGGGCGCCGCAGCACCTTGGTGGGGCTTGCGCTCGCGGGTCCAGCCGCAGGGATGTGTCTGGCTTCTCTTCGCAGACCTACAGCCAGCTGGCGCACCCGATCCAGCAGGCCAAGGCGCTGGGCCTGCAGTTCCACTCCCGCGTTCTGGACATCGACAACATCGACGTGAGCGGCTCTTCTCGGCGTCGGGGGGGTGCTAGTCAGAGGGGCGCCCGTCCCTGGGGGAGCTGCGGCACGGACAGACAGGGACTGGGGTGAAATGACCTCAGGGTCCCTTTCGGCAGAGGGTTCCCATAAGCCTGTGGTGGGAGAGTTCTTGGGCAGGCGGCGGACGCAGGGGCTGCTGTTGCCGCCCAGACCTCGGGGCCCCCAGAGGCAGTGCTGTCCCTCTGCCTTCACTGGGCGGGGCGAGAGCTTTGCCCCTGTGGAGAGCCGGACGAGTGCCAGTGCTGGTTACCCCTGCCCGTGTGCAGGGGCGCCCCTGTGAGGCCTTACACGCCCACCCAGCCCCCTCTGGGGAACAAGAAGCCACCAGGGTCCGGGGAGGCTGCGTGGATTCTTAGTTCAGACTCTGGCTCACATTGGGAAGGGTCCCGTGGGAACCTCCCACAGGTCCTTCTGGGGCCTGGCCCGACGAGTAGGACAAGTGGGGTGGCTGGGACTGCCTCCTGGGAAGCAAGGGTCGGCACCAGCCGTGAGGCGACTGTCAGGGGAGGGGCAAGGCCACTCTCTGAGGCCAGCCCACCTTGTCTGTCCCCCTGCAGCTGGCCATGGGCAAGATGATGGAGCAGGGCCCTGTGCTGATCATCACCTTCCAGGCCCAGCTGGTGATGGTGATCAAGAACCCCAAAGGCGAGGTGGTGGAGGGCGACCCGGTGAGTCCAGGAGGGATCGGGTCTCGCGGGTGGCTGGTGCGAGACTGGCTGATGGCCGCCTCCAGCCACCTCGCGCCGACAGAGCCAGGAGGTTTTGTGACTGTGCAGCAACAGCAGGGCAGTGTCTTGAGAAGCCTGGGGCCCTGTGGCTGCTGGTGGGGGTTGGAGGGTGACTGACTCATCTGGCTGTGCAGAGGCCTGAGTTGTCGACTCTGGACCCAGGCCGACTCCCAGCTCTGCTCCCTGGTCCCTCCTGGCGTCCCCTTTGTGTTCTGCCCTGCCCCTCCCCGCAGTCCCTCGTCGCGGCCCTCACCGTCCCTGCTTCTGCAGGACAAGGTGCTGCGCATGCTGTACGTGTGGGCGCTCTGTCGAGACCAGGACGAGCTCAACCCCTACGCGGCCTGGCGGCTCCTGGACATCTCAGCATCCAGCACGGAGCAGGTCCTCTGAGCGTGGTGGCCACGAGCAGAGGCTTCTGGGCTGGATCAGCACGCGGTGGTCACACAGGACTGGTGTCTGCCTGTCACAACCAGACCTCTGGGGAAGACGGGACTGTCGGATCTCTACCAGGGCCGCTACAAAACCAGCTGGATGGGGCCGGGCGGGTGGATGAGGGGGGGGCGGCTCCCCATCCCAGGGGCTCCTGCACTGCTCCCGCGCCCCTCCGCCAGCAGCCGGGTCAATGTGGTGCACTCGCCGGATGGTGCCGAGAGGCCGCCCCTCTGGCCCAGGGACCATCCAGGGGGCAGGACGGCAGGTCTAGGACCTGCTGCTCAGAGTAGCATACGAGCCGCTTCAGCCCGGCCATTTTGGCTCCGTTTTTTAACAGTGCCCTTATTATCCTGTATATATGCCTGAGACTTGGAAATAATAATAAAACGCCAAAGTGCAGGACAGCAACTCGGGTGGTCTGAGGTGTTTGTCACTGGGGTAGGGGGCAGCTGGGACCGGGGATGGGTGGTGGGAGCTGGAGGATGGGTGGTGGGAGCTGGCCGGGTGGTCACAGGAGGCGGTCAAGGTCACTGAAGGAACTGCAGCCCTAGACCTTGCCTGCTCAGGACCCTGCCCTCCCTGGGTCGGGGGTCCTCCACAAGAGCTAGGGAGCTTTTCCGAGGCCTGGCTGGGATCTCGGAAGGTTGGGGTCCCTACAACTGGAGGAGCTTGAGCGTCAGTATGAGTGATTCGGGAGGCATTGGGATTCCCCAAACAGGTCGTCTGCTTGAGGGGTCTATCGCATAGACAGGTGCCGGAGTCGGGCTGGGGCTGCCTGGGGTGCTTGTCGGGGTGGGGTGGGCGAGGTCCTGGGTGCCGATGCGCCCCGCGCCCAGGATCTCCCAGGCGCCTGCGGGCGGGAGCGCTCTTCTCCCGGAGGCCGGGGCGGGGTCGCGAGCCCGCGCGCCGCTCCCTGCGCAGCCTCCGCCCCCCGCGGCGGCCCCGCCCCCCGTCGCCATGGGAACAGCCGCGGCGGCCCGGCTAGCGCGCGGCTCGCCTGCCTCGGTCTCGGGCGCTCCAGGGGCGGGTGGGGTGGGCTGAGCCGGGGCCGCCGCCGCCGCTGCCTCCGCGGGAGAGAGGCCGAGAGCAGAGCCGGCGCGGGTCCCGGAAGAGAGCGCAGCCGCCGGACGCTCGGTTCCCGTCCCGGTAGAGGCCAGGGTGAGGGGCGCGGCGGGGCGGGGGTGGTGGGGGAGGGGTCCCCGGGACGCCGGGAACAAAGGGAGCGGGGCGGGGGACAGGGTTTCGCCGCGCCGCCGGGGCCGTGCGTTCGCACCTGTTGTACGCGGGCCGGCAGGGCCCGGGCTCCCTCTCCCCACTGTCAGCACCCCCACCTGCGCGCATGGCCGGAGTTGGGTCCCTGAGTGCCTGTGGTGGCGTGCCTGCGGCCCGGGCTTGGGCGTAGCCGGGGGGACGGAGGCCCGGGCGGGGGCTGGATCCCGGCAAGGTCAGGGGGCCGCGGCAGGAGGGGGCGGCGCAGGGAAGGGAAGGCGCAGCCTCATCCCCGCGCCCCGGGCGGGCCCCTCCTCCGCAGGGCGCGCGGCGATGTGAGCCATGAGCGCGACGTGGACGCTGTCCCCCGAGCCGCTGCCGCCGTCGACGGGGCCCCCGGTGGGCGCGGGCCTGGACGCGGAGCAGCGCACAGTGTTCGCCTTCGTACTCTGCCTGCTCGTGGTGCTGGTGCTGCTGATGGTGCGCTGCGTGCGCATCCTGCTCGACCCCTACAGCCGCATGCCCGCCTCGTCCTGGACCGACCACAAGGAGGCGCTCGAGCGCGGGCAGTTCGACTACGCGCTGGTCTGAGCCGAGCGGGGTTTCTCGCCGAGGGCCGACCCGACGGGGGCGCCGCCTGGCCGGGATGGCGCTCAGGATCCCACCCCAGATCCTAGCCCGAGGGGGCAGGGCGTTAGAAGTCCGGCTCCTCCCCCTCAGACCCCTCCCATCTTTCCTCCCGGCCTGGCCGGAGCCCCACTTCGTGCCTTTATCCCGCCCCGTCCTCGCTCCGTGACCCACCGGCCCGGCTGGTCCCCTACTGGCTCCCCGACGGGAAAGAGGACCCCTCCCCCACCCCAAGGCGTATTGGTGGCTCTGCTACTGTCCTGCCGCCGCCGAGCATGACTGTCGTGTCCATTCCTGGATGCGGGGGACCCCCGTGTCCCCCTCCCTCCCCTGTGGTCTGGCCATCCTCACTCCCCCAACCCCGACCCGTCGCCTCGCCCCCAACCCTTAAGTGTTGAGCTGCTCCTGCGGGACAGGCTCTTCTGGGCCCACGGGGTGGACGCTGCATAGCAATATGCCCCGCGTGGCCTGCCCCCGGAGACCGAGACTGGAGAGCAACAATGGCTGTTGTGTCCAGGATGCGTGACGCCTGCGGTGGGAGGAGAGTGCGGGCAGGTTCTCTTCCGCTCCAGCCCCGGCCCCAGTACAGGTCAGCGCCCTTCCCCCAAGTCACCACCTCCGCCCTGCACTGGCGCTCCTGCCATTTCCCCCTGATCCCTGCTCCCATCCCCGCCTGGCCTCACCCACGCCTTCTCCCTCCTCCCAGCCCCCCAGCCATTGGTGAAAATAAAAGCTATTATTGAGCGCTTACTACGTGCCAAGCAGCGTGTGAGTTAGAGCGTCCTGTGCATGGCCTGTACCTTCTTCAGGACCCTGAGGCCTGTTAGCATCCCTAGTCTTACAGGCAAGGGGACGAAGGTCCAGGCAGCCTGAGTGACTAGCCTGTACTAAGTGGCTGGAATTTGAACCCGGGCCCGATTTCCACCTGCTGTCCGTGAGCCTCATGCCGCGGAGACACCCAGGCCGCATTCTGGGGGCGACTGATGTGCAACCTGGATCCCGCCGGCCCCATGCATAGCCAAGACCCATCCCCCTTCTTTCCCTTGACTTGAGGGGACTGGGGGCTGGGGAATACACGGACTTCGCTGGAGTGGGGAGCTGGAGGGTGGCACCAAGAGGTGGCATGATCTGGCACCGACCACATCTGCAACCCGAAACACCTCTGAGCCTGGTGCCTCCTGCCCACCGTGAACACGTGCACACTGGAAACCGTGGGACTGGCGGCATGGAGTGGGCTGGCTCTGCTCCACACCCGCCTGGGAGACATGTTTGTGCCCGGGGGGAGCCGTGTGCAATGTGTGTGGGGAGAAGCGAGCGCTTCTATAAAAGGAAGGCTGTGTGAATGCACGGGCTCTGCGAACAAAATTTACCAGCTCCCAGAAGACTAGTTAGGCTTGGTGGGGGGGGAAGCGGGGGGAGGCAGTGCTGCAGGAGGATGCTTGGTTCCCCTGCCGTTCCTCTCCCCAACCTGCCCCTGAATCTACACCCTCAGGCCCGCTGATGAAGGGGGACCCCTTGCTGGGAGACCCAGCAGCCAGGCCCCTGCCTCTACCCAGCTCAGCTCCCCCTCCCTGCTTCCCTAAGGCCACCTCAGGGACTCCCTCCCTCCCACCCCTACCTGGGGCCTGGCTCCTCCCATCTGGCCACTCTGCTGGCTTCTCCCCTTCATCTGTGTGACGTGAGGTCACCTGCTCCGAGAACCTTTCACTCACACCTGTCAGGATCAGGCCTCTATCCTCCATACCGTCACCAAAGGTCCCTCTCACAGCCGGCCCAAGGTCATTCCAGGTGGCACCGAACCAGACCTGGTCGCAGCAGCCTTTAGCTGCTGGCCTTCCTCCAGCTCTGGCACTCCTACCCCTGACTTCTCTTTCTGGCACTTTGGGCCTCGACCCCCATCTTTAACTCACAGAAAAAAGGGAGCAAGAGAGATTGACAGGAACTTTACTCACAGTTACAAGACACAGGATACAGGATGTTGGAAGACACAGGAGCTGGGGGGGGGGGGGGGGTGGAGCCCAGGGTGGAGGGTTTGGATTTGACAGTGGATTTAGCCAAGCCTGCCTGGCCGCCCCCACCTCAGTTCTGTGGCCAAACGCCTGTGCAACTGTGCTGCTTGTTTCAGAGAGCCCCGCGGGATCAGTCATCTTAAAAGCCGCCCCATAACGCCCACCGTGTCCGGTACCTTCCGCCACGACTCATGACAACCCAGTGCCAGCCCACGCAGGACTGAGGGCCAGGGGGTTCACAGATGTCTGGTGTGTCCTCTGCCTACCAGGCCTTCAACGCGCAGGGGTGGCTGCCTGGCCTAGAAATTCCAGGGGCACCAGGAACGGGTTCAGGGGGCAGACCCCGGCTGCTTGCCAAGCAGATCTCGGTTCACTGGGCCCAGCATTCTCTGGGGCCTGGGGCATGGCCTGGCTGGCCTCCTCCGGCCCCCTGGGGCTTGTCCCGCCATTCTCAGCTCTGGGCCCCAGGCCCTCACCAGCTGGGTCCGGCTGGGGGGCCGTCAGGCGCAGGTACGTATCCGACATATGTTTAACCAGGGCCGTGCAGGGCAGGCGGGGGAGCTCCTCCGGAAGTGCCAGCAGCAGGTCAAGGACCACAGCTGACTCTGGTAAAGGATAGAGGGGAGAGAAGAGTGAGGTGGGGCAGGGCTTGCTATCTGGGACTCCCTCACAGCCCCTTCCCGTTATCCTCACCAGCTGCAGAAAGTTCAGGGCCCTGGCAACTGCGGGAGATGGCTGACAGATACTTGTAGATCTTCTCAAAGTCCACGGAGAGATCTCCTTCAGCCGCGGGGTCAGCTAGGGATTCGGAAGGTGCCTCAGGGGCGGGGTCACTTGTCTTGGGGGCGGGGCCAGGGGTCTCCGGGGTCTCAGGGCTCGAGTCCTCCCGCCCTCCAGGGGCGCTGAGCAGCAGCTGCTTTCCACGCGCCTGTGTGGGCTTGGGGGGCTTGGAGTGCAGGAGGCTGACGGGCTCTGTGGCCGCGATGGTGAGTACCTGGCAGGAAGAGAGATCGGGGAGGGGAAAGCACAAGTCCTCCCATCAGCCAGCCCCCTGCCCTGCACAAGGCTGAGCCCTCCACCCCCACCTGCTCACCAAATCCCCCCTGTTAGGCGTAACATGCACGAGATGCTTCGGAAGCGGGGTCACTGGGGCTCAGGGTGCTCAGTGGCTGGCTGGAGTCACAGAGCTGGCCAGGGGAAGGTTCCAAGACCCCAATCCACCGTATTTAGACTTACACGTAACACCCCCATCCTGCCTGGGGGAGGGCCGTACCTGTGAAAAAGCCACAGTCAGGGCTTCCTCCAGCGGGCCTGTTATCTTCTCAGCCAGATCCATCCATACCTGGATGGGGAGACCAGAAAGTACACGGTCAGCCTAGGGATCAACCCTCAGGGGTTGATCCAAGCCCTGCCCCTCCTGGGGAGCCCCTGGCCAGATTATCACTCTCCAACCCCCGCAACACCCACACCATGCCCCAGGGCCCGGCCGTGGGGGGTGGGGGGTGGGTCTAGTCCTGCCTCACCTCGATGGGGGCCGGGGTCTGTGTTTCCCGGCGCCTTGGACCCTGCGGGCCACCTGGATGCACCCTCTGAATGGCCTCCCGGACCACGCGGCCCTTGAGCTGCCGCAGGAAGTCCCGGATCTGGGGAAGAGAGGAGGAGGCCAAATGGGCCTTCTATACGCCCAGGGCTGGGGAGAGAAGCCAAAGCCGACTGCCTGCCCCAGGACCGGCACCGCTCCCTAGCCTCCCGCTAGGTGTTAGGGGTCTCAGTGACTCTGCACGGGGACGAGGGCCAAGGCCCCAGGTGTGACCGGCCACTCAATAAAGTGTTAAGACCCAGGTCAGCTCGGGCTCCTCCCCGCAGACAGGGCCCACCCCCCGCTAAGTACCACCCTATTCACCTTCCCGCTTCACCCATTCGGCTCCGTTTCCTGACTCTCACTTCTGCCTCACTCCCCGCCAGGTCCCCGGCCTCCGCTCCCCGCTCCGCCTTATCGGGAGTCCGACTTAACCTCTCGCACTCTCGGCCTCCACCTCGCCCCGCCCCTCATCCTCACGTACGCCCCGCCCACCCCGCCCTAGCTCCCAAGTTCGTCCCGCCTCCAGCATCGCACGCGCCCCGCCCACTCCCCGCCCCTCGACCGCAAGGATGCTCCGCCCACATCCCAGCCCCGCCCCCACCCCCGCTTCCTTGCCAAGATGCCTCACCTCGGCCTCGCTGCGGCCCGGCAGTTCTCGGGCCAGCTCAGTGGCGTCCGGCTCCGGCTGGCCCTGCCGCGCCTGCAGTAGTCGTAGCAGCTGCCGCTTCTCGCGGGGGCTCCAGGCCGCGGGGCCGGTCACCTCGCCCAGGTAGCGCGCCGGGGCCGCTCGCCGCCGCTGTGGAGGCTTCATGCCGGCGAGGGCGGAGTCGGCGTTCCGGGCTCGCTTTCCTGGTAGGCGGGGTTACGGAGGCCGCCGGGATCAGAAAGGGCGGCGCGGAGGCGGAAACAGATGGGGGCGTGGCTTCGCGTTTGCGGCCTGAAGCAACCGTCTGGGTGGGAGAGGCTGGAGGGACAGGCCTGAGAACTGTGGCGGGGGCGAATGAGACACACCCGCCCTCCCCGCCTGCATTTTATCTCCTTCGGGAACTGGAGCCGAGACCTTAGATCTCGTGCCGTCCCTTCCATTCCTGGACTAAGTCTTGTGAAGCTCCTACTGTGTGCTTTGCTTCTCCAAAAGGGGTGGACCCTGGCCGGAAGGCAGCTTGTCCAATGGTAGCCAAGAACCTGGGCTGTGGGGTCGGCCAGCCCTGGTGACCTAGAGCAAGTGATTTGGCCGAGCCAAACCTCAGTTTACTCATTTGTAAAATGAGGTAGTATCCCGCTCAAGGGAAGGGAAGAACTGGGACAGGAGACGTTTATTTAAGAGCTCTAGAGTAGGGGGAGAGGAGGGGTGCCTGGGTGGCTCAGTCCGTTAAGCGGTCGGATTTCGGCTCAGGTCATGATCTCACTATTAGTGAGTTCAAGCCTCGCCTTGGGCTCTGTGCTGACAGCTCCCAGCCTGGAGCCTGCTGAGGATTCTGTGTGCCTCTCTCTCCCTTCCCCTCCCCCGCCCACGCTGTGTCTCAAAATAAACATAAAAAATTTTTTTAAAAAGAGCTCTAGACTAGGCGGAGAGTAGCCTGGAGCAGAGGCCAGAGGTCGAGGCCCTGGCGAGAGTAGGGTCCAAGTGGTGGGGGTGGAGAGCGGAGAAGGCCTGGCTTTGGGAAGATCGCACGAGGCAGGTGGGCAGGCGCAGGGGTTGAGGAAGGAGGCGGGGCTTACTTAAAACTTAAGCAGGTGGGGTTGGGTATCCCTTTCTGTTTAGGGCAACACTTGAATCTCCCCTGGCACACGTACATAAGGGTATCAGTTTGGACCTCTTTCAGCCCAGACCCCCCTAAGTCCTGGTCCCGAGGCCTCTGCTTCCTGCCCCCAACACCTGCGCCAAGCGCACACGCACACGCAGACTTCAAACTCAGCAGGTCAGACCAGATGTTTATTTTGAGCCCAGGTGGGAGGGTGTGCGGAGCAGAGGGTCGGAGGCGGGAGGGTGCAGGACGCTGGGATGGCGGTCCCACCGGGTCAGAGGTCGACCTCGGCCGGTCCAGTCCTGGCGGACCTGGTTCGAGGCGTGGCTGGTGTGTCTCAGGACCCCGCTGGGGTGCCCCAGCCCTGGGGAGAGGCTACCCAGGCCGAACGAAGGAGAGGACACCCCCTTCCCAGCTGGTCATCGGCCTCCTCCATCGATCTGTGTGCCGGAGTGAGGGCGGGTGTTGGGTCTGAGTCGCGAATTCTCCCGGCCTAGTGTCTGTCCGAGGTTTGAGGACCCCTTTTGTGACACAGGGCCCGAAGTTGGCCGTGGGTGACCCAGTGCCTGAGTTTGAATCCAGCTCCACCCAATTTTGTGACCTTCGACAACTTCAGAGAGTGTCTCATGTTTCTCATTTCTAATATGGGACTTACGATAGGAGCTACCTGGAAGTTGTTGCGAGGATGAATGAAGTTAATGGGCGTGAAGCCTTCAGAACACTCCCTGGCACAAGGGAAAGCCTATGAAGAGTCCTTCTCAGCACCCCCCTCTTCCAGCTGGCCCCACGTTACAGCCTCCCTCCACCCCCGTCACCAAATTTACCTACTCACTGGGGCCTCCTGGGCTGGGGGCCGCCGGCCGAGTCTCTCGGGAGGGCGCCGCGCCGGGGGCTGGGGGTGCTGGAAAGGAGAGGCAGGCTCCAGAGCGGTAGGGGTTGCCGCTCATTGGGTCGGGCCAAGAGCGCCCCCTGGGGGCTGCTGCGGGCGTAGCGGAGGCGGGTCTAGGGATGGTCCAGCCCCACCCGCTGGGTCGCGGAGCCCCGGGGTCCGGACTCGCTGGAATAGGCTGCGGGCCCCGGCGGAGGTTGCTACCTGAACGCGCACAGACGAGGCCGAGGCCGGCAGCCAGCGCGGCGCCCAGCACGAAGGCCGCCACCACCAGCGCCACCACCGGCGCGGGCTCCAGGGCCGCCGGGGCCGGCGCAGGCGGCTCGGGGCGCACGGCTCGGCCGGGGACGCCCTTGGACGGCCCTGTGGGGAACACAAAACGGAGACTGGGCTCAGGCCCCAGCTGTCCTTCCCACCCCCCTCCCCCGACCCCAGGGACCCCTGCGGAGGAGAACTGCGCGCTCACTGGGGGGTGGCCGCGGCACCGTGACCACGATGGGCTGCGTCAGCGTGTGCAGGTGGGGGCTGTCGGCACCCGGGCTCTCGCCGCTGCCGCTGCCGGCGCCCGCGCACGCCTCATCCCGAGGCAGACACTGTGGGCAGGAGGAGGCAAGGGATGGGGATGTCAGGCCCCAGGGTTCAGGGGCCTGTCCCCAGGGCCCTCAGGGCCCCCAAGAGATCTAAGTGTCCAGCTCTCTGTTGCAACCGGGAGGCGCACCAATAAGCCCCTGGAAACCCGACCCCCTGAGAGGTCCCCGAGCCCGGCGCCCAAGATGTACAAGCAGCCAGCCACCCGGCCTGAGTCACACGACCCGATTCTCTGAGAACGTTGGATAACCAGAAATTTGGCCCCTTAGCCGCCTTCTGCATCCGGCCACCCAGCCCCTCCCAGAGCAAGCCCAGTGCCCCTTCCCCGCCCGCTGAGGAACCCTTGCGCGGAGACCCACAGGCCCCCCTCTCGGTCCTTGTGCCCAGCCACCAGACTGAGAGACCCAGCGACTATCCCCAGCCCTGAGGGGCCCTTGTCTCCAGGCTCCATAGCGTCGGCCCCCTAGATCCACAAACTCCGAGGGGCTCCTCCTTTAGAGGCCAGAGGGTCCATGCCCAACCCCCGACTGGCCCAGGCGCCCAGATTCCCGGCCGGGTGCCCGCGCACCAGCGAGGGCGGGGGCAGCGTCAGAGGCGCGGGCGTCCGGCGGGCTCCCCGGAGGCGGCGGCAGCGACTCAGCTGGCAGTGCAGGAACTGCACCGAGGCGTTGAAGACCGGGCGCAGGCGGAAGCTGAAGCGCGCGGGACGGGCAGCACCCGGGAGCGGCGGCGGCGGCGGCGGCGGGAAGACGACCGAGGAGTCGGCGGGGCAGCCCCCGCGCAGCAGCGCCAGGGCGGGCCCCGGGGCCGGCCGGGAGGACGGTGTCACTGAGCAGCGGTGCAGGACGAGGTCCCAGCGCGGAGAGGGACGGGCCAGGGCCGCCTAGGAGGCGGGGTCGCCATCAGCACCCGCCGCCCCGCATCAGGCCCGGCCCCCCTCCCCGGCGGGCCCCGCGTCCACACCTGCACGAACACGCGGCTGTCGGCCGGGATCTCGAGCGGCCCCGCGCGGCGCGGGAAGGCGTCCTCCGCGTCGGACAGCTCCAGGCTGAAAAGGGGTCGGCGCAGCCAGGGCCCGGGCGCCGCCGGGAATGGGGGCGCTGGCGGGGAGAAAGGGCAGCCCGAAGGACAAGGACGAGGCCGCGCTCTCCCTTAGACCCTCCAGGCGAGTGACCCAACCTCCCCGCCTCTGCCGCCTCCTTGGGAAAATGGGTGCTGTTTCGGTGAGGGGTGCACCCACGCCCCGCTCCGCGCCTGGCTCACTGCTGGCAGAGTCGCTGTGTGTCCCCTGAAGACCCAGGGGCTGTCCACAGTCCAGCAACCGAGGCTGGGCGCAAAGCCACTCGCCTCTGCAGGAGACCCCCTTCCCGGACCTCGATTTCTCCACCCAGAGCGGGCCAGGGAATCCCTGGCTGGGAAGTTGAGGGGTGCCTGATGCGGGGGGGGGGGGGGGGGGCGGTCAGCAACCCCAGGGGCCCAGGCTGCTCTGTGGTGGCAGCAGCTTTCAGGGAGGGTGCCGGCCCCACCCCTTCCTTTCCAAGGGTACTGTGACCAGTAGGGAGGGTGCTGTCCCCTTGCCCTTTGACACAGCTGAAGCTCAGCCAGGCTGCGGGGGTCTCCGGCTTCTCCATTCCTCCAGGTTCCTCACTGAGGGCAGCAGTAACAAAGGGTGGGGACACACACACGCGCGCGCCCTCCGCCTTGGGGAGGCACTCGGCTGGCATCCTTGTCAAGTGTTTTCAGGACACCCCCCCCACCCCCGTTTCCTAACGCATTTGAACACTCCTCCCCTACAGCCATTGGCCTTAGCCTAACTGGCAGGGACTCTGAAGAAGTCGGGGGTCCAGGAGCATCTGGACACAGAGGCAGACCCCACCCGCTCCCCCAGGCAGGGATGAGAAAGGGCAGCACAGGGATGGCAGCGTGACAGGCCCCGTCCCCAGCCTCTACGTACCAGGTGGCCCGCTGGGCAAGGTGGAGACCCCCGAGAGCAGGGCCAGGAGCAGGAGTGCAGCACCTGGCATGCTGGACTGGCAGTCAGGTGTGCCCCAGCAGCCGAGGCGCCAGTGGGCGGCACTCAGGCCTGGCAAGTAGGCAGGCAGCCCTGTCCTTGGCTGAGCGGCCACCCCAGGAGGCAGGGCGCGGGGGCGGTGGACTGAAGGGTGTACATCAGAGCCAGCACCCAAGGCCTGCCGGGGATTAAGGGCTCCTCTCTGGCCAACCTGTGGCCATCGGGGTTGGGGGGGGGGGGGGAGGTCCCTCACCCCGGTCGCTCGGCATCGGGCAGCTCACTACAAATACCGCCCTACCAGGCCCTGGACCGGCTCCAGTCTCCCCTCCACGCAGAGGAAGGCACTACGCCCGCGGCCCCCAAGCTCAGGGCTCACAGCCCCTTCCCACCCGGTCCTGCCGAGCTCTAGACACACAGAGACACGATGGAAGAAAAGGGAGGGGTTTTATTCTCAAGCGTCTAAGGATTTACAAACAAGGGCATTTCATTTTAAAAAGGGACAGGGGAATACTGGCGACCAGAGAAGGGGGCTGTGGGCCACCCCAGGCCCCTGCCCGCCCGCTCCACCCTCTGCCTGGTCAAGAGGGAGGGCTGGTGACCGGTGACGGAGGGCAGGTCAGGAAAGAGGCAGAGGGGAAGAGGTTCCCCCAGAACTCCCACTTAACACTGAAGGAGGGCAGGGGTGGGCAGACACACTCACAAAACAGAAAATAGTTAAATAAAAGTAAATCCAGGTGGCCGGCCTAGGGCCTGCGCTGGCCCTGGGACCAGCCATGGAACCTTCCAGCTACCCACAAAGGCCCCCCTGGCCGGGCCAGGCGAGGGAGGATGGGGGGCCAGGCCTGTCGGCCCCCCCACCCTGCGCCCATCCCCTCACAAAGGAGACCGGGGCGGGAGAAGGTGGCCGTTCCCCTCCCGGGGAGGGGGGGCAAAGAGCAGAGAACTTGCGTACTTTTAAACATGCGGCATTTCGTGAGTATGGACAGGAACAAGAGAATACAGGGATGCCTAGGTCTAGACTGCTTCAGCTACATCCGGCCAAGTTCCTCACCTTTGGTGTTGGTGGGTTTTTTGTTTTTTTTTCGTTTTGTTTTGTTTTGTCGTCCACTTGGTTTGCATGCATCACCAACAAAAAGGAAACACACCCCCTCCCATTCTGGCTGCTGCACAGGGCTCGGGCGGACTGGCCAGCTCTGGGGGAGTCGAGGGGCGCTCAGGGGCACTACGAGGGCGTGACTGTCTGCGCACGCCCAGCCCTCAGCCAGCCCCACCTCTGTCCCGTCACACGTCCTCGAACCCCCACGCTCACCGCTTGCACCCTCAATCCCTGCCTCCCCGGGGCTCCATGGCCCCGCTTCTGCCACCGACTCCTTCCACCACCTCCCTGCCGTGGCAGCGCCTGCTGCCCTCGGTGTGCCCTGTGCCCGCCTTCCCTGAAGGCCACCCTGTGTGGCCGCGGCCCCTTGGGCTCCCTCCATGCCCCCTGAGGTCCTCAACTCACCCCCCAAGCTGTGGCCAGTCTCCAGCCCCGAGGGCTGGCCCCGAGGGAGGAGGAACGCCCCCAGAGCCCACCTTTGGGGCTTGGCCCCCAGCCCCAGACGCCCGTGCCCACAGGCGGTCAGGGGCTCCACCGCAAGCAGCTAAACATGACTTTGGTAAAAGTTTCTGAAGGTACCGACAAACCCCGTGAGAACAAGCTCTTCTCCCCCCACCCCCCAAACACCCCACCAAGTACAATAAAATACAATAAACTCCAAAAAGGACCCCCTGAGATCAAAGAGAGACAGAGAAAGACAGAGAGAGAGAGAGAGAGAGAGAGAGAGAGAGAGAAAGACCAGCCCAGGTCCAGCTGTAGTCATAACGCCCAGCCCGCCTTCCTGGGGCGAAGACACCAGCCGACCGACTCGCCGTTGCTGGAGACCTAAGTGGACCCAGGGGTCCCCCCCTCACCCCTGGGGGTGGCAGAGCCCAGATCTGGGCCAGGAGAGAGGCAGAGGCAGGGAAGGGGGTGGGGAAAGCCAGAGAGGTAGACAAGGGATGAGAGAGAGGGGATAGACACAAGGAACGTGTTCGCAGAGGGGAGGCAGAGGGGACAACACACAGCGGGTGGGGTGGGGAGGGAAGGGGCAGGACGGGCGGCTCTCTCCCGGGCCCTGGGGGCCGCCCCAGCCCAGAGGTTACGACTGAATAAATAGCGAGTCTGCTCGTGGCCTGCTGTCTTCCGTTCACAGTGTCTGTCAGGGGGACGCGCACGGCCGGCTGACCCCGGGACGGGAAGGGCTGGGGCCTGGCGAGCCCATCTGTCCACAGCTGGTGGGCAGGGAGTCGGGGGTGGGTCGGCGCCCCCTACTTTCTGTCCTCAGCCCTCAGCAGCCATCCAGATCCCAGGTCTCCCCTGGCGGGCAGCTGGGTGGCCAGGTGGGGAAGGGGGGGCCTGTGGCCATGCCCCCGGCCCCCGGTGGGGCTGGCCGCCACCACGTGGCTACCTGAAGAAGGGCAGGTGGTGCTGGCTCAGGACTCCGCTAGTCCTCGGTGACTCGGTCTTCGCCATGACATCCTTGAACCAGGATGCCACGTCTACCTCCAGCATCTCGTAGCGCTTGATGAAACTGTGTTCCTGCGGGCCCGAGGGGGAGGGCTTAGGACCAGGGAGGAGCCCCAGCGGGGGATCAGGCCCCTGGACGTCCAGATGGGTGGGGAGGCAGGGGCCCCAGATACTCACAAGTAGCTTATTATACTTTGGTCTCTTCCTGTGATCCTTAGTAAGGCTAACAGAAAAGAGGGAGGAAACAGAAATCAGAGCCTGGGAAGAGGGGTCTGGCTGTCCCGGGGACACAACTGTCCTCCCTCTGAGACAGGGGTCTTCAGAATCTGGAGGGAAGCAGCTGCTGTGTGTTCACAGCCCTGTGCTGCCGGCTGAGAAGCCAGAGGACCCAGGGCCTGCACAAATCCCACCTGCAGCGGAAGCCCCACCTGGGCTGGGAGGGGCCCACGGAAGAGGTGGACTGGGGCTCTCACAATCAAATGGGGACACCACGCGGGCATCATTCCGCTTGTCGCCGCGGGACACACAGACCCCTAGGCCCCGGGGCACATCGGCTTGTTCACAACCTCCTGTGGCCAAGCCCAAGGGCCATCCTGCCAGTTGCCCACAGGGCCAACTCGGGCCTCGGGTTCCAGCTGCCGCCCACATCCCCGCCCTGACTGCGGCCTTCTCGCCCACAGCTGCCCCCACCCCCCGTCGGGGAGGGGGGGTCCCGCCAGCCCCAAATCTCCCTGGCTGCTCTGAGTGCAGGGCCACACCTGACCCCGCCCTGCCTCCCAGAGCACAGCACGGGGCGGGGGGGAGGGGAGGGGGGATTCCTCACCAGTCTTTGACGAAGGACTGAAAGTCCCCCGAGAAGCCCATGTGACCGGGCAAGAGCGGGGGCTCTTCCTGCAGGACTTTGGTGAGGACCTCAAAGTCTGTCTTGCAGTTCTTGTAGGGAAACTGTCCCGTCGCCAGCTCCACCTAGGAGAGAAGCAGGCGGGCTGGGTGGGCCGAGGACTGGTCCCCGCCCTCCCTTACCGCCCTCGTCTGTATCCCAAGAAGACGCTGGCAGGGGCCCCACAACTCACCAAGGAGATGCCAAGGCTCCACACATCGGCCCGGATGTCGTAGTCTGGCTTGGTGGGGTCCGGAGGGTCTATGCGCTCAGGCTGCCGGTGGGAGAAGGGGATGATGTACCCCCAGGGCTGCGGCAGGCGTGCCGCCCAGATCCCCACGCTCCCCCGCCGGGGCGCCGCGGGACCCCCACTCACTGCCATGTAGGCGGCACAGCCCGCGCTGCGCGTCTTGGCCTTAGAATCGACGAGACGGCCGCTGATGCCGAAGTCGCAGAGCTTGATCTGGCCCCGCTCGTCCAGCAGGATGTTGGAGGGCTTGACGTCACGGTGGATCACGCCGTGCTTCTCCTTCAGGTAGTACAGCGCCTTCACGATCTGCGGCGAGGACAGCGGAGGGCACCCGTGATGGGAGGATGGGGGCCCAGGGGCCACCCGCCCGGCCGCACCCGTCGGGCTGCTCACCGCCACCGTCATCTTGCCCAGGATCCGCTCGGGAATGGGGCCCTGCACCCGCTTCTTGAGCTTCTCAGCGCACGTGCCCATGAGCTCCATGGCGATGAAAACATCCGTCTGTGGGGGCGGCACGTGCCGGCTCGGGGGGGGGGGGGCAGCCGCACCCTCCGACCCACCCCACACAGACCAGCGCCAGGGGGCACACCCGGAGATCAGCAAGGACACCTGGGGAGCCCACAGAGAGGCAGGGGAACACCAGAGGCCTGGACTCACATTAGTAATGAAGGTCCCGAAACACTGCACGATGTAGGGGCAGTCATGGCTCTTGAGGACCACATCCAGGTCCATGAGGATCCGCTTGTTCTCCTCCTTGTTCCCCGAGCGCCGCATTTGCTGCACGGGACGGCCAGGGGAGCCTTAGTGCCCGGTCTCGGGGCGGGGCGCCCGCTGGGGACAGGGGCAGGGCTCACCTTGACGGCAATGACGTGGCCCGTCTTCCTGAAGCGCATCTTCCACACCTGGCCGCAAGTGCCGCTGCCCATCTCGCCCAGGTTCTCCAGATCATGGATTTCTGCCTGGTACCGCTGTCGAGGACAGCCAGAGCTGGAGGCTCTGCCGGGTCTCCGTCTGCCCCCGACAAAGACCTAGCCCCACCACGTGTCCTGCCCGCCCCCCCAGGAGTCGGGGCGAGGTGGTACCTGGCCCCCGATGGTCAGGTAGCCCGTCTGCTTCATGATCTCCTGTAGCTTCTGGTCAATCTCGATACTGAGGGAACAGGGAGGAGGTCCCGGTGGAGGAGGATCCCAACCAAACTGAGGCCACTCCAGTCCCCGTCACACAGGGGTTCCCACAGATTTCACCTCCCTCCTCCCTGGGGCGGGCAAAGTGGCCTCCCCACACTGACCTCCTGACCCCCGCACTGGCCAGCTGGCCCCATTCGACAGCTCACCTCTCCATGCTGCGGGGTGTGAACAAGGTTGACGGAAGCCCCAGCATGTGGCGGGGCCGGGCAGGGGGTGTGGGGTGCTGTGGGGAGCTCTCGGAGGACGGTGAGCGGCTGCCCCCATCATTGGCCAGCGGGAGCTGCAGGGCTGGGGAGGGGGGGGTGAGAGCCAGGGGTGAGAGGGGTTAGCTGGCACTGTGGGGTCTTCGGGGGACTCCGGTCTTCCCCTCCCTGGCATCAGGTAGGCCAACACAGACATGGGCTGGAGGAGCTAAGGTCTCCCTCCCACCCCCAACCACTCTCAGGGTGCTTTCTCCTGCCCCCCTGACCTGGAAGAAGATGGAGTGGGCTGGCAGGGAGGGGTGGTCCCCAGAGGCTGAGGGATTGTCCCCAAGTCTATGCTGACACAGGATCAAGGCCCAGAGGCTGATGGCACCCTTCAGCCAGGCAGTCTTCCTTATGTGTCCCTTTCCGCCCCACCTCTGCCCAGGAGCAGGCCCAGGGCCATGGTGCCCACGCTCCGGACCACGTGAGGAAGGAACGCCCGCCAGGATCAGCCTGGGCTCTGGCCCTGTTGGGAGCACTGCACGTGGCTGCCCAATAAGAATCAAGCAGACCACCCCAGGGAGACAATGAGCGAGGGACGCAAGCTTCCAGCTGCCTTGCCGCACATTCTGTTCCAGGGTCAGGGAGGGCCATCCTCTAGCCAGCAGGCTCGTTTCTGAGCCTCCCAGCTCGGCCTACAAAGCTGGGGCCAACGGGTGGGGGTAGGACCCCAGGCTGGGCCTGTGTCCTTTGGGTGAGAGGATCCAGGCGGCACAGCCCCTCCAAGGGCTGGTGGGACGGGAGGTGGGGAATGGGCCAGGCAGTGGGGTTTGGTTCTTCTCAGCAGCCTGCATGCGGACAGCTTGGGCATGCTACAGGCAGGCAGGCAGGCAGCGGGCAGGCAGCGGTCACCCCAGGATGGGCAGGCGGCATTCGGGGATCGGGAGGGCAGGAGACAGACAGACAAATGGGAGCCAAGACTTGGAGCCCAGCTGCCCAGAGGAGGCACTGCAGAGACAGGCCAGACAGGGGCCCGGGACAGGACAGGAGGTTCTCTGAGTGGCTAGAATCCTCCCTGGCTGGGCTGGCAATAGGGTCGAGGAGCAGAGACCGGTGTGGTCTCTGGAGAAGACACATGACCCTCCACTGAACCCTCATACCCCCATTGGCCCTGGAAGTGCTCCAGAAGGGGACCCTAGCTGGGTAGGGCACTGGCTCCACGAGCTAAGGGGCCAGAAGAGGACGTTTCGTGGAGAAAGGCCAGGAGGCCTGGGGCCTGCCGCTCTGCCCCTGGCCTCCCCCCCAACCCCACCTACACCTCCTGCCACGGCCCACCCCTTCCTCCTCCAGTTCTGTAAGCACCTGGTGATGTGGGCCCAGTGACCAACGTACAGAGACAAATATGCCTGAATTGCTGGCATCTGGGCACTTACCCTGCCTTGCCAGCCTGGGACCCTGACCACATCTAGAGTGAGGGGGCAGGCATGTGACCCTTGCCTACAATTGAAAATGGGATGCGGGTCTTGCTAAGGGCTGGTAAGAGCAAAGGAAAGGCCCTGGGGACCAGGGTGATGGCCAGGCCCATCAGCCGGCACTGGCCTAGGGGCCTGACCTCCTGGGCCCCCTCCCTGCTGTTCCAGCCCCTTGCTTTGTAATCCCCTGCTTCACTGCACTGCCATGGCCAGAGGCAGAGTCCTCATCCCTCCCTCCCTGGCCCAACCACCTCAGGGACACTCGAGGGCCCCTCATGCTGTCCCTGTACCTAGGCTCTCTGGAGACATTGCCAGGCTCTCACCCCCTGGAGGATATCTGGGCCCCCTTTCTGCCCTGCACTGTCAGGTGTGTGGGGTGAGGACCACATCCTACCCTCTCCGTACTTCTCAGGGGGGTGCAGACACTTCCTGGGGCCCTTCAGACTGAAGCATGGTGGAGATTTGAGTGGGGCCAGTGTGGGGTAGCTAAGGTGGGGGGAAAGGGGCAGGTACACAAAGGCCCTGAAAACAGAGGTCACAGAGGTGGGGACAGGCCACGCGGCAGGTCAGGAGGACACAGTGAGAGCAAGAGGCTGAAAGAGAGAGAAAGAGAGAATGAGACAGAACAAGAGAGGGCATGAAAGCACATGGCCAACAGGAGCCACAGATGTACTAGGCTGCCAGCCCAACACATGTGCACGCACGTGCACGTACACACACACACACACACACACACACACACACACACACACACACACACAAAGTGCCCAATCTAGTTCTACCTACATAAGGGCCAACAGGACCAGACCCCACCCAGAGGTGGTGTAGGTGTGTGTGTGTCTCTCTCTCTCACACTCACTCTCACTCACACACACACACACACACACACACACACACACACACCCCACACACGTCTGCTCCCAGACCCACCGGCAACTGCACTCAGGCCTCGGCTGGCTGCCTTCTCTACCTTCCTTTACATGCTCCCCACCTCCCATGAGACTGTGCTCAGATCGCAGCTTCTCCAGAGGCTTCCCCAACTGGGCCCCCGCTGCAGAACCCCAAGCCAGCTCTACTCTGCCTTTTCTGCAAGGCATCACCGCTTTCTCCACTTCTCCCAGACCAGGAGGATGCTCGCTGTCAGCGAGCGTCAGCCGCAGAAGGAAGGGGCGTTGGTCCATTCTGTCTGCCGCCGCGTCCCTAGCACCTAAAACAGACATGGCACGCGGCAGGCAATACATGTTCGCCGTATTGTCGGAACGGACCAACAGATGTAGCCCGATGGCCTTGGCCCCGCTTTCCCTCTTTCCCTCACGTGAGCGCGCGCGTGCGCGTACACACACACACACACACACACACACACACACACACACACGTGATCTCTCACGGGTGGCAGACTCCTGGCCGGTGAAGGAGCCCATTTCCTCTTCAGGGGAGTCTAAACCTGAGCTCACCAGGAAGGGAGGAGCGAAGGTGAGAGAACACAGAAGAGGCCAAGCGGGCCGAACATCACTGATCACGGATCGGGTGGAAGGACAGAGAGTAAGAGTGACAGGCGCGGGCACGCACACACACACCGCACACACAGCATGGGGCGATGGGGGAGGGCATTCTGCGGCCGGGGCAGCGGTTAGGTCAATGGTGCAGATGTCCAAGCGGCAATGATAAAAAGGCTGGTACCTGCTCGTTGGGACGGGGCAGGAGCAGGGCTTAGAGTGATCACAATAACTGGATGGGGAAAAGGAAGAAAAAAAACAACACCACGATAAATCACAACAGAAACAACTGATTTGTCCAAAAGAAAAGAAATCAAATCATAACAAGGAAGAGGGGGAGGCGCGAGGCACCAAAGTGCAGAGACGGGTAGAAACCACAGAGATGGGAGGACCAGGAGGATGGGATGGAGCTGACACAGACACAGACGCCTGGAGGGGGCTCCTCGGGGGCCTGCCCACCACGGGCCTCACCGTACCTCACTCTGCACCTGGGACAGCCACCCCGTAAGGCACCCCAGGCCCCGTGCCCAGCCCTGTCTCACCCAAGCTGGGGCTGCGGGAGGCAGCATCGCAGAGCCCAGCAGGGACCCTCCGGTGTCAGGAGGGTATCTGCCCCGGGGAGGAGCCCACACTACCCCAGGTCAGAAGAGGAAGGGAGGAGTGGACTGCACACAGGGATGGTGGGGGCACTCAGGCTGTGAAGGTCAGGCTGGGTGGGCAGGGAGAGACTGGAATACCCCGATGTGGGGGCATGTCCCCCTCCTATCAGGATGACCCCACAGGGAGCTGCATAAGCTACGTGGATCGCGGAAGAATCACAAAGGAGGGCCAGAGAGCGGGGTGCTCCTCATCAGGTCTGGGGGGAGGGTGAAGTTCTCATGCCCTCCAGCTGAGAGATTTGGGGAAGGGGTTCTGTGGGACAAAACAAAGAGACTAGACAGTGGTAGTGGTCATGGCAATCCCTGGCCAGGTGTTGAGTGCCGGGGAGGGGCAGCTTTTGGCTCCAAACAATAAGATGCCAGGCAGGTAGTCACAGAGACGGTGGGATCAGACGTGAGGTGTACATGGGCTGGGATAGCACCACACTGGCCTCAGGTATCCCTAGGCCAGGTGAATGTGGGTGTGCAGGAAGTCACTTGAGTCCAGGTGACGACGTTGCCAGGCTGGAGGCTGGGTGTGTATTTTTGGAGAGGCCAGACAGTCGCCAAGATGAAGTAGGAGGGGGCCTGGTGTATGTGGGTAGGGTGTGTGCGGGAGGGGGTCTGCGAGGCCGAAGGACAAGGTCCCAGCCTAGTAAAAAGGGATCACCAGACACAGTCACAGAAAAGGAGGTCAGAGGAATAGGGGGTTGTATGTGGTCAAATAATCTCAGGTGTCAGCCGGGCCAGGTGTGCGTGTATGAATGCGAGTGGACCATCCACTGAACCATATGACAAGGACCCAGGTGCAGAGGTTGGGAGAAGGGGCCCCCTGCCAGTCACTGAGATGGCAGGAGTGAAATCATCTGGTCGGAAGGGACGTGTACATGTTTGCGGGGGATCTGGATGTGGTCACAGTCGCTTGGATTAAGGGGAGCCCGGCTCCTAGAGTAGGTGACGGTGACACGGGCTCCGAGGATCACGGTGAGGGGGCGGGTCATCAGATGGGGAGGCCTTGCCCTAGGGCCGGGTGACTAGGCTCATAGGCCCCGTAAGGGGGGATCCCCCTAGGTTGGGGAGGGCCGCCCGGGAGCCCGCCGGCCCCACGCCCCCCTGGGTCACCGTGACCCTCTCCCAGCGAGCCGACAGCAGGGGGTATAGGGTGGAGAGAAGGAGGAGCAAGAGCGCCCCGGAAGCGAGGGCGGGGCCTGACGGCGGGGGCGGGGCTTCCCGCGGCGCGCGCCCCGCCCGCCCGCCCCCTCCCCCACGCCGCCGTGCTTACTGGGCCTGGGCCGCTGGGGGCTGATATCCAGGTTGAGGTCGATCCTCCGCCGGGCCTCGCGGTTCTCCTGCTTCAGCTTTGCTTCCAGGCGGGACAGCTTCTGCTCCAGGGAGGACGCCGCCATCTTCCCCGCCGCCGCCGCGCACCGCCCGGCCGCCCGTCAGTCCGGCAGACAAACACCGCACTGCGCCTGCGCTTGGATGACCCCGCCGAGCCGCCGTCTCTCCCTGCACGGCGCATGTCCGCGGCGCGCACTCGCCCGTCCCTCGTGCTAACCTCCGCGCATGCGTGCTTCTTCCCGGCCGGAGAGATGACGCCACCTAGAGTTCGCGTCGGGCAACGTGCAAAGCCGCTCATCGTGATGCGCATGCGCGGAGTCGGAGCCCTTTCTCGAGAGGCACTGTGTTGAAATCCATTCACGGTTCTGCAGACCGCGGCAGGCGGGGAAAGCGGCGCGCCTGCGTGCAGAGGGGTAGACGCAATCCCGCGCTTTGCCTTTGCTGCGCATGCGCAACCTTGGCTCTTTCCGCGGCCGCTGTTGCTGGGAGTAGCTCTTGCTATGTGTCCTCAGCCTCTTTTTCGCTGTTCCCCGCCCGGCCTGTTCTCTGGCACCCACGCTCCCTCAGGACTGCCTTTCTCTTACGGGACAGTGTTTCATTAGGATCGCTGTTATGCCTAATTGCTGCCTCCTCCCCATAATTAGGCACCCGTGGGGAGCCCTTTCTATTTCAGCAAACTCGGGGGTGGCTAAGGACCGGCGGGACGGACGGGGTAGGGCTCAGGTCACTGTAGCGGCCTTAGGAGTCCAGCGGCATGACCCCTGACCTCGACCACAGGGCCAGGGTCATGGCCAGAGAGTTCCAGGCCAGACCCACCTGGGACATTTTAAGACGTTCCCTCATCTTCCCGCCCTGGAATGTGAGCCCAGCGTCTGGACAGTGCAGTAGATGGGCCTTGGTGTTAATTCCCCTCAGCCTGTCATCCTCGCGGCTTAACTGGCATGGTGGGTGCCGGGAAAATGTCCCCATCTGCAATCCTGGTTTTCGGAAAACAGCTTGTCTCTGCTCTCAGTTGCCAGGAAGAGGCTCACATTTTGCAGACATCTCGAGGTGTCCAGTCCCAGGAAGTCAGGGTCAGGCAGGCTGTGCCATACGCCCTGCCTACTCCCGGGCCCGCACAGGATCACTGGTGGGCATTGAAGGCTTGTGGGGACTCCTATGGTGACAGCTTACGGGTGGAACAGATAAAAGACTGGAGTCCGGAGAATAACAAGGAATGGAGAGGAAAAGGGGTTCTCCAGAAAAAAAGCTAAGCAGAAGATGCCACTTAATTTCTCCTGCTGAGGTCTGTCTTTGCTCCCAGGACGAAACTCATACCCTTCATTCTGGCACGTTAGTGTCACTGCTTGCCTGTCATTGGTCTGGATGAAATGGAAGGCTTAGACAACAGGAGTGGATACCAGAGATCAGAATTTTAGTTCTCATAGTATTATTTATTAACCACCCACTGATAGATGCTCCCTCACACAGAGAACATTTGAAAGACAAAGTCCCTGCCTGTTCTCAGAAACATGTAAATTCCACAGCAGGTGTTCTTAACCCTGGAGTCTGCCACCCTCAGGATGTCCATGAATGGCCCTCTGGGAAACCTGGGGGAATCTGTTGACCGCCTGAAGTAGCTTTGGAATTTTGCATGTGTGTGTACATTTTCCTGGGCAAGGAGGTGCCCAACTTTTATAAGATGTTCAAAAGTCCTAGGTCTTCAAAAGGGTTGAGACCCCCGGCTCTGAACATCCAGATTCTGTAGGTCGGCATTTCCCAACATACAGGCCTAGGACCACCTGCATCAGAATTACCTGGGATGCTGATTTACAGACAAGTTCCTGGCCTCCAGCCAGACCTGAGTCAGTCTTTCAGGGGTGGGGCCTGGGATGTTTTGTTCTGGGGCTGTTGATTTTGATGCAAGGCCGAACATGAGGACCATTTTACTGAGTTCACGTGTCCATAGCAAACAACTTATAAATAAGGGATTGGCATCAAAGTTGGGGGCAGGGGTCGCTGGTCCCTCGTGTCTGTGTCCCCTCCTTGGGAGAGAACCGCAGATGTAAGCTGTTCGGGTTGGGGGAGAAAGGGTTGAAATCCCATTGGGATGTGCCTCACCCCCACATACGGCACTAATTGAGCTAGAATGTCCAGGGGGAGGGCAGGACAGCCAGCCAAAGACACGGGTGTGCTTTTGGTCTGAGACTCCTGTGACTGAGTCGATCCCTCTACGACGGTCCACCCCAAATCCACAGCCTCCTGTCTCTTCTCGGACAAACCAATCCCAGGATCTTGCCTGGACCCTCCCCCCCCCCCCCCCCCCCCCAACCCAAGGCTGATGTGTCTGCTCCTCGTCTCCTGGCCCGGGCCCTCTTGGCCACCTCGCTTGAAGACGATAGTAGAGATTCTGGGGCGGAAGCATCCAGAAGGCCTCTACCCCAACCTGCCCCACCTTTCGCTTCATTCCTCCTCCATTTTTTCCCGCACCTCCGCTGGCAGGCCCTCGTAAAGGGTGTCCTCCACCAGGAGCCCCACTCTCTTGAGCCCCACACAGTTGCCAAGTTCTTCTGGCAGAGCCTCCAAGCGGTTGCCCTTGAGCTCCAGGCGGCTGAGGGCCCTGAGGGCCCCCACCTGGGGCGAGAGCTGGCTCAAGTGGTTGTAGCCCAGGAGCAACGTCCGCAGCTTGCGGCAGAAGAAGAGCTCCTCCGGCAGGGCCTCCAGGGCGTTGTAGGACACGGCCAGGTGCTGCAGGCTCTGGAGGAGGCCCAGCTCGGGCGGCAGGGAGCGCAGCCCGTTGTGGGACATGTCCAGCAGGCGGAGGCCAGAGCACAGGCCGAGCTGGGTGGGCAGGGTCTCCAGCTTGTTGTGGCTGAGGTAGAGCTGCTCGAGGCCCCGGAGCTTGCGCACGTGCTCGGGGACGTAGGCGATCTGGTTGTGCCACAGCTTGAGCGTGACCAGCTTGCGACAGTGCTGGAAGCTGAGGATCTCTTCAATGGACCGCAAGTGGTTGTCCTTGAGGTCAAGTTCCTGCAGCGCCCCCAGGCTGAAGATGGCATGGGGGATGCGCTCCAGCCCGCAGGCCACCAGCTCCAGCTCCCGCAGCGCCGCCAGCTTCTTGAGGCTGTTCAGGGCCAGCAGGCGGGCCCCGTCGTTGTGCAGACTAAGCCGCTGCAGATGCCCGGCCACGTCGGTCACGCTGGCCGGCACCTTGCTGGCATTGCTCCGCAGGGACAGCACCTTGAGCTGCTTCAGCTCCCGGAGGCTCTCGAGGGTCGCCGCCCGAGCCAGCTCCGGGGGGAAGAGCCCCTCGAGGTGCAGCTCCTCCAGGCCACGCAGCCCGAACACCCACAGGGGCACCTCGCGGAGCTCCTCGCACTTGACCCGGATGACCTTCAGGCGGTCCCGCAGGAAGATCTGCAAGGAGAAGGGCAGCCGGGCGGGCGAGTGAAGCAGGCTGAGCTCTTGCAGGTGCACGAGCTGCGAGAGGCCCGGGGGGAAGGTGATGTCGCAGATGGCCTCCAGCCGGAGCGCCTCCACCTCGCTGAGCTCGAAGACGGTGTCGGGCAGCCCCGGGAGCATGCAGAGGGCCAGCTCGAGCCGGCCGCGGGCGTTGCGCTGCAGCTTCTGCCGCAGCTTCTCGGGCGTCCACTCGTGGTTCAGGTTGAGCTGCTTCAGGCGGCTCTCGCTGACCTCGGAGAGGAAGACGGCAAAGCGCTTGGAGTAGAGGGAGTCATACTGGTCGATGAGGTGCAGCATGAAAGCAAAGTCGTTCTTGACGTCGGGGATGTCACCCATGCCCGTCTCCTCCCGCACAGGACGGAAGGAGTACTCCTTGAGGGGCCGGTGGAAGAGCCAGTAGAGGGTGTAGAGACAGGTGATCCCGTAGACGCACACGAAGGAGATGTAGCAGAAAGCCAGCTTGGAGAAGAGGTGGGCCTTCGTGTGGTTGCAGCAGAAGCTGGCGTAGCCCGTGACCTCCGAGGTCTCCACCCTGCAGGCCACCAGGAAGCTGATCTTCTCCACGTAGACCAGGTTGTAGACCAGGATGGCAAAGAACTTGCAGACTTTGAGCACCGTCTGCCGGATGTACATGGTGTACAAGATGTCCCCCTCTTCGACGTGCACGCGGAACTTCTTGACCTTCTCAAACAGGGCTTTGGCCTGCTCACCCTCCTTCTTGTCCAGTAGGGTGACGGCTGGTGGCTCAGTCACCACCTTCTCGGGCTCCACCAGCACCTTTTCCTTCTCACCCTCATTGGCTTTTCCCGGCCCCGCCGAGGCCTCCACGGTCGCTGTCGCCCGTCCGGTGGTGGGGCCCTTCTGGTTCTCCCCAGAGACCTCGGACAGGGCCCGTGTGGTCCACGGAGAGTCGAAACACTTGCCCAGAATGGAGATGAAGTGCTCGATCTTGGAGCTGGTGCCGGGGAACTTGAACCAGAAGCTGGTGCAGACCATGAAGATGAGCGTGTGAATGACGACCAGGTAGGGGAAGTACTTGGCGTACCAGTGGAGGGCTGTCTCGTAGCAGAGCTGGTTAATGAAGCTGTACTGCTGGAGGTCCAGATTGTTCTTGAGGCCGCTTACCTCCCGGAGGCCCCCCATCTGCTCGGAGACGCCCCGAGGCAGCAGTTGCTGGCAGGGGGCCTCTGAGAAATTCTCCTGGAGTTCGTGACTCGGCAGACAGATGATCTTGTCCTGTGTCACCTGGGAATGAGGGGGAAACAGGGCCAAGGAGCTGGGATGGCCTGCACGGTTGGGGGGAGAAAGGCAGGCTGAAAGTGGGAGACCCCAATCCCTGACTGTCCCCAGCGGGCTGTGACTTTGGAAGAGTCACTAAACTTCTGAGAATCAATCTTTGTCTGAAAAAAAGGAGTTAGGTTGAATTGCATCTTCCTTCTCCCTCCCGCCCCCCCCCCCCCCCCCCCCCGCCGAAAGATACTGACCTCCTAATCCTTAATACCTGTGGACAGATAGTCTTTGCAAAGCAGATGTGATCAAGTTAAGGTGGGGTCATTAAGGTGGGCTCTAATCCAGTGCGACCGTGTCCGTATAAAAAGGAGCCATTTGCACAGAGACCCGTGCGCAGAAGGGAGATGAGAGAAGGCCCGAGGCCACCAGAAGCCAGGAGAGAGGCATGGGACACATACATGCTCCCTCACAGCCCGTAGAAACACACAACCCTGTCAACCCTTTGACCTCACACGCTCAGTCTCCGGAACTGTGGGATCGAAGCAGGTAGCCCTCCGGAATATCCGGGCCGCGACCCCACACGCCCCGCCTCTCCGACCCGCTCAAACAGGCCCCGCCCCTGTAGGTCCCGCCCCCACAGACGGGCCCCACCCGGGCCCCGCCCCCTACGTGCCCCGCCAACTACCCGCTCATCCGGGCCCCGCCCCTCTCCACGCACCCAGGCCCCAACCCCTACAGGCCGCGCTCCATCCAGGCCCCGCTGCTGCCTCGCGCCTCACCTGCAGGGTGCAGCCGAAGACCCCGATCATGAGCATAGCCACGGTGAGGTACTCCGCCAGCACGTCCCACCAGGGTTTGAGCACCTTGAACGCGGGCTGCTGCTCCGTGAACTGCTTGAACTCGGCCACCGGAATCATCTTTCCTATGGGAGAGGAGGAGGCGGGGGTTGCAGAGACCCTCGAGAAGGGGCGTCTGGTGGCGGACCCCCAGAGGAGCCAGACACACGCCTCTGCTCCCAGTTTGTGCTCTGCCCTGCCCGAATCTGGCAGAAGGCACGAGCTGTGTGCCCCTCTCTCCCCCAGACCTCACCTTCTTCCTGAAGCCAAGCTACTACCAGTCTCACCACATCTGCTCCCCGGGATCCCTGCCCCCCCTCTGACGCCGCTCGCCCTTTCAGAGGTCAGGAAGGGCAGTCCACGGAGCCGCTGTCCCCCTGCTTGCCCGAGTGGCCTTCTCCCAGAACCCAGCCATCTCCCACCCTTGATGACGAGCCCAAACCACTCGCTCTGCCGCTCTGACTCCAGACACCTGGTGTCCGGACCGCTAGCCTCTGCTGTCTCTGCCACCCGGCCAGAGAGCGTCTGAGGCTGAGGACTTCCGGGGTGTGGGCCCCCCACCCCCTTCAGGGGCGCTCCGGGCACCACCTCCAACCTCCAACCGGAAAAGCCGGCTGGAGCCTGGCTCTGGTTACAGGGCCTGAGGGGCAGGGAGGGGCAAAGCTGAAGGCTGGTCAGTGGAGGGGAAGGAGGACTAGGACACCTGGGTTTCTAGAGGGATCGGTGCCCAGAAACTGAGGCAGACGACAGAAACCTGGGCTCTGACTGGGAGGGTAGGGGGTCGCCAGGATGGCCGGAGGGCAGAGGATCAGGAAATGGAAAACTCAGGGACAAAGCCAGAGTGACACCTACTGTCTGGGCTGGGGCTGGGCTGCCAGGCTCCTGGGCGGCCAGCCCGCTCTGTCTGTCCCTGGGTTTCACTTTAGACCAAGGTATCATTATTTCAGATACGGGACAGCCAGGAGCGAGTCACGTGGGGGCATGGGCCACAAGCTGGGACATCACCCTCCCAGAACAGGCAGCTGGGGAGCCTCCCTCCCCCTCTCCCGGAGGCTGGACGGAAGGAAAGGGAGGCCGCAAGGCCCCCACTGCCTTTTGAGGGGGCTCCCAGGCTGGACTGCCTCTCACAGCACCCTGCCTCCCTTTGCAGTCCCCAGGTCCCTGAGGCCTGGGGTTGACTCCCGGGCGGGGATGAGGTAGAGACGGACAGGGATGCAGGCTGTAAGCCCTGCCCGCCGGGCTGAGGGCGAGGTAGTCCACCACACCTTCTAATCCCTTCAAAGGCCCTCACATAGGGATGGCAGGGGCAGCGCCCCCCTGACTCAGGCCCTGACTCACCCAGAGCCGGGGACAGGCAGGGGGTGCACAGACAGAGCACGGGCTCCCTCCCACAATGCCCCATTCCTCACTCTCAGTTTGATGCCCTGTCCTAAAAGAAAAGCTGAGTAGAAGTGCCCCAGCGTATCAGTGCCGTCAGCCGGGAATCTTATCAGCAGCACCCTGGGGGCCACATGAACAATGTAGCCACCAAAAGGGACACCTGGGGGCATTCTGGAGTGTGCATACGGATGCAGGTGGGTACCCGGAGCCGGATACACTGGGCTGAGGGGAGACCCAGGACCTGTTCCAGCCAGCCACCGTTCTCCCTGCCCCGGGTACCTGTGAGGGACACGGCTCCGCTGTTGGGGCTGCGACAGAAATGCCACGTACACAGGCGAGGACCAACTTCCTGCCTGGGTCCATCTCGCAGTGGCGGAAGCTGCAGTATCCACCAGGTCAAGACTACAATCAAAGGCAAGACGGCGGCGACACCGAGGGTCCCCGGTGGATGGCCCAGTGGCTCCCACGGAACAAGGTATATACACAACGCCATCAGAGGCAGACACTGGGGTTATCATTATCTGTCTCCATGACTCAAACTCGATGGCCTGAACCTGCCATTAAGCTTCCACAGACACAAGGCTGGCCCCCCCTTTGTCTGAGCAGGGCTGGCGGGAGGGCCCTGGGCAGAGGGCTCCAGGGATGGGGAGCCCAGAGGAAAACAACAGCACGGCCATACGCAACTTATGGCCACCAGATGCTTCCGGTGCCTCCTTGAATCCCCACTCTGGGGGAGGGAGGGCACCACAACCCTCATTTTCCAGACTCAAGGGGAGGGAAGGAACCAGCTGAAGCTTTCACAGCTACAAGCGGTATGTGAGGCGTGACTCCCAAGTCTCATCTGTCCCCTAGCGCCCTGTCTGCTTCATCTTGGGTGAGAACCTCTCGCTGGGATGCAGCATCTTTGCCAAAAGGAGCCCGGAGGAGAGTGTTCTAGCAGAGAATGTTCTAGCAGAGAAAAGATGGGCGGAGGGCTGCTCTGCAGGGCAGGCCCTGGGGGTTCTGGTCGGCCTGGGACGGGGTCGTGCCCCCCGCCTAGCCTCAGCTCTACTATGCATGCCTCACCCCTGCGTCTCCCCTCTCAGACCCTCCCCAGGCTCCCAGCTTGCCTCCTGGGGGCAGTGGTGGGTGCTCGGGGTCCAGCGCCCCTCCTCGCCCACAACCCGTGCTAAAGGGCAAGGAGGACACAGGGGTAACTGTCAGCCCTGAAACGGGCTTTGAAGCACACAGGTCCAACCTTTGACTTCTACACAAGAGAGAAACTAAGGTCGGGGGTGGGGGTAGGGGTCCCCTAGTAGCAGATCTTGGGTCAGGCCCCAGGCCTGGGGACTCTCCACCTAGTACTTTTCCAAGCCGCCCAGCCAGGACTTGGGAGTCAGGGAGTCTTGAGGTTTAATAGTCCCAGAGAGGGCAACTTGGTAGGGACCCCCGGTGGTAGGGTTCTGGGGCGTCCAGGGGAACATGGCCAAGACCCCATGGGGGTCTCCCCCAGCCTGCTGATCTGTCCTTGGCCAGGCTGGCCTGCTCCCTGACAGGCGCCCTAGGTCTGGCCAAGGCCGAGGCTCTCGCCGCCTCCACCCCCTCCCCAGCTCCTTGTGTCCCTGGCCGGCGGGCCGCGGGCTCAGGCGGCAGTGCCGGCGGCACCTGGGGCGGTCCTCACACGTGGGCCAGACCCCCACCCCGCCACCCGGTCCCCAGGGACGGGGAGCCTCCTACTCACCGCTCTGGCTGGGACGCTGGGCCCAACTCCTGGGTCCCTGGGAGCGGAGCAGCCGGGACTCCCGCAGAGTTCCCGGGCCAGCCTGGGTGAGTCAGGGCGGGCGGGCGGGACAGGAGCCCGGGAGCCGCCCCGCCCGCCCGCCCCGGGGACGTCTCGGCTCCGCCTCCCTTTGGGTCCTCCCAGGTCGCCCCCTACTCCAGACGCCAAGGGATTGCGGGAGGAGGGCAATCCGAATCCAGCTCTCCACGATCTCGTGGAGGGTGAGGGGTGGGCCGGAGGGCAGAGGTCTTAGAACTTTGGGCCGGGCTGCAGTCAGGGAAACTAGGGGGGCCCCCCCGGAGGCGCTGCGCGGCTCCCAAAGCCGGCCTGTGGGCCCCCTTCCAGGATCTAAGCTGTAGAGACCCTGTCAGGAACAGGTGAAGGGCCTCCTCATCCTTGCCCCCCCCCACCCCAAGGGGCAGCCACCTGGCTGCCAAATCCAGAGGAACAGAGTCCAGGGGAAGGGAGGGGGCTTCCCCTTCCTGCTCTGACCACCCAGCCAAGGGAGGATGAGCAGAGTGGGGTGCTTACCTGTCTGGCCCTGCCCAGCCTTGAGACCTTCTCCGGACTTCGGAGGATGGGTAAGCTGCTCCCAGGTCTTGGGGGCGGCACAAGGGCTGGAAGGCTCTGGGATCTGGGGCTGGAGTCCCGTCTGGGAGGGCAGCTTCTAGAGAGGATGGCTGCCTCCCCACCCCCACTCATCCCTCCCTGGCCGAGAAGGCCTGAGCTGGGTCTTACACTGGCAAAGCACCCTTTCAGCCTGGAGGCATCCGGTGAACTTTGACCCGTTCTGTCTGCAAAACTGAAGGGAGAGGGGACCTTGACAAAGTGGGGGAATGAGATCCCTCCCCCACGGGGAGGCTCACGACTTCCACTAGACTGGAGACAGTCTGAGACCCGAGGCTTGAAACCTCGAAGATTGAGACCCCCTCTAAGCTTGGGTTCCTCTGTGAAGCCCTGTAGTGGGCGCGACCCTTGGAGACCCGGCCTCTTTCAGGTGTCTGTGGGTTCTACCACAGGCAGCTCGAAGACAGACAGACAGACATACAGACAGGAGGCCCTCTTCTCTCTGAGAGTGCCCATGCCCTGGTCTACAGCTTTACGCCGGGGTGACCATCCTGATACACATGGCTTTGCATACTTGTACAAATCGCCGAGGTCACTGTGACGGCAGCCCCATGACTGCTGTGTCCCCAACCCTTGGGATGGTACCTGGCACACGGGGTGGGGGGGCATTCAGTAAATGACAGGTGGGTGGACGACTGAGGTGTCGCCTTAGGTGCAGACCCTGACACGGAATTGGAGGCAAACGGTCCACCCAGAAGGTGATCCCAGGGCGCCCTGGGCGGGGGGGGGGGGGGTAACTGGGAAGTGACCCTGGGAAAGGAAGGAGGCCAGGAGGCATCCGTGAGGGTAAACGGAGCAGGTTCACAGGCAGCTGGGGCTCTGTTCTGCTGGGAGACGGTGGAGGACACACCGCCAAGTTGTCCAACCCAAGGGGCGAGGGGGTTGAGAAGGGCTGACCCGTCAGCTCCTGTCAGGCTGCGGGTTGCTCTGGAGAAGGGGGGGCGGAGGGGACTCTGCGGCACCTGCCACAGGTGTAGACGCCCCAGGAGAACAGCCAGGTCACGGGACACACGTACGCACCACGACTTCCAGTTATTCTCCCGATGGACCGTCTGCTTCACACCCCCATTGGTGGCGCGTGAGTCCCCTCCCCCCCCCCCCCCCATCGATCACACCCAGCCTTTAAAAAGCATTGTGGTAAAATACCATGACGTAGAACTTACCACTGTCACCGCGGTGAAGTGTGCAGTTCAGCGGCATTGAGTGCACTGACGTTGTTCTGAAACCATTTCCACCGTCCGACTCCAGAATGCTTTTCATTTTCCAATGCCGAGATTCTGTCCCCATTAAACCCTGGCCCCGGCCCCCTGCCTCCCGCCACCTGCTGTCTGTCTCTACCAACGTGCCTCTCCTAGAGAGCCCGCGTAAGGGGAATCCTCCCGTGTTCGTCCTTCCGTGACTGGCTTCTGCCACCGAGTTGCCGAGGTCCATCCGTGTTGTAGCGGGTGTCAGAATATCTTTCCTTTTTAACGCTGAAAAATATTCCGTTGTGTGGCTGGACCACATTTTGTTTATCCATTCATCTGTCGATGGATCCTCTACCCCTTGGCCATCGTGGATAGTGGTGCTCTGAACCCCGGGGTGCAAATATCTCTTCAGGTTCCTGCTTCCCATTCTTTGGGGTGGGATTGCTGGATCATATGGGAAGTCCGTTTCATTTTTTCGAGGAACCGCCGCCCGGTCTTCCACAGCGGCTGCACCTGCACCATGTTCCCACCAACCGTGCACGAGGGCTCCCATTTCTTCACATCCTCACCGACACTTGTTATTTAACACTCAGCTTTTAAGGTTTTGTGAATGGGAGGTAGTTATCGATCGCTGCCAAACAAATCACCCCCAAGCCTAGGAGCTTAACACAACTAGCATTTATTGTCTCACACAATCTCTGAGGGTCGGGAACCTGAGAGTGAGTGTCATGGGTGGTTCACACCTCCCTCTCCCACTGGCCCCAGATATCACTGATTTGCTTTCTGACACTACAGATTAGCCTGGATTTTCCAGAATGTTATATAAATGGAATCATGCAGCGCGTTGTGTGTGTGTGTGTGTGTGTGTGTGTGTGTGTGGCTTCTTTTGTTCTGCAGGATATTTTTGAGATTTGTCCCTGTTTTGAGTGGCTTGGTACTTTGTTGCTTTTTATTTATTTTTAATTTTTTAAATAAAGTTTATTCATTTATTATGAGACAGAGAGAGAGAGGGAGAGAGAGAGAGAAACCCAAGCAGACTCTGTGCTGTCAGCACAGAGCCAGACGCAGGGCTTGTACCCATGAACTGTGAAATCATGACCTGAGCCGAAACCAAGAGTCGAGGCTTAACCAAATGTGCCACCCAGGCGCCCCAGTAGTTTGTTGCTTTTTCTGGCCGAGGGGTATTCTACTGTAGGGTACTCTCTGGTTTGCGTAATCCGTCCCTGTTGATGGACATTTGAAGAGCGTTCTTAAAAGAAGGAGGAGCCCAGATCCCAGTGAAATGCAGAGTGGGTTCAGTGTAGCCTCGGAGGGGCCTTGCGCTATAAAAGGTGAGGGGCAGGCATCTGGGGGTGGCCAGTGGATGTGACTTGCTGGGAAGGGCACTGCTGGTGAATGGGCGGGTGGGCGGGGGGGGGGGGAACCAGGCTGCTGTCATGCCAGAAGGGGCTCACACAGGTGATGCTCGGAAGACTTGGGGAGGAGGTGAGGCCAGAATGATCTACTCTGGAGGGCAGCGCCCTGAGGAATGGTGAGGGGGCACCTCTCCCAGACTGGAGGGAGGGGTCATTGAAAGGACAAATTCCAAAGGGTTTTGACCTTGCCCCCTCTCTCTTCCATTCCCCGAACCTCAACTGAACTCAGGCGCAACTCCTGAGGGGAGAAAGCCAAACCCCTGCTTCCGGCCACACCCTAGTTAAGTCTATCTTCCTTGTCCAGGTTCAGCCAGGTGCCAAAGCCCCTCACGCCCCGTCCTGTGCATGAAGCCCCCCCAGTTCCAGACAGTAGTGAACTGCTCCTGTGTGGGCATGCAGGCATGTGATGGGCAAAGGGTTGGGGCAGAGGGCGCTGGCTCTTTGGGATGGGGGAGGGGGTGGCTCAGTTTGGACAGAGGAGGTATCAGAGGTAGAAAGCACTGTGTGTGTGTGTGGGGGGGGGGGGGGTAGGTGTCCTAGCAATAAGCAGAGATGAAGGAGGGCGGCCGGCTCTGTCTTCCCACTCCTACCTCCCCCTTGCCCCAGTCCCCTGTGGAGGTCCTTCCACGGAGACCCCTGCGCGGGCTGGGAAAGGCACCTCCCACTCCCACCGGCTGTGCTGGGCAGCCTCCGACAGGGTCGTCTCTGCTCCTTCAGGCACCAGTTTTGACACCCCGCCCCCGGTTGACTCCCCCCTCCCCCCCCCCCCCCCCCCCCCCCCCCCCGCCCAAAGCTCGGCTCTGCTAATTGCTTTTGCTGACTTGACATAGGAGCAAGTGGGGAGGGGGGTGCCCTGCCCTGCCGAGGGCTCGGAGCCTCTCACAGTTCTCTCCCCCCGCCCTCCCCAGCCTTCCTCTCTTCTTGTGTTCTCCCAAATCCGAGCCTACCCCTAAATTCCCACGGCTGCATTCTCTCCGTGGTCCGCCTCCCGCAACCAATGTAGGGGCTTCCTGGGGTCTGGGAAAAGCCTTGGATATGAGAGGGGCGGAGGCCCGCGGGGACCCTGGGGGGCCAGGCCTCCGCTGTCGAGAAGGCGAGGACTGGGACCAGGGACACTGAGCGGCGGGATTGGTTGACTGGGCACGAGGCACGATGGTCCCGCCCCCTGGTTGCCAGGGCCCGGCCTATCCGCGTCCAGGCGGGCATCGGTCGCCAGGTGGTTGGGGTGGGGGCCAAGGCAGGTGTGTGTGTTTGGAGGAAGGGGCCAGGCCCCGTCGGGACCCCAAGGGACTCCCTCCCGAAGCCCCTGCGGCTGGGAGTCTGGGGCCCTGCGGCGCGGCCGCGGAGAAGCCGCCCCTCCTTCCACCGCGCCTCTCCCCACCGCCCCCGGCGCGCTCCCGCCCGCCGCCTCCCGGGGCTGGATCGAGCGCGCGCGCCCCCGTCTCCCCTTCCGCGGCCGAGGGGCGGGCCCGGCTCCCCGCGCCACCGCCCGCAGCCCCCTCCCCTCGCCTGCCGGCGGCTCACGCCAGCCCCGGGGCTCCCGCCCGGCCCCACCCCAGGCGACCCAGCGTGGAGAGGCGGGCGGCCAGAGCCCGAGGTGAGCGCGGCGCGAGCAGGTGGAGCGGGCGGAGCGGACCAGGGCCCGGCTGGGGGAGGGGGACGGGCTCCGGACGCGGCTCTTTGTCTCCGCGAGCCCCTTCGCGGGCCGCCGGGGCCGCTCCTCCCCCTGGCAGGTGCCCGCATCCTCGGGGAGGGCGCTGGGGGCCGGGGAGGGGACCAGGGCTTGCGCTCCCGTCCCCCTCAGCTGGAGCCTGTGGCAGACCCCCGTCCCCGAGGCTGGTGGTCCGGGTCTCTGAAGGGGCGAGGGGTAGGGGCGTGGGTCTCGGGTCCTGAAAGGGAGCCGAGGCGGGTGGGCTGGGGCAGGCAGGGCCTCTCAGCTTTGGAGGAAGGCGGTGAGGGTGGGACCAGGGGACCACCGTGAGCAACTGGGCTGGTGAGTGGGTGTGTGGGTGGGAGGGAAGTGGATCGAAGCCGAAGTGTGGGCGCCTGTGGGTGGGGAAGGAGCAGCGAGGTGCCGGGACCCGGGTCCCTGCAGGCAGCGTAGCAGCGCAGGAGCTGGGATGCTGATCTGTCTGTCTCCTCATCAGGTGCGGGATGGACAAGAGGGACAAGGCCAGGGCGGGGGCCGCCACAAGGACTCCGGCTTCTCGCCCTCCCGGCCTTCCCACCCCCAGACCCCCGGGGTCTCCTCGACCCCCTCCCCCAGTAACCAGCGCGGCGCTCCGAGTTCTGGGGGCAGCGGGAGCTGCAGGGCGAGGGCCCCTGGCCGAGCGAGCTGGAAGTACCCGGGCAGCCGCTCTCCCGGAGGCTGCTCCCCGGGTGGGATCAACTCGGAGCGCTGGGACAGGCCCCCGGAGTCCAGGTATCCCGCCCTCTTTGCCCCCATTCAGACCCCGTCTTTCTGTCCCCCCTTTCCTTGTGAGGCTGCTGCCTCCCCTTCCTTTCCGGAGGCACCGCCTTGACTTGGCCTTCTCCCCGCAGCCTCCAGGCCCCCAGCTGCTGGGAGAGGGGAGCGGGCCTCTGCCAAGACCCCAGGCCCAGGCTCTGTCTCTAGCCCGGGACGTGCCAGCGGGACCACCAGGTAAAATGCCTCTCCAGTCCCTTTGGCAAGGGCTACTGTCACTAACTGGAAACTTTCAATTTTACACATGAATTGGGGGAGTGGGTGCATTTGCAGGTCGCTGGGCACAGGTTGCGTGTCCCCAGAGAGGGCATTGGTGGGAACATACAGGCTTGGGAGAAAGCAAAGAGTTCCTTCTTGAGCGGGGCCGCTCCTGTCCCTAGGCTAGGCACTCTTGCGCAGAAAGGGCTTCGGCCCCCAGCTGAGGAACCCGTGGCCAGAGGAAAAGCCCCAGAAACACCTAGAAGGAGCCCGCTGAGCGCCGGGGCACGGAGAGGTACGTGGCCTGGGGGTGGGGTGGGGAACGGGGTTCCTGGGCAGTGAAGGGGACCAGCCTGGAAGTATCGGTGACCCTCTGGCCTTCTACTTCGTCCCCAGACTCTTCCGGGCCCTCCCCAGGCGCCCCTTCCCCAGCCACCTCCCGTCGGTCCCGGGCTGCAGGAGCTGAAGTGGGTCTCCCTCGGGCAGCTCCGAATGCCCGGCCGCGGCCTCCGACCGAGGCCTCCAGGAAATCCGTGAGCAGTACCCCGCAGCATGGTGCCGCGGAGCCGAGCCCCGCCACCAGGAGGCGACCCAGCGCCGGCGGAGGTCTCCAGAGGCCAGCCTCACGCCCCTTAGGCTCCAACGCCACTCCCCTGTCCTCCCCTGCCCGCTCCGGGGCCTCGCCGGGTGGAACACCCCGGGCTCCCGGGCAGCCCTCGCAGCCCTCGCACCCCAAGGCGAAAGGGCTGCAGGCTCTACGCCCCCGCCAGTCCACACCCCCAAGGAAGAGCGCTACCCCCGCGCCGGGCTTTTCTCCTCCAATAGCCACACCCTCTCCACCGGGTTTGACTGCACAACTGGCACCGCCTCCGCAAATCACAGGCACTCCCCTGCCGGCCACTCTCCCTCCGTCTCCACCGACCACGCCCCCTCCTCGCTCTCCTACCTGCCCTTTGGCCACGCCCCCTCCCCTAGCCCCTCCTTCCTCTGCTCCACTCGCTCTGCAGACCCTCCCCTCTCCGCCGGCCACACCCCCCTCGCAAGCCCCACCCACACACGTGGGTACCTCCTTTCTGGAGGCATCCACCTCTCCTACGGCCGCTTCTCAGGCTTCATTCTCTCCATCCGTGTCACCCCCTCTGCAGAGTATGCCCCCAACCCAAGCTTCTCCAGCTTTGCCCTCTCTTCTGACTCTCCCCTCTCCCTTGGCCACACCTCCTCTGTCGGCTCCTGGATCACCAGCCACGGCTCCTCTACCACCAGCCACTTCCCTTCTACAAGCCTCTTTGACTCCAGCAACTTCTCTGCTGAATCCGCCCTCTCCCCAAGCCACACCCCCTCTGCAGGACTTTTCTGCTTTGACTACTCCCCCTCCACGGACCAGTCCTTCCCTATCACCTTCCCCACTTCAGGCTATGCCCTATACAGTGACCACACCTCCCACGCAGGACACTTCTCTGGCCACATACCCTCTACAAACCTCTCCCTGCCCTCTGACCACCCTCTCTCTGCAGGGTTCTCCTCTGTGCTCTCCATTTCCTTTGGCCTCACCATCGCTGCAGGCTCCGCCTTCTCTCCTGGACACGCCCCCTCCACAGACCCCACCTCATCTGGCCACACCCCCTCCACAGGCCTCTCCCTCTCCGACCCGGTTCTTTACAGAGGTCCCACCCTCTCTGGCCTCACCACCTCTGCAGGCACCTTCTCCCCTAGCCACGCCTCCTCCACAGACTCCAATTTCCCTGGCCACAACCCCTCTACAGGCCGCACCCCCTCAGGCCTTGCTCCCAGTTCAGGCCCCACCGTCTCTGCGGGCCCCTCTCTCCCCTCCGGCTTCACCACCTCTGCAAGACCCTCCCACTCCCTTGGCCACTCCCCCTCTCCAGTCTCCACCTTCCCTGGCCTTGCCTCCTCTTCAGGTTCCTCCCTCTCCCCCTGCCTCACCCCCTCCGCGGACAACTCCCTCTCCCCTGGCCACACTTTCTCCTCAGGCTCCACCTTCCCTGGTCTTGCCTCCTCTCCAGGCCTCTACGCTCCCTTTGCAGGCTCCTCCCCCGCCCCTGGCCACGCCCCCTCACCAGACTCCACCTTCCCTGGCCCTGCCTCCTCTGCAGGGCTCTATTCTCCCTTTGCAGGCTCCTCCCTCGCCTCTGGCCACGCCCCCTCCTCAGGCTCCACCTTCCCTGGCCTTGCCCCCGCTGCAGGTCCCTCCCTCTCCCCTGGACTCACCCCCTCTGCAGGCCCCACGCCGCCCCCCGACCCCAGGTCCCGATGCCCCGATCCCGGGCCCACGGCTGACCCTGGCGCTGGCCCCAGCTCCGCCGCCACCGCCCTCCCGCAGCCCGTCCAGTACGCTGAGCGGCCCGGATCTGGCGGGCCACAGCAGCAGTGCCACCAGCACGCCGGAAGAGCTGCGCGGCTACGACAGCGGGCCGGAGGGCGGCGCCGCCGCCTCCCCTCCCGCCGACGCGGAGCTCGCCGCCTGCCACCCGGCCTCCTGGAGCCGAGGTCCCCCTCCGCCGCTGGCTGTCCGCAGCACCCCAGGTAAGCAGCCCCCTGACCTCGCCGAGCTGTGGGAGGAGCGAAGTCCGGGGATGGTAGGAGGGCGGGATGGGAGGCGGGGCTTTCCAGCTCGCGGGCAGGGCAGTCGGGTCTGGGGCGGAACCGGGAGGAGGGGCGGGGCCTTGCGGCTGGAGCCCAGGTGCCCGCCCCTTGAGCCCAGTCCAGCCTCTCTCTCCGCAGGAGCGCCTCTGCCTTGGCCTCCTTCTGCCGGGCCAGGCTCCGCTGACGGCCTGTGCACCATCTACGAGGCAGAGGGGCCCGAGTCGGCGACCCCCGCCCCAGACGCGCTGGATTCGGGTCCTGGGCCCGGCGCGGGTGGTGGGAAGGTCGTGGCTGGAGCAGGCGCGGGGGCGACCTCGCGCGGCGCGAAGCCGGCGCGCCTGGGCGAGCTGCCGCTGGGGGCGCTGCAGGCGAGCGTCGTGCAGCACCTGCTGAGCCGGACGCTGCTGCTAGCTGCGGCCGAGGGTGCCGCGGGCGGCAGCGGCGGTGGCCCAGGGGTTGCGGGGGCTGGTGGCGTCGCGGGGGGTGCCCGGACTGCGCTCAGCGACGCCGAACTGGGCCGCTGGGCTGAACTGTTGTCTCCCCTGGACGAGTCCCGCGCCAGCATCACCTCGGTCACCAGCTTCTCCCCGGACGACGTGGCTTCCCCCCAGGGTGACTGGACGGTGGTAGAGGTGGAGACCTTCCACTGAGCCAGACCCTTGGCCCCGCCCACCATACCCATCCCTGCCTTAGGACCCGCCCCTCTGGCTACGCCTCTGTATCTTAGACTGCCCGCCTGTCTGCTCTCCTTCGGGAGTCTGGCTCCCGTTGGATTGGACGTAGCCCCCTAGAGCCCTAGATTTTGGGTCACGCTCTCGACCCACCCACGCCTGTGGCCGAGGTCTTTCCCTCGAGCCCCGCCCCTTTGGCCTGGAAACACGCCGACTCCCCTCGAGCCCCGCCCCCTCCCTCCGCTTAGGCTCCGCCCCGCGTCCTGTGTATTGTCTACCACGCGCTGCCCGAGTTTGCAATAAAAGCCGGGACGCTGCAGCCTGTGCACCTTCGAAGTCGCCTAGGGGGTCTACCGCGGGGCGGCGAGAGGGGCTGGGCCTGCCGGTGCTGGAGGCTGTGCGCGAGCGGGTTGTAGCTCCGGATGAAGGCCTCCCGCGCCCCACGCAGATGTGCCTCTTTGCTAAGGAAAATGGGCGCGTGAGACAGGCTTGGGGTGGGACCTGGTGCTGGGTCCCCGGCGCGGCGCCCCCACGCACGTGCGTGAACGTGGACTTTTTTTGTCTGACTCGTGGTGGACCAGTTAGGCGCAGGAGCGGCCCGGTGGAATTGCCCGACCACCGGATGGCTGAGCTGAGACGTGCCCAGCGTTGTTGAACGACCGAAGCTCTTCCTATACTCCGCTAAGGGAGCCGGCAGCTCTTGCGGGGAGGGGGAAAGACGTGCAGGAAGGGCTCGCCCAGGTCCGGGGGCGAGGGTGGGGGACCTCTTCCTGAGGCCCCCTCGTCACGGTGCGCGCCCCTTGACCTCGCACGCCCTGGAGTGCCGAAGGGAGGGGGTCGTCTAAGACCCAGTGGCGATCTCCGTTCCCTCCTGCGCCCTCCCAGCCCGCGGGCACACTGCCCTCCGCTCACCGAGGAGGTTCCGATGCAGAAGGTAGGTCTGCAGCTGCGCCCAGGACTCCTCCGGCCCCGGGACTCTAGGGTACAGGATCCTCTGGCGTCAGGCTTCCTTGTCCCTGGGGAGCCGACTGTGCTGAGAGGGTTCTGCGGGAAAGGAGCAGCCTCTCCCAAGGTCGGGTGGGAGACCAGGAAGTCCTCACCAGGCCCTTTTGTGCCTCCCAACCCCTGGGCCTCATCTTCCCCTCCATCTCAGGGTGTCCTCCTCAAGCCCCTCCAGCCAGACAACCTTGCCTGGGCCCACAGTCGAGAGTCCTCAACAAAACCGCCAATCTGTCTTCACCTGTTTCCCCCATCAGAATTCCTGTCCTTCCTCCTGCAACTGAGTCACCTCGACCCTGGACCCCTTTAGCCCCACCCAGACCCGCCCTCCCCAGTGTCACTCCAGAAAATGCAGCCCCTAGGCCTTTTCTCCCTGAGGGTCCTCCCTGGTGGGGGGGACCACAATCCACAGAGCAGGTAAAAGGACAGAGTGGGACCCTGTGCCGAACCCTTAGCCCTGTCTCTGTCCCTAGACCCAGTCCCTGTAGTCCACCCTATAGCCATGTTCCTGTTAGACCTAATCCCTAAGCCCTGCCTGTCCCCAACCCTCATGTCAGTCTGGAGTCCTAGGAGAAAGTCGGCCTTCTCCCAGTGGGACCGGGCACCTCCACCCCTAGGGGCCAATGTGTATGGGGGGGAACCAGCACGCTCCCGCGCTCAAGCTCGGTTCAGTGGCAAGCCACAGAGATTCTCTTTCTAGCTGGGCCCTGCAAGGACCCAGGTGGCCTTGCTTCCAGATGCTAGGACAAAGTCAAGGGTAGGGGCTGAATCCTGACATGTTGGGCACCAGGGCATCAAGACCACGCCTCTAAGATGGAGCAGGGCAGAACCTCAGACACTTCCCCCAGGGCCCTGCCCCACCCTGGGGAGCCAGCTGGGGTGGGTGACCCTGTGGGAGCAGGAGGGGTGGCAGCCATTGGGGGGAGGGTGTCTCAGTGTTAAATCTGTAGGCTGGGAATGGTGCGTGGAGACACCATTGTTGAGCCATGGGTCAATATGTGGGACTTGGCTGTGCTGGTGCATAACCGGTGTCACGCCTTGCTCCCTGGCCGGTACCAGGTGGCAGTGGGTAGGGGCACTTTGGGTGCAGAGGGCAGGGCCTGGTTGGCATCTGCCTGGACCCAATTAAGATTCTCTCCCTGGGAAGCCTCCCTTTGCCATCCCTGGCTCTGCCGCTCCCCCCCCCACCCCCGCCCCAGGAACCTGCCTCAGCTCCGTGCAGAAACCCCTTACGGACTCTGCCTCTCCGGGCCTCCTTCCCCCAGGAGAGCTCCTGCCTACTCACTGTCCCTACTGTCCAGCTGTTTGGGTTCTGCCCTGGCCTCCTGATTGACCCCCAACACTGTGGTCAATCTGCTGATGCCCCCTCCCCTACCTAAGCCCTCCATGTCTCCTCAGTGCCCTCAGTTCAAAGCACAAATTCTGGCTCCCGACTGGAGAAGCAATTCTCAGTCTGGCCATGCCCGCTCTCTCCAGTTCCTTCCTCATAGGCATCATGTGCCTCCTCTGACCCCGCCAAGTCTCGCTTTCTGCTTTTGCCTTTGGAGAGAACTCCACCCCCCACCCCCCCCCCCTTCCAGGAAGCCTTCCTGGATTCTTTTGGGTACTCACCCCACTGGTAGGCAGGCTCAGCCCCCCACCCCCTTGTCTGTCTCCACCACACTGGGGACCCCGCAGAGCTGGGCACAAGGCAGAGCACCTGGAAGGCCTGAGGATGGGTGTGAGTTTGAACGAACCCCAACCAGGTCCTGTATCTTCCTGAAGCCCTGGGGCCCCTCATGCCTCCACATCTCTCCTGGGAGGCCCAAGCATATTGTCCAGGTGGAAAATCAGGCCCCCCATCCAATACCTCCCCCCTGTCACCGTCTCCAGAGCCACCCTTCTGAAAATAGCAAGACATAAGCGTCCATCTGTCAGCCTGACACTTGAAGTCCTTTGCAACTTGTCCACCCCCCCCCCCCCGCACCGTACTATCTCTCCCAGCCCCCACACTTTTGTTCACGCTGAGCCAACGAGTGACCTTTCCTCTCCCTTGCTGTCCCCCATCCCAGGCAGCCTCTTTGGCACCCCTGCTGGTCCCCTACCCCTGATTCTCTTAAACTGTGGGGCAGTCTGATGTCCTCTACACTGCTTTTCAGGACAAGGGGCTGGGGACTCACGGCTGCTTGCAAGCCCCCCAGGCCTGTCGCACCTTGTCTGTGACTGTGTAAATACACTTTATTTTCCATCTTTCCCGCCTGGGCGACGTGTGGAGTGTGAACAGGCAGTGTGCAAAATGGTGGTGGGCAGTGTGGGGGGCACGTGGGAGAGCCCCGTGGGCGCCCACCCTGGTCCCCAGGCTTTTGTAACACTGAGGAGTGGGCAACCGGGACGGGGGAACTGACCATGGGTCCCCACCCCAGGAAGCGCCAGGGAGATTGCTTTTGATGCTGCTCCGGGCTCCAGGAGCACCGACAGGGTCAGGCCCGAGGGTCGCAAGGCCCTGGGGGCAAGGGGCTGGGGGCATCGTTGGACTTTGGCACCGTTCTCAGCTCCGACTCTGCAAAGACCACGGGACCACCATGAGCAGCGGAGGGGAGGTAACCACTGGGAAGAGTCCTCCCCTGGGGAGGGTGGGGCTGGGGCCACAGGGAAGGAAGGGATGAAGAGGCTGGGGACCCCCTTGGAGAGCAGGCTAGCTTGGGTGGGGGAGCCTCTCCATCGTTGGCCAAGACAAGGTGATGGGAGTGTCTCACACAGGAATATGGGGGGGCGCTGGGGCGAGGGGGGTCTCTTCACTTCCTTGCAGCTGCTCTGGCCCCCAAGAAGCAGGGACAGTCACTGCCCACGCCTGGGCTGGTTTCCGCTGTCCGCTCACACCCCAGGTGGCCCTGCACACAGTAGGGGGGACTTTGGTTTCTGCTGCAGGGGCCATGATGCCTGCACCAGGCAGGAAAGGCCAGCCTGGCCATCTGTGCCCAGCCGCCAAGGGTCCCCAGGGGCATCGTGGGGTGGTAATGTCCAGCCCAGAGCCGCCCCCCTTCTTCTTCAGGCCTCCTTTAGCCCCTGGGCCCTTCCCAGCAGGGCCACCGTGTCCCAGAAGAGGGACTGCTGGGAGGAGGGAGCTTCCTGCGCGTCCAGTCCTGGGACCTCCGGGTCGTCCCCTGCCCTGGCTGTTAAGAGGGGCAGACCCTCCCGGGAACTGGACCCGGAGGGGTACAGACCAAGATGGGTAAACACTGCTGTGGAGAGTGGGCCTGCCGGGGGACCCTGAGGATCCTCAGCCCGCGGCCCTACCCTCTGCGCTGCGCCGCTCTGGGCCTAGCCCCCGGGTGGGCGGGACCACGGAGCGCACGGAGTTTATCAGGTGCGGCCCCAGGCGGCGGCGGAAGGGGTGGTGGCCCCCTGGCTCCGCAGGCGGGGCTCGGCCTCAGTTGTCCAGGCCCTGGCTGTAGGGCGCGGCCAGCTCGTCGGCGTCGCTGTCTGAGCTGCCCTCGCTGTCCTTGGCCGGCCGCTCCAGACGGCGGAAGAAGCGCGCGTCGCGCGGGGACAGCGGGTAGAGCGCGTCCTGCAGCGCCGCGCCCACGCCCACGCCCACGCCGAGCAGCTCCTCGTCCGACGACGGCAGCGAGTCCTCGTCCAGGTGCCGCGCCAGGCCCAGCCCGTCGAAGGCCAGCGGGTCCTCGAAGGGCGGCGGGCCCTTCAGCAGCCTCACCTGGGGCGGGGAACCGGCGCGCTGAAGGCGCGGACGGACGCGCCCACGGACGGAGCCCGGCCCGCCAGGCCGCTCCTCCCGCGCCCTCCCGGGCGCCGACGCCCCAGCGTCACCCGCCGAGGACACGCGGGGCTTCCGCCCGTCCCGCGCCAGCCGGGGCGGCCCCGCGCTCACCTCGGCCTTCAGCTCCTCGATCTGGTCCTTGAGCTCGCGGATGTACTGCGACGAGTCGGAGTGGTTCAGCTGGCCCTGGATGCGGCCCTCCTCCCTCTGCGGGGCGGGCCAGGTCACGGGGGGTCAGGGCCGGGCCCGCCCCGGGGCCCGTCCCCCGCCGCCGCCCCGCCGCTCACCTGGATCTCCAGCTCGGCGATGCGCTGCCGCATCTCGGCCACCGCCGCCATGCTGTCCGCCTCCCGCAGGCGCACGGCCATCACCTCCTCCTTGCTCTGGGGGGGGCAGAGGGGGCGAGGGCGCGTCAAGGCGCGCGGCGGGGCGGGGGCCGGGCCGGGCCGGGGCGGCGGGCGGGGGCGCACCTTGCACTCGGCCTCCGCCTGCTTCCGGCGGCTTTCGCTCAGCTGCGTCTGCAGCCCCTTGTTCTGCGCCGCCAGGTACTGCAGCTTCTCCTGCAGCGCCGCGCGCTCCGCCTCCACGCGGTTCAGCAGGTTGCGGTGGATGTGGTCCTGAGGGCGGCCGGGGGGCGGGGTCACGGCCCAGCCGCGGGGCCCACCCCGCCACCCACCCCCCGTCCCCGGCCCCCGCCGCGGCGCGGGCGCTCGGGCCCACCTGCGTCTCGAGCTCCACCACGCGCTGCCGCAGCTCGCGCCCCTCGGCCAGAGCCTGGGCCTCGCGCAGACGCACGCTCATCAGCTCGTCCTGCAGCTCGCCCAGCACCAGCTTCCGCGGGGACTCCTTCCAGCGGCCGCCGCGGGACAGATGGGCCTGGAGGGGGCGGGGAGAGGCGGGCGGTGCGTCTCCAGCCCCGAGGGTCGCGCGGGCCGCTCCGCGCGCGTCGGGCTGGGGCCCTCACCTGCCAGGTGTCCGAGAGCTCCTGCAGCTGTAGCTTCAGCTCCCGCGCCGAGGCCACGGCCTCGCCCTCCCGCACCTTGAGCGCCTTCAGCTCCTCCTGCAGCCGCGCCACGTTGTTCTCGTCGGGCAGCGAGCTGTTCCTCTGCGGGGCGAGAGGGGGTCAGCGCCCGGGGCGGGGGAAGCCGCGCGTCGGGCGGCCCTGCCTGCGGGACCAACACCCCTGCCTCGCGGTCTTCTGAGCTCCACCCCGGGCACCCCGGCGAGGAGGGGTTCGCCCCCAGACCCCGGGATACACTGGGAAGGCGGCCCAGGCCCCTGGGGAGCAGACCCGACCCCACGGGGCCCCGGGCCTAGAGCCGCAGAAATCCTGCGGCGGAACGGCACCCGCTCTCACTGGACTGTCTCAGGGTGACCGCCTAACGTGTGGGTCTTCCATAAATGTTACTGCTAATAACACCAAGTAGGCTGGGATAGGGCGGGTGCCCCGCCACGTGGGAACCCGAGATCACCCCCTGGGGCCCATGGTCAGACCTGGAACCTGCCCCAGCAACAGCCGAGAAGGCTGTGGGTCACAGCTCCCTCTCCCTGTTCCTCTCTCCCCCAGACCAGGACAGGCAGCCCCTTTCCTTGGAACAGGCCGAGGGACAGTCTAGGCCTAGGCCTAGGCCTGGCGGTTCCAAGGGCTCCAGTCCCTTGGATCAAAATCCAGCTTGCTGCTAGAGGTCCTCACCGTCCCCAGTTTGAGTCTGGGAGCTTGGGGGACGGTGGCAGGGTGTCCTGGTGTGCACATTTCCCTCTGATGTGGAGGGAGGTGGGAAGAAAGCCCGGTTCTGGGCCAGCTGGTGGAGCCTGAGAGGCCCATGGGCCGGGTGGAGACAACCCACTTGGGAGGGCACCCCAGATAGTGCAGGCTTGAGGGAGGTGGGGCACGGCTTCTGCCTGGTGTGAGTGCGTTCTGCTGCCCCCTGCTGGCTGGGGCACCTCTTTCCCAGGGCTTTGTGGGAGTTGAGTCAACATGGAGTCAGGGTGACAGCAGTTGAGGAGGGCCCAGGAGGTCTGGGGCGCCCTTCAGAGTAGCAGGTGGGAGCAGGTGGTCTCTGTATGGAGGTGGGGAGGGGGAGAGCAACCCCCAGGGACCCTGGCCTTCCCTCCCACCTCCATCCTGGACCCCAGGGCCTGTGGAGACACAGGCAGGTGGGACTGGCTATCCAGGAAGCCCGTGAAAGCCACCACACTGCTGTCCCTTGAGGAGTCACGCTGCTTTGTGTGTGCCCTGATGTGTGTGTGTGTGTGTGTAGATATCCAGGGCAGGGGGGCTTGACACGCCCCACTGGGTCTGTCTGGTCACCCCTTCTCAACTAGGGCCTGCTCATGCACCTCCAGAAGCACGTCTGGTCTCTCCACCTCCCCTCCTCCACGGTCTCCCCAACATCTGCCCACTTGCCGGCCCAGTCGCACCTTCTCCATGTCTAGAACCTTGTCCTGCATCTCCCGCAGGGCCCCCAGCGTCTCTGTCTCCCGCAGCCGTGACTGCTCCAGCTCAGTCTCCAGGTGGGCCACAAAGTCCTCAGTGAGGCGCGGGTTGTCCTGGGGGCAGGCAGAGGGCTGCAGCTGGGGGTCAGTAGCCTTCCTGCCAGCTGGCCGCAGGCCTGGGCTCTGCCCCCCCCCTCCTCAGAGCCCCTGGGCTGGCAGAGGGGGCCGCGGCTGCGGTGGTGAGGAGAAGCCCTGGATCCCCTTCCCTGTGCCTTCTGCCCCTGTGGGGAGGGAACTGAACCCCATCATGGGGCTTCTGATGCTCGGTGCCTAGGGGTGGAGCCCGCCTGGCTTAGCCTCTTTGCTGGGAAAGCCATAAAGTGGGGACCTTCTGCAGGGCTCTTTCCAGGGCCTCAGGCTGGCTCCCAGGCTTGCTGGGGTTGGGGTGGAGGACGGGTTCTCCCAGGCACGTTCCCCAAGGTGAAGTCGGCGCCTAAGCACAAAGTGGGGGTGGGAGCAGCGTGGGGCTGGGGCATTCTTGCCCCTCCTCCACCTCCCTCCTCTCGCTGCACCCTCATTTCAAAACAGAAAGGGGTGGGGAGTCTGCTGGGATCAGGCTCTTGCTCAGGGCCCAGAAGGCTTCTCAACGCACATACCCCAGGGTGAGCCCCAGGGGAGTGGATACCCGCCTGGTGGGTGAGGGAAGCAAGCCCTGGGGCTGGAGCCATGGCCCCATCTCGATGCCTGGAGGCCCGGGAGGGTGGTTCTCCAGGAGGTGGTCCCAGCCTCTCCTGGCTGCTGGCCCCTTCCCAGGGGAGGGCCCGCTCGCCGCCCGTGGCTACCGCAGGTCTCCGAGATCCACGGATGCGAGGGGCCCTCCCTTGGCTAGTGTGGGCCCCGGGCCCCACGCTGAGCCCCACCCCCAGCCCCAGCAGCTATCTCTCTGCCTCACCCGCCTCTGCAGCTCAGGGGTGGCAGGTGGCAGTCTCTCTGGCCTGAAAGGGGTCATCGTGCCAAGGCCGGGATGAGCCCAGCCTTGGTTTCCCCATCAGCCTTGCTGCCGCCAGGGCTACGGTGCCGCTGGCAGGTCATGGCAAAAGGAAGGTGGCCTGGGCAGAGCCAAAGGAAAACCCGAAAGCCATCTCCTGGAGAAGTGGACTCTTCACGGTGCTCTCGCTTGAGCACCCCCTGCCCCCGTCACTGACCCAGAGTTCATGACCCACAATAGAATCGGGCTGCCCGGGGCACCTGGGTGGCTCAGTCGGTTAAGCGTCCGACTTCGGCTCAGGTCACGATCTCACACTCCGTGAGTTCGAGCCCCGCGTCAGGCTCTGGGCCGATGGCTCAGAGCCTGGAGCCTGCTTCCGATTCTGTGTCTCCCTCTCTCTCTGCCCCTCCCCCGTTCATGCTCTGTCTTTCTCTGTCTCAAAAATAAATAAACGTTAAAAAAAAATTAAAAAAAAAAAAAAAAAAAAAGAATCGGGCTGCCCCCTCACCCCGACTCCGCCAGCTCAGAGCGGTGAGCACAGACCGGACCCTCTTCTGAGGGCAAAGTGCCGGGCACTGGAGCGGGGAACCCTCTTTGTCTCTCGTTCTAGCTCCCATCCCGCATGGCTGGCCCCCGGGGAAGCCCACAGCCCTTCAGACCTCAGGGACATGCTGGACATTCCCCTAGGGAATCACAGCCACGTCAGCTGAGGGAGGGGGCCCTGCAGGTGCAGCCTGGTTCCCAGGGGCCCTTGCGCCGAGGCTGCCTCGTTCTCAGTGTGGCAGGCCAGACGCCTCACCGGCGGGTGGGACGTGGGTGTGGGGCTGTGGGGCGAGCCGCGTCCCCTCCGGCTTTCTCCGTCCCCCCTACCCTGCCTGCTAGGAAGTAACCGGGCGGGTCGGGAAGGCCGGGCGGCTGTGGTGTGGGGCCCCACCGGGCCGGGTACCTGCTGCTCCTGAAGCTGCCGGATGGTGCTCCGCGCCTTCTGTAGGTCCTCGGCCGCTGAGCTACACTGCTGCCTCACCACTGCCAGCTCCCGCTTGATGACGTAGTTCTCCTCGGCCTCCTGCGCCCGCGTCACCTGGCCCTGAGCACAGCGAGGACCGGATGCTGTGGCCCTCCGCTCACACATGGCCCCCCCTTGGGCCCACCTCAGGGGGCAGCCCAGAGAGGGAAGGAAGGGGACGAGGTCTCCCGCACTCAGAGCCTGGGATGGGGAGCCCGCCGGGCCTGGGCACGTGCGGAGGGGCACAGGGAGGAGCCTGGAGGGGGAGAGCCACCCCAGGGCCCAGGCTTTGTGGCGCCTAAATGGAGAAAGCCCAAATGGCAGCTCCTTCCCCTGCCAGCTCCTGGCTCTCAGCCCCTGCCCCAGGTGGGGAGAAAGGATCTTTACTTAGGCCGATGGCACAGCAGAGTCTGGGCCCCACTGGTGAAGGTGGGGGTCTGGAGGCAGCCAGGGCCCCAGGGACTCAGGGACAGCCCCTCAGGGCAGGGCTGGGAGGTGGGACGTAGCTCTCCTACAACTCTCCGGTTCTGGCATCTGGGGCCCCCATCTACCCAGGGCGAAGAACCCCCCCCCCGCCTGATCCCCCCGCCCCAACCAATACGGGCTGCCCCCCATTCCAGGCTCGGAGCCACCAGGTGGTGGGCAGAAGCTTCCAGATAAAGCCATTCAAGGTGAGGCAGCAGCAGAAGCAGGTGAGAGATGGTAGGCCTTGCAGGTAGGAGCAGAGAGGAGCGTGAGGGGTCAGAGGGGGGTGGTGGTGGTGGTGGTGGTGGTGGTGGTGGTGGTGGTGGTGGTGTGTGTGTGTGGTAGAGAGGCTCAGTGCAGTGCACACACCAGGGCCTGTTGCTGATACAGCCTCAGGGCCCCCACCTGTGTCCCCCGGAGGGCGGAGGCTTTCTGCACACGTGCATGGGCTTACACTCAGACACGCTCACACGCACCCACACACGCCGTGCTGTCTCGCGCACACCCCTCTTCCCCCCTAGGGAAACCTTTGTTTCTCCTGAGAAGCGGGCCCCAGCCACGCCCATGCACGGTGCCAGGCCTGCCCCCCCCCCGCCCCAGATGCCCCCCCCCCCCCCCCATGGCAGTGGCCGAGGAAGAGGCCGTCCCTGGCTGTGGTGTGCAGGGACCGGGAAGGAAACGGGAGAGGGAGACGAAAAGCTACAGTACCTGGATTAACCTATCAGCCAGAGCAGCGCTCTCCTACCCGGCGGAGGGGGTTCCGAGCGACAGGGGGAGGAGGCAGAGCGGAAGGCGCACAGGGACAGGAGAGGGGGAGAGACAGACAAGAATGACTTGTCACTAACGCAGTGGACTATCTCTAGAAGCAGGGGAGAGAGGAGTGAGACCAGAGAACCAAAGAACCAGCAGGAGAGGCCCCGGAGGAAGACCAAAGCCAGAGCTAGCTCCGTCCTGGAGAGGGGTCTGTGTGTGGGTGGGGACGTGGGGGTGCCCACGGCTACACCCTCCAGGGCCCAGAAAACTCAGCGTGGGAGGCGGCGCCATCCCCGGAGGGTGAGGGGTGGGGTGGCAGTGCTGGGCCAGGACAAAGTGTTTTCCCGTGGAGTCTAAGCAAGAACTGAGACTTTGGGGCAAGGGCAGTAAAATCTGGTGGGGGGCTACTCTCTGTGGGCAGTGGAGGGCCAAGTGAGGTGGGGAGAGGAGCAGGAAGGTGGGCCCCCCCGCCTTTACTCCTGTCCTTAAAAGTAGGCTGGGGGCCAGGGTCAAGGTTGTGCCATCCCACCACGTCGCCAATGGTAAGGCCTCCCCTCTCCTCTCTTTTGACGGGGAGGCTTCCAAATTCCACGGTTGGGAGCCTGGGGCCTAATTCGGGCACCTCAGTCAAAGCTGTGGTTCTGCCTCTTTCCGCCCCATGCAGGCAGCTCAGGAGGGACCAGTGTGTGCAGTGAACTGGGTTGTAACCTCACACCCGATCCCAAGCGAAGCGGCCCTGGAACCCCTGAGTATATGGCAGCCCCCATCTCAGTGGGGCTGGGGGTGGGGGCTCCGTGAGATTTACACCATGCTCCTCGGGGCCTGCTGGCTCAGGGTGGGGCCCGGGCCCGGGCGGGGGGCTGGCCGGCCCTCTGGCTGCTGGGTCCTGCTTGGGGCCTGGAGGAGTTGGTGCCACAGGCTGGTGGCCAAGCTCCTAACCTTCTCCAGGGTCTCAATCCGTTGTTTCAGGAGCCGGTTCTCCGTCCGAAGCCTCTATGTGGGGAGAGGGGGGGGGGAGTGTGTCAGAACCCCGCCCCATTCCCCATACACACAGAGGTCTGTCCCCTTAAGGGCCAGGTCGCCTCCAGGCAAGATGGAGTCATGGTCAAATGTTCTGGGTCAGTGATTCCAGAGAACAGTCAGGGCCAATCCCTGTTCAGAATGGCCCATTAGATTTTTTTTTTTTTTTTTTTTTTTTTTTTAAAGAATCCTTGGTTCACTTAAAACAATGTGATCGCTTTCAGGGGTCAGCAGTCAGCACCCACACCCACTTTCTCTGGAGTCTGTTTCCACCCCACACGGGGGCCTGCCAAAGGCCAATGTGACACCCATCACCGGGCAGACCCTTCCTCTGGGTCTGTCAATCCCCGCCCCTCATGGCTCTGCTTCGGGCACCAGAACGAACTGTTCTCAGAGTCTGGGTCCAGGGGAGGGGGTCTTGCTGAACACACATGCTTCCTTCAGCGGGACAGCTACATTTCTGTGAGCCACAAAAATCAGCTGTGCTCAAAAGCTGTCACTTCCCTCCAGCGGGGCGGTTCTGGAGGCAGTTTCCCTCGCTTTCCGCCTTCTCTCCTGCACTGATGGATTTGGGTTAGATATTTGTGGTTTTAAGTTCCCCGTGGCCTTTTGGGAAGCAGGTGAGCTTTATATATGCCTTGCATCGTAGCCTCTGCTAGGTACCCCTTACGAAGCGGGTACAGATAGCTGGACCCAGAGTGTGTGCTGAATGAACACCAACCAGATCCTGCGTCTTCCTGAAGCCCCAGGCCCCACATTCATCCGTTATTAGTGAGGGCCCCGCCTCCCTGTGGATCACAAAGAACCTTTCCTGGTTTTTTCCCGGGAGAAAAAGGTGATGGAAACACTCAGAACACTCCCAGGAGGCAACTGCGGTCAGAGAGAATCATAGACTCGATTGAGGGTCATTCACTGATGTCACGGGTGGGGAAACTGAGTCCCAAGGGGGTGGTGGCTTGCCGGGCCTCCCAGCTGGCCTGGGTTCGATCTGTTTCGGGCGGGCTCTCTGCCCCATATCTGCGCTCCACGGTCCTGATTCTCGCCCCCGGCCCCTGCACTACTCTGCCTTCTCTCCGGCCACGACCCACCACCGCAGAATCGCAGAGATCCTTGAGAAGCCGCATGTGCCCGACTGACAACTCCCCTCTCTCCTGCTTACCCCAAAGGGAAAATAAGAGACAGGGAGTGAACAGGGACTACAGGGTCAATGCATACGCTGGGCTTTTTTTTTTTTTTTTCTTTTAAATTTTCTGTATTTTTGATGCTTTGATATCCAGCCACCTTGCTAATCTTGGAGAGACTGCCTGGCCCTCGACTAGCCTTTCATATGCAAACCAGCCAATACAGAGCCCACAGCCACCCACCTTCCCTATAGCACTCGTACACCCAGCCAGCGTTCTCCCTGCCCCAAATTGTCCCAGGGCAACCGAGGACTCTCCTGTAGCCCACAGCTTCTGCTGAAATTGTTCAGACCAACCAATCCTGAACTCAAACTTGACTGCCTGCCTTGCCCATTCCTTCCTGGGGATGCCCAATAAAGGAGCTGGCCCACGCTTTCCCTCTCTCACCCTCTGCATCCTGACCCACTCTGACCCACTCTGGTGGTTCCCCACGTGGCCAGGTGTGGTGGGGCGTGCCCCCTCCTTTTGGCAACTAGGAGTAATAAATTCTTCTTTCAAGGGCAATGTCGTCTCTGTGTCTGTCACTTGACCACCTGATTAAAACAAGTTTCAGGGGCGCCTGGGTGGCTCAGTCGGTTCAGCGTCCGACTTCGGCTCAGGTCATGATCTCACGGTTTGTGGGTTCAAGCCCCGTGTCGGGCTCTGGGCTGACTGCTCAGAGCCTGGAGCCTGTTTCAGATTCTGTGTCTCCCTCTCTCTCTGCCCCTCCCCCGTTCATGCTCTGTCTCTCTCTGTCTCAAAAATAAATAAACGTTAAAAAAAAAATTTAAAAAACCCACAAATTTCAGGTACATTTTGAAACAGGCTAAAAGTGAAAGTGCCAAGGGCAGGGCCATCCATGAAAGAAGGTGTCTGCCTGGATCCTATAAGGTCTGTGGGCTCTCAGGCTCCTCTCCTGGAAATTTCCAGGTTGGGCATGTAGTCTGAGTGTCTGCTGTGTCCCTACGTACCTACCACTGGGCCCTCACAGTCACCAGATGGGCGCAGGCCCATGACCGTGCATGAGCAAGACAGGCACACACGTTGGGACTGGTGCATCAGTCAAGCTGCCATTCTTGAGAAAGGGGGATGCTTGCAAACTCAGGACACAAAACTTTCTGGAAAACCAACAAACAGGACCAGGACACCGATGCCCTCTTTCCCCTTCAGGTATGGGTGGCAGGTGACCTGGCTTCTAATCTAGATTCTGCCTCTGCCTCTGCCTCTCTAAAGGGGACAGAGACGTTGATAGTGGTGATGATAATAAAACTAAAATTAACAACGATAATAATTTGAACAGCAGAGCAAATGTTATTCCCATTTTGCAGAAGGGGACACTGAGGCTCAGAAAGGTGAATCCACCTTCCTGGGTCATACAGCTGGTCCACCGCTGAGCTGGGAAGTGAATCCCGAAGAGGACAAAGCCAGGTGTGTTGGGGTTTGGGTTTGTGTCTGTCCCTCTCACTGGACTGGGGGGACCCTCAGTCTCTGCTGTGACTCTGGCACGCAGTAGATGCTCAATAAATGCTTGTTGCATGAATAACTAAAATCACATGCAGAAGGATGAAAGCAGAAGGAAGGAGAGAGAGGCGAGTCTGGGTCTGAGGGGCCACAATGGGCGCCGTCCTCGGTCCTCCGTGCCTGCCCCTGACCTCAGGGCTCTGCCCATCAGGGCCAGCTTTCCTGATATTCCGCCGGTCCATCAGGCCTGCTGTTGCACGGCCTTTTTGCACTGACTCCCTGGGCCCAGAGCAATCTTCCCTGGGTCAGCTCCGCCTCTCTTCTGCGCGTTTTTATCCAGAGTACTTTCTGGAGTCCATAGCCTGTACCATTTGTTCTCCGACCATCTCCCCACCATAATGAGGAGGGCGTCCCATGAGGGCAGGGACCTATCCACTTTATCTGCCACCGGTCTCTGACAGTGGGGTGGGCCCTTGCTCACACGCTGGCCCGCTGGTGAAGGAAGGGCAGGTGTGTGGAGGCAGATGCCTCGGACTCGAAGCACAGGCTGTGTGCGGCTTGGGCAAGGCTGCCCTCCCAAGGGCACCCCGTCCCTGCCCCCACTCCCGCGACTCACTTTGATCTCGATCTGCTCCTCCATTTCCTTGCTCTTCATGGCTGCGTACTCCTTCTCCAGCCTGCAGAGGGGAGTCAGATGAGGCTACGTCCCACTCTCGGGGACCCCCTCTGTGCCAGTCCCCTGGGTGCCCGGCACTGACCTCTTCATTTTCTTGGGGTTGTACTTGACCTGGTAGGCCTTGAGGATCAGCTTGTCCGGGCAGCTGTCGAACTGGTGGGGGATCACCCTCTGGAAGTACTGTGGGGGCACAGGCGGTCACTGACACAGAGGCCCCGAGTGCGGGGCCCGCCAGAGCTATATGCTGCTTCCCCACGGGAGGAGCTGGTCTGCCAGGGGCACGGCCGCGGCCCAGCTCAGGGTGCAGCCTGTTGCGGGCGCTCTGTCAGGGCGTGTGGAGCGAGCAAGTGAGTGTGAGAAGCGGGGCTGGGGAAGCAGCATCCACAGCCTGGACCTCAGTTCGAAGGGAAAAAGCAGGGCTTCGGGAGCTCTTGCCGGCAAAGGCCAGGCGGTAGAGGGGTCTGAGCACAGGGACCTCCACAGGGGAAGGGGCAGGCATGTCGCTGCCCCCGGGGGGCAGTAAGAGGAGGCCGAAGGGTGTGAGGAATCAGGGCGGCAGGAGCAGCCTGGAGGGAAGACCCCTCGCTGGTCGGCCTGCACGCCTGCGCCCGGGAGCCCGGGCAAAGGGTTAAGCGTAAGCCCTGACGGAGCACACAGCTTGCTGCGGTTCGGGGCCAGGCTGGCTCCCGCTCCCCAGCCCAGCTGGCCCCCTCTGGCAGCTGCGCACAATGGATGCCCGTGTTCATGGACACAGCCGTGGCCTTTGTGCATTCTTCCCCGAAGCACCAGCTGGAAGACGCGGGGAGGGGCAGGGGCCTGCATGATGGGGACATGGCGGAAAAGCAGGCTGGCCTCTTCTCCAGCAGGCGGGACGGCCAGGGCGGGTGTGAAGCTACCCGGACCCCTCCTTCCCTCCCGGGCCCTCGCCTGGCCCACGTGCTGGGACCAAAACCACACCCAAGACCTTGTAGTTTGGCTGGTATTACTATTTGCCGGGTTAGACTTTGGAGGACCCAGGGCTGGGAGCAGGAGGTCGGGGCAGCGGGGGGGGGGGGGGGGGGGGGGGGTGAAGGGGACCGCCCAGGGCTTGGCCTAAGCCTAGACCTTCCGTCATTTCCCCCAGGCTGCTCCTCAGAGCCCGTCTGGGTCCTCCAGGAAGGCCTCGGGGAACAGAGGCCATGGCAAAGGGTCAGGATGCTCGGGACACCTTCCGCCCTTGCAACTGCCCGCCCCCTGCCATCTCTCAGGAGGCCTTCACCTGCCCCGGTGCCCCTAGTGTAAGGGAATCCCGCCCACCCTGCCCCTCTGGCCCACCTGGGACATCCCCTCCATGTCCAGCTGCATTAGCTCCGTCTGGTTCACCTGCAGCAGGGCGAGGCCGACCCGGAACACAATCTCCAGGCCCTGCAAAGGTGATGGTGGCGGTGCATCTCGGGTCCTGTCGTCCCAGGGGTCTCCGACCCCTCCCCGAGTCCCGGCCCTCCCTCAGCCCGGGCCTGGCTGGGGATCTGGGAGAGGAAGGGGTGTTCGGCGTCCTCACCTCGTACATGAAGATGTCAAAGACACGAGTGGCAACAGGGAGCGGGAAGGTGGTCAGGAAGAGTGTGAGGAACCAGGACGAGGCATACATAGATGTGTGGAAGCTCTGGGAGCGGAAGTGGGTGTTCAGATCCGGGAGCTGCTCCTGGGGTGGGGGTGGGGGGGAGGCCAGGCGCCGTGAGGAGGCCGCCAGGAATGGCTGTCCGGGCCCCCCCGGGGCCCCCTCCACCAGCCAGGGCCGGGCTTCGGCGTCCCGGCCTCCAGGGGGTCTTACCCACCTGCCCTTGACGACCCGTGGCACTGTGTCTGGGGGAGGCTGAGGTACCCCAGGGCTCTGAGTAGCACGAGGTGGGGACACCGGCAGGGGCGGCAGGTGCAGCAGCAGCTACTGGGTGTTGGGGATGCACGGGGGGGCCGCACTGGCACAACCACCCGTGGGGTCCTCACCGCTGCCTCAAGAGGGAGCTTCTGGGGCTCGGGGGAGGTGGGTGGTAACACAACTCCCCAAGTTCACCCAGAGAGCGAGAGGTGGGCTGTGGCGTGAGCCCCATATTCTGTGACCCGCCGGTTGCTGTGTCCACCCACCGCCCCCTGCGTGGTACTTGTGCCCAGCGACGCTCAGGGGATGCCTGTCTGCCTGGCCTGAACTTCAGGCGGCTGGCAAGTGACAGGCCCCGGGGAAACTGGGGCTGGACCAGGTGTTAGGACCCCCTGGATGTCCTTCACCAAGACAAAACAGACTCTGGGGCTGTCTCCCCACCTGCCCTGGGGCTTCCTCCACAGCTGGGGGTTCTCTGGTGCTGTCCAGCTACTTCACCCAGGAAGGCCTTGGCCACCCAGGCCAGGGTGGGGTCACTTCCTCTCCGTGGCCCCGGGCCACCTGCTTGCCAACACGACCCGGTCCCCTCAAGCGACAGCACCTCCCTGCCATCTGCTATGCAGAGCTACACAGCCCCACCTGTGACCAGCTTCTGAAGCAGGCCGTGTGTGTGTGTGTGTGTGTGTGTGTGTGTGTGTGTGTGTACACGCACGCATACACGCACGCCCAGTCTCTGTCTGCCAGCCAGGGGCGGGCCCTGCGGGGGCTGCTATTTATAAACAGAGGCGGCTGCTCTCCAGTATCAGCAAAGGCAGGCAGACAACACTTTCCCTCCTTCCGCCACACTGGGGAGCAGACAAGGAGGGGCTGCGGGTGTACCTGACAAGAGCCAGCCTGACCCCTCTTGCCCTGGTGGCTCTGGGAGCCCCATGTTCTCAGGGGTGCCCACCATCAATGGTTGGCCCTTGCCCCGTTGCTTGAAGCACCCTTTGGGGCAGTACCCATCCACCCCCTGCCCCGGCCCTGTCGCAGCACAGGACCCCTTCTGAGCTGGAACCTCTGTGTGCAATTTCCCAGCCCTGGAACTTTCAGCTAAAGAGACTGGAACGGAGCAGGTCTAGGTTAGCACCCATGGGCGTGGGGTGAGCGGGTGCAGACCACCCGGCCTCCGCTTACCTGTAGCATGGACTCGAACTGATAGATGCAGAGCCCCAGCTCGGCCATGCTGGGCTTGAAGAGCTCCCTCAGGCGGTACTCCTGCATCAGCCGCACGAAGACACAGAAGGCCTCCTCCTCGGGCATCTGGGTGGGTGGGGACAGGCAGGGTGGGAGGGGGCGCTCGCGGCTCTTCTTATGGCCCTGGGGCGTGGTGCTTCGCCTGCCTCTGTTACGTTTAGACTTACAGAACGCGGGCTGCGTAGGCTGCCTGGACCCTCATAACAAACCCCTGGTAAATATCATCATCCCGGTTTCATTGATGGGAAAACTCCTGAGGCTGAGGCCACAGGCCTCCTGGCAGGAAACAGAGAGCTGGGACTTGAAGCCCAGGGCTGGCCACCCCCAGCGCCCAAGGTGAGACACCCTCTCGTTTAGCCCCAGCTATCTCCATTCTCCCCTCCTAGGTCTGCTGGGTTCTCTGGAGGAAACCCTTGGCCCAGCTAACACCGCACTGGCTGACCTAAGCCCTCCGCCTGAGTGCCAGCCCTGGGCGGTGACCGGGCAGCTCCCGGAGGGGACGGTGGACCAGGACAGGCAGCCAGCCCCTCCGAGCCCACCCATGGGGGGCTTGGCCTGGGGCCTGGTGGGGGTCGTAGGTGGGTGGGGAGGGAGGTCTGATCCCAGGAGGACCCTGGACGGGGGCACGCTCTGCTTTGGCCCACCTCCCGGGCTTGTGGCTGGTGCCTGGCCTACCTGCATGAGGAGCAGACCCACGATGAAGGCGCTGCCCTGGCAGTAGCCCACCTCCCTATCCACCAGGGAGTACGCCTGCAAAGGGGACGCACGTGCATCACCACAGGGGCCCTCCGGGCCGGCGGGCCCTCACAGGCTGGGGTCTGGGCGGTGGAGACCCGCTGGCCCCGGGCCTCACCTTCATGACGTTGAAGAGGACCTCCTGGCCCAGGCTGTCCTGGCCCTTGAAGAACTCGTGCTCTGGGTAGGTGCGGGCGATGTCCCTGCGGATCAGCTTCTCACAGGGCGAGGACATCTTGAGCAGCTCCGAGTACTGGTTCTTGACGGGCATGTCCGTGGCGCTGCACAGGAGTTGCCACACGATGGCCCGGAAGTGGTGGGGGATGCCCTTGCGGATCAGCTCCTGCCAATGCGGGGGGGGGGGCGGGGGGGGGGGCGGGAGGCCGGGCTGGACCCTGTCCCAGGGCGGCCTCCCCACGGCCACCCGGTCCAGCCCTGAGACGGGGCTGGCCTGTGGCTCGGTTGAGGCCCAGAGCTGGCCGAGCCTCCGTGCTGCGGACAGAAGCCATGCTGCTTAATGCGCGGTCCCCAGTCCGTCACGGAACAGAGCGGGCGGGAAACAAACGGGTACCTGAGACACCGGCGTGACAGCCACTAGCTTGGCCGGCCCCCCCCCGCACCGCGGCCCGGGCCCCCCCCCCCCCCCCCCCCGGCCCCCCGGTAACCCTGGTGCTGCCCTCCGGTGGCCCAGTGACCCGGCCGGCCCCGCCCAGCCCCACAGGCCCCGCCACCTTGAGCAGCTTCTCTTTCCTGCGCCTCCACTCCTCCCACTCGTTGGCGATCCGGCCCCACAGGATCCACGTGTCCTCCTCCAGGTGGCTCAGGTTGGAGGAGGCCGAGGAGCTGGACACCAGCGAGGAGCCGCTGTTCCGGCGGGAGCCGTTCATGGAGCGCATCGACTTGGAGTCGGCTTCCAGGAGCCTGGGCAGAGAGGGGCTGGTGGAGGCGGGGCCCCGGCTGCGGCCAACTCCTGCCCCCGCCCCTGGGCTCTAGTGACTCTCTGGGGACAGGGCACCCCCGGGGGAGCCCGGCCCCTCCTCTCAGGAGTCCCAGACTGGGCCTAAGTTGTTCTCGCTGAGGGGCCTTAGCCGGTGCTCTGCCCTCTCTGAGCCGTGGTCCTCACTCCCGGGCCCCCAGAGAGGCTGCCGTCTTTGTGTCCCGTCTGTGTCCAGCACGGGGCTGAGAAGCCCGCGCATTGGCGGACTCAGTCGCGTACCAGCACCGCAGGGCAGGGTTGGTTAAGATCTACGCTCTACGCACCAGGTGTAGGGAGGGCGAGCCACTCGGCCAGCTGGCAAGCAGCTGTGTGGCCGTGTGTTTCTGCTGCTCTGCCATCTGGGGCCTCGCTGACCCCGGGGGGGACCACCCTCTGTCAGCCTAGCAGATTCCTAGAGATGGGTAAGGACTTGCCTGCCAAGTGCAGTTTTCCTATGCAGACCAACCAGTCTAGAACCCCTAAACCAACCCCCTCCCCTGCTCTGATCACCCCAGGGCCAGGTGCCAGGCCAACGAGGCTTGGCCCTGCACCCCCGAGCCCGCTGAGGTTACTCGAGCTAGCCAGTCGGCCTCGCTGTTCCTTCCTACAGGAACCACAACGAAGGCTCTTGCTCACGTCCTGCCTCATTCCCTCTGCCCCCTGACCGACCCTGGTGCTGTCCTGGTTAGCCCCACATGGTGTGCCGGGCCCCCTCCTCTTAGAGGCGGTGACTCACAAACTCTCTGTCCATTGGCCTCGTTGTATCCGAATACTAATACCGCCTACATTTTGAAACCAGGGGAAGGGCCAGAGGAGAAAGGTGGGAAGGCCTGGCTCCAGAGTCAGAGGATTTGTTCTTCCCTCCAACAGAGGCTCAGCCAGCGAAGGCCAGGTTCACTGGCCCTCTTGAAACCTTGGTCTCATCGGAATGGGGAAACCGATCATCCGGGGTTGGAGGACGGCAGAAGACGTCCCTTGTCAAGCCTCTGGTGGGCGCTGTTACTTTGCCGAGGGCTGGGCCCAGCTCTTAGTGTGAGGGGGGCCCCCGGGAACTTCTGTGTGGGGCCCAGGCTGCACCCCTGAGGCCACTCCCCGCCCCCCAGGCCCCAACTCACCGGTTCTGCTCTTCAAGCTTGGCCAACAGCTCCAGCTCATCGGGGCTGAGGTTCTCGGAGTCAGAGGTGGGGGAGCAGGTGGGGGCCGACAGGGCCTCCTGGGATGAGGAGTCGGGGCTCAGAGTGGGGCTCGCCATGGTGGGCAGGCTCGTCTGCTGCGAGCAGGGCCAGGTCACAGCTCTGTCTGGGGGCCGGAGACATGTATGGTCAGCACTGGGTGGGGGCGCCTACCCTGTCTGGCTGGCTCTTGGCCGGCTGAGCCTGCTGCTCGCCTGTGGACATTTCCTCACCTCGGGCTGCCCATCTCTGGTCTGTCCGCTCGGCGCACCCCCCATCCCCACGTACTCCAGCCCAGCGGACGGCCATGCTGGCTCCTTCTATGAGAGACACCAGCTACCATGATCCCTGCCTGGGTCCAGATGCATGGATGGAGACAGAAGGACCGCAGCCAGGGCCCGAGCTGCCCTGCTGTCCCTGGGCATAAAGGCCAGGTCTCAACTTGACATCCCTGAGTCCTCAGCAGGACCAGGGGCAAAGGCTCCCTGTCACTCAGGCCTTGGAGGCACAGAAGCCCCTGCTCCAGTGGCCCTTCCTGATGGCCATGGTCCCTGTCTCTGGCTAGATCCTGTCCTGGGAGCCCTGCCTCAGCATCCGACCTTCCCCGTCTCATCAACCAAAGTGGGCGGCTGGCACAGCCAGAAACAATTATTCTCTACCATTGATTGGCTGGTGTTGCCAACGGCCAGAAGAGTCGACTCCCCTTGGGCTGGGAAGCCGGGGATGGACGCATCAAAGTGCTGGGAATGTGTGGCCCGGCGGATGCAGAGCGAGAGCCACAGGCTCTCGTCAGTACCCGATCTTGGCCGGGCGGGTGCCAGGCCCATTTGTCTGATTTTTCCTGGGGAGGACCTGGCCCTGCCCTCCTTGCAGCTTCCAGAACACTAGCCTCTTGCTTTCTGCCGGCTTCAGGAGAGGCAGCTCAGCACCGTGCCGAAAGCGAGGGCTCTGGACTCAGACGAATCTGTGTCTGAACCGTGGTTCCCCCTCAACCAGCTGGGTGGCCTTGGGCCAGTCCCCTGGCCTCTCTGAGTCTCCAAAGACTGAGGATCACACAGGACCTGCTCCAGAGGGTGGCGGTGAACCTGAGTGTGCCACTGCATGGAACATGGGAGAACGGCGCCTGACACTTAATGACTGCTCTCTAGATGGCGGCCTTGATCATTCATTCCAGGGCCAGGGCCAACATCTAGCTGGCCTCCAGGGTTCTGCTATGCCTGGTGTGGGGACTGCTGGCAGGAGCTGCCATCACCCTGGTGGGAGGTTTTAGGGGTGGGAGTGGCTAGGGGAGCGAAGGCAGGGGCCGGGGGCGGTGTTCTTTCCACTCAGTCATGTTTCTGGTAAGCCCAAGCATCAACGGTCCGAGAGGATGGGGATCTCCAGGGCCATGGAGGCAGGAAGAAAGTGCTCCTCCCCTCCCTGTCGCTTTGGACGGCTCCTTCACACCCCCCTACTCTCCTGCATAGTCTGTGACAGGAATCCACTATTGCCCTTGGACCCCACGTGACCTGGCTCTGACAGCTCCGCCCGGAGGGGCCCTTGGCCAGGCCCCGGAGAGGGGGCATCTGGTCCCCTAGGCAGCAGAAGGACAATGACAGGACAAGAGTAGGTCATTTCACACCTGCCATCAGGTCACTGGGCGCCTACTTGCAGCCTAAACTCAGACCCCAACCAACACCTGAGGGCCCACTGGGTGGCTGGGCTTGACCCTGGCCATACACTTGATTCCAGCCTCCTTGCCCTGTGCTGCCCTGTCACGGGGTGGGAGCGAGGGGGCATCATTCTTTTTTCACCTTGTAGGGGGCCCAGAACCCTCCCTTCCCAGGTCTCTGTGGCTCCTCGGGGCCACTGGTTCTGCCTCTGGCTCCCCAAGCCTCTCCGATTCTGTTGGGTGCCGAGGGCTCTGGCTTGGGTGGGCGGTACAAACTCTGGGTGGCGAACCCCAGCAGAACTGGAAGATCTCTTCCTCCCACGGCCTCGCTGGCCAGCGACAACTGCCCCAGAGAACGGGCCACTCTGCACCGTCTAGCCAGGAGTTAACCTCTCCGGAGAGAGGTGGGGCCCGCTCCGGGCCTACCACCGAGTCAGAGTCTGTGACCAGCCAGGGCAGAGGCGGGCTGTGCACAGGAAGCCCTGACCTGGAAGGATCTCTCTGGGAGGGGAGGAGCTGGGAAGGCAGGCTTGGGAGGTGGGAGAGAGGTGGGGGAGGCGAGCACAGGAGCCTCCTAAGCACCGCTGGGGTGGGGGAGCAGTGGGAGCCCTGGAGCAAGAGACCACACGTGGCCAGGGTGGTGGTCCGGGCCCGCCATCTCAGGAGGCCTGGAGTGCCCTGGTGTCCACGATGCCACCCCCAAAGGGCCCGAGGGACTGCTTCAACTCTGGCCTTCTGATTTCAAAACAAAACCAGCCACTAGCAGGGCTTGTCCAGATATTTATCACATATTAATGTGGACTTCATACAGGAAGTAAAATTGATCCAATACACACGGCTGAAATTTGCAGTCCGAGAGGCAGAACCTTCTGATCCCTCAGGAACTTTCTCTTGACTCGTCGCCAGATTCTCTAAACACTGCCTGGCGCTGGAAGCCATCCTCCTGATGCACACACACACACACACACACACACACACACACACACCATACACACTAAAACACTCATGCAATTGACCCGCACACACCCACACATACTTACATACACTCACACACTACCTCACACCCCCTGCACTCACGGCGACACACACGTTCTTGCACCCACACCCATGCATACACACTCGGACACACGGCCCACTCACACGCGTCTACAGTCCGTCTCACACCCACGCATTCTCACGTGTGCACACACACACACACATGCATGCACTTCCTGCACGGACCAGATCTTGCCACTCTTGGGACTGAGTAGGTTGGGACGGACACCGGCCCGCCACCCTCCTAGCTCTGCGGGTGGCCCTGCCTCCCCTCCAGAGAGGCCCAACTCTTCCCGGCTCATTGTCCTTCCCTGATGCTCACTGAAGGCCGTCTGAGGGCCAGGCACTGTTCTGGGCACAGGGAAATGGGGGGAAATAGGCGGATGAGGCACCGCCTCCCCTGCCTGATGGGTACAGAGACCCACAGATGGGGCAGTCCCTTCGAGGGCTGAGGGGCCACCGGCCTGAGATGCACATGCGGGTCCAGTGGGTCTGATGTGCCAGCCTCTCAGCGTCCTTCACTTCAAGCCCCTTTGCCTCTACTCCACCTCAGCCACTTGAATGGGGTCCTGGACCCTGCAGAGCAGGCAGTGGGCGGCCTACCCCTTTGCCTGCTGGCACTCCCACCCTCCACACGGCCACAGGGTGGCCCATGGCTTATGAGGCTGAGCCCATGGCTGAGCCAACCTAGAGGGGTGGGAAGAGACTGCCAGTGTGCTGGGGGCAGGGGGCGCGGGGGCAGAAGGGCCCAGATGCTGGGCGTTTTCTACTTCCCTCCCCCTCTCCGGGCTGTTTAGACACTGCCAGCCATGCGCCCTCCTTCTTGAAGTCCTTTTCCACCCAGCTTCAGACAGATCAGGCTCCTGGCTTCTCTCCCACTTCTCTTCCTGGGCTTCTCAGTGTCCTACACGGCACCTCTTCCTCCACGGGCCTTGCCTCGGCCCCTGTCCCTTCATGCCCCTGGTGGTCTCACTGTCGAGGCTTAAATGATCAAATAAATGCCACCAATTGGGACACTCTCCTTTCCCCATCTTTCCCTTTCTCCTGAGCACCAGCCAAGATTGCCAACTGGCTCCTGAATATTACCCACCAGGGTAAAAATCGCCACTGTCTGGGTCCCTGCCACTGTGGTGCCCTGCACTGAGCCTACAACATAGGAGTTGAGAAATTGAACCCACCTGCCCACCCACCCATATTTGCTGAATGCCTGCGAGGTGCTGGGCACCATACTGGGCAAACACCGATACAGTCGCGGCCCTCCCAGAGCGTACAGAGCATAGGGATTAAGAAACGACCATCCAAACTTTCTATTACAGATTGAGAGGCACGCTTGGAAGAACGGATAGCGCGGAAAACAATCTGGCAGTTCCCTCCAAAGTTAAACACGGAGTTACCCTATGACCCGGCAATTCCGCTCCTAGATATCTACCCAAAAGAATGGAAACCACACGGCCACACGCGAACTTGCACATGACTCTTCACAGCGGTGTTATTCGCAACAGACAAAAAGTGGAAACAACCCAATGTCCGTTGATGGATGAACAGACAAACAAAATGTGGTCCATCCATACAATGGAATATTACTCAGCCATAAAAAAGGAAGGAGGCTCTGACACCTGCTACAACGTGGACGGACCCAGAAGACATTAGGCTCAGTACAAGAAGTCAGACACAAATGACCACAAGTGACATGGTTCCATTTATACGAAATGTCCAGAGGAGGCATATCTATAGTGGTGGCTGGGGGCCAGGGCTTAGGGTGAACGGGGGAATGGGGGATTTCTTTTTGGAGCAAGGAACTGTTCTGGAATTAGACAGTGAGGACAGTTGCACAGTGTTGTGAATATACTGAAACCCATTGAACCATTTGCTTTGAAAGGGTGAGTTTTATGTTATGTGAATGATCGCTCAGAGAAAATGATGATAGGGATGGGATGGGGTGGGATGGGATGGCAGAGGGACCACAGGGCAGAAGCAGGAGGGAGGCATGCTACTGTAGAGGAGACTGGAGAGTTCTGCAGAGGCCAGACCCCCACCGGGCCCTGTGGACCAAGGCAGGAGCCTGGCTGGCCTTGCATTTTAGGAAGACCTTCCCTAAAGCCCGCCACTCCTCCTGATGCAGAGGGGCCTCGCTGGGTCCGTGGTGCTTCCCTCCACCCACCTGCTCAGGCCAAGCCTGGCGCTAGCCCTCTGCACTTGCCCAGACCCTTCAGCCACTCCCTACTTGGAGATGGAGACCAAATGTTTTTGCCTGGTGCTCACAGCCCTGCCGGCCTCCCTTTCTCCGTTATCCAAGCCCCACCAGGCTCAGCCCTCCGTGACCACCTGCTTCTTTCTGCCTGTGTCTTTGCACATGCTGTTCCCTCTTGCTGGAAAGGCATTCTCCAACATTTTGAATATTTTTTTTCCTGTGAAATTGTTCCTGTCAACCTCCACCTCCAGCACGCTGGCTCACTTCTCTCCTCTCTGCAAATATCTCCTACAACCCAGCCCAAGGCACATTCTATGGCAATTACTTCTATACGTGCCAGCCTGCCCTACTGGGTCATGAACGTGCTGAGGGCTAGGGCCTAACTTCTTTTTTTTTTTTTATTATTTTTTTTAATGTTTGTTTTTATTTTTGAGACAGAGAGAGACAGAGCATGAACAGGGGAGGGCCAGAGAGGGAGACAGAATCTGAAGCAGGCTCCAGGCTCTGAGATGTCAGCACAGAGCCCGACATGGGGCTCGGGCTCACGTACCGTGAGATCATGACCTGAGCCGAAGATGGACGCCCAACTGACTGAGTCACCCAGGAGCCCTGGGCCTAACTTCTTTAATTTTCTACTCCAAGATCCTAACACATCTGGAATTTAGCAGGTGCTCGGTAAACATTTGCCAAATGAAGACAAAAATCTCTGTGCTGTTCAGCCAAGTGATCAAGGTCAACACGGACAGTGATAAGTCATAGTGAGAGCTTGGGCCCGTGATGAGATGACAAGGGCATGGTCACCTCTGTGTCTTTCCTCCCAGAACACATCACCCCAGTTTAACTATGAGAAAAACATGTGACAAAGCCAGACGAGGGGACATTTTAGAAAATTCCTGACCAGTCCTCAAAACTGTCAAGGTCATCAGCAGTAGGGATAAGCCTAAGAAACTGTCCCAGCCATGAGGAACCTAAGGAGATTTGACAACAAAATGTCACGTGGGATCCAGGATGGGATCCTGGAAGAGGACAAGGAAATTAGGGAACCTGAATAAAGCGTGGACTGTAGTTAATGTATCAACATCAGTCTGTTAATCATAACAAATGTGCCAGACTAACTGAAGACGGGACTAATAGGGGAAACTGGGTGTGGGGTCTACAGGAACTCTCTGTACAATCGTCTCAATTTTTTTTTTTTAAAGTAGGCTTTGGGGAGGGGCGCCTGGGTGGCTCAGTCGGTTGAGCGTCCCAGTTTGGCTCAGGTCATGATCTCGCAGCTCGTGAGTTTGAGCCCTGCGTTGGGCTCTGTGCTGACAGCTCGGAGCCTGGAGCCTGCTTTGGATTCTGTGTCTCCCTCTCTCTCTACCCCTAACCCACTCGCATTCTGTCTCTGTCTCTCTCTCTCAAAAATAAACATTAAAAAAAATTTTTTTAAATAAATAAATAAAGTAGGCTTTGGGGAGCCTGGGTGGTTCAGTCAGTTGAGGGTCTGACTCATGATCTTATGGTTTGTGAGTTTGAGCCCCACATGGGGCTCACCCGCTGTCAGTGCAGAGCCCGCTTTGGATCCTCTGTCCCCCTCTCTCCCTGCCCCTCCCCTGCTGGAGTGTGCTCTCTCTCTCTCTCTCTCTCAAAAATAATTAAACATTAAAAAAATAATAATAAAGTAGGCTCCATGCCCAATGTGGGGCTTGAACTCATGACCCCGAGATCAAGAGTTTCATGCTCTGACTGAGCCGACAAGATGCTCCACTATCCTCAGTTTTTCTGTAACTCTGAAACTGTTCGAAAAAATAAACCCTATTTTAAAAACAATTTGAGAAAAAGATGCCATATCAGCGTGGACAGAAAAGTAAAGCACAGTTGTAACACGTGCCAGGTGCCGTAGCAAGTAGGACAGGTGCCAGGGCCCCCGACGAGGCCGCGGGGGAGGCAGGACTTGTGCTTGGATTTCTGACTCCAGAACCTCTGCCTTCTTCCTGCTTCCTTTCACTTTAGGAATAATACACATAAAACTCGAATGCCCAATTTACTGGGCACTGAGGAAAGTGCAGTCGTTGGCTTTCAATGGGGAGAGGGGGTGAGTGTGTATGTGCCCTCTCTCAGAGCCTGGCATTTTCAGAGGCAAGAATAAAGACCCCAAGTTTCCTTCCAGTTTGGCTCCCCACTTCCCCTCCCCCCGCCGGCTTGTGATCCTCTTCTTGGAATGGTTATGGGGGACACAGAAAAATTTCTGAATCTGATGCCTCAGGAGATGCCATGTGACCCTAGATGCCCAGCCTGCCAGGACGGTCACTGTGGGCCCGCAGACCGCATGGTCCTGGCTGGCTCCAGCTCCTGGGGAAATGGCCTGGTGTCTGGGCCCTTTCCCTTGGCGAGGGGCGGGCAACCGATCTGTAACCTTGGATAACAAGAACAGCAGTTGGAATTCAGGGCTTACTGTCTATCCTCCTCTTTCCCCCAGTTCTCGCTGCAACTCCATGCTGCTCTAGATGTTTCCATATCCGTGTCTCTTCTTCCATGGCTCTGTGGGTGTGTGTATAACTGTTCCCAGATCTCTTGGCCTCCTGGGAGAACTTCAGAGCCAGTAGCCTGCGTTCAAATCCCTCCTACATCCCTTTCTATCTTTGAGATACACTTTGCCTCAGTCTTGTCATCTGAAAACAGGGTTAACTGTTAAACAGTACCTGCCTCCCAGGTTTTGTTGGGAGGAATACCTGAGCTAAACCTGTCAAGTGCTTAGGACAGGAGCCGGCCCATAGTATTTGTTCCCTGTGGGATGGAAAGTTCCATGAGGGCCGGGGCTGTCTAGCCCACCCCTGGATCCCCAGAGTTCCATCACAGCATCAGGCATCCAATATTTGTGGGATGAATAAACAAACCTCCCCTCCTCAGCAGGCCCACCCCCAGTGTGGTGGCCCTCTTTAAAAGTTAAACGCAGTAAAACTATCATTATCATTATTGGTAATAATAGCAGCAGCAAATACCTTCAGATTAAAATCTGAGAGGTGGACCAGTATGACCTGTGGAATCCCTTCTGACCTAAAAAAAAAAATAAAATAAAATGTTTACTACCCTGTATCATCTCCAACTTTCCTACTGCCACCGAAACAGCTTCATTCCTGCAAACCCCTCGTTCCTCTAGGTCCCTGAGAATGACAAAGGGGAACATTTAAAGCCCTTATGAGCCTTCCAGGGACCCATGAATAAGACAAGTGGCATCTTGCAAGGCACTTGGCTCTTCAAAGCCAAGATGATAGCTTTTCTGGTGCCCGTGTCAGCTGCACAGGCTCTCTGGGCCAGGGGGCAGGGGCGAGGTGGGTGCTCCCTGCCTTTGGGGGCTCTCCAAGGCCAACGGGTCGACTTCTTTCTGGGGAAGAGATTTAGGTGCTCTTTCGTAAGTGGGTTGAGTAGGGAAGACTGTCAGATCCTGAAACGATGCAAGTATTTACCGAGCATCCAGTCGCCTGAGACTCAGCCATGAACAGAGAGGCACCCTGCCCTCGTGGGACTAGTGGTCTCCTGTGGGAGGCAGACCTCAATGAAACCATCTCACCACACATCACAGCACGCTGAGCCATGCAGGAAAAGTGCAGGCGAGCTGTGCTGTGCGGATGGGGCCTTCGAAATCTCCCTGGAAGGGATACATCGCTTCCCTGGGTCTGGTGAGTTCGTGCTCACTCCTTTCACTGCCCCTGTTTGGCTACCGGAGCCCATGTGCTACAGACTCCCCTGGGCAAGGTGGGGCTTGCTGCCTGTCCAAGTTCTTCCAGCTACGGGTCCCTTTTCCCAGGGAGCAGCACACAGGGTACGCCCCATGGATAGCATCTGGGACACAGGGCCTGCAGGATGAGGCCCACCAAACAAGGCACGATTTCCTGAATGCACCACGCTGGCTCCTGCTTGGTGGGCCTCTGTCCAAGCACTCTGCCTGCCTGGCACGCCCTTCCCTGCCATGCCTGCCCGGTGAGCTCTTCTCTGGGCCTCTACGTCATCCTTGCTCCACCCTCCCTGACGCCCCAGGGATGCGTTGGACCCTTTCTGTGCTCCCGCCGCACGGTGTGCATAATTCCATCTCATGCTTCCACAGGGCAAGCAGCAGGACGTGGTGGGAAGGGCACACACTGGAATCTAGGTTCCTCCAGGTTGTTCGGAAGATTAAATGAGATAATATGTAAATGGAGCTTGGCACAGGGCCTAGCATGTGGCACGGGCCTGATCGCAGGGCACACCGCTGGTTTCAGCTCTTGCCTCCCGATGCCAGGAGGGTCTTTAGCTGCGGGGCAGGGACCACATGTGACATTCTTTCATACCCCAGCAGCTGACTCGGTGCCTAATACTTGGTAGGGCTTCACCTAGAACAATCAGCGCCTCTATTTTGCAAGAGGAAATTGAGATCACGTTCCTCCTTGCCCCCCTGCACCTGCCAAAGCACATAGACACAAAGACACAGGCCTGTATCCCAAGCGAGGGTAAGAGTGCACCGATGCTGTTCACAAGCAGCTTTCTCGTGTTTTCCCAAGGAGTTCGTACCCAGCCTCTTCTGAGGAGCCTTCTGACCCCACTGGATCTGCACAAGGTCCCACCCTGGGGAGGTGGAGACTGTTTCCTGTGTACCTCGTGACCTTCAGGAGTCTTCACCACCTCTCCCTTCAGCAAGTGGGCAGAGCAAACCTCTCCCTACCCAGGTCTATGCATCAGAGGTGCACGCGGGCCAGAGGCATTGCCAGCAAGCAGTCCCCATCCTACCCTCCGTCCCCACGGGAGGCTTCTGTGTGGCCACAAATCCCACAACAGACCATCTCTCAACCCCCACCTGAGCCGGCTTCCTGAGATGCAGCTGGGCCACAGAGAGATGGCCATCATCCAGAGAGGTGCCAACGAATTACAACCAGGGGACGAGGGTGGCCAGTGATCCTGCCAGCGCCCATGGATGGATGACTGCCCTGCTGGACCCCACCGGCCCCTTCCACATGGCGCCCAGGGGGACATTCAGGACTACATCCTAACCTCATTGGCTCCCCTGCAGTACAAAGCGAGGATCTAAGGATCTTCCCCCCCATTTTCCAGATGGAGAAGTTGACGCCCCGAGCCAATATGGGCTCCTTCTCAGGGCCGTCCAGAGTCCACTGGTGAATATCCACAAAGAAGCCTGGGCTTGTTTCTCTGGGGCTTTCCAGGCTAATGTCGGTCAAAGGAGCCCAGACAGGCAGTGCGGGGGCTGGACTGATCTGGATTCGGCGCGGGCGGGACCCAGACTCCTCCTCACCCCCGCAGTCCTGGCCACACCATCGTGCCCGCTCTGTGATCTCCTTTCCTCATCTCTGTGCCAGGGCCAAGCCACCTGCAGCTCCTTCCAAACCGCCCACAGGGGTGACCACAAAAGCCCAGGGGCGCCCACAGGTTGGACCTGAGGGTGACAGCTGTAGGGTGGCAGGACGGGCGGAGGGAACCAACACGACCCGGGAAGACCCGTGGATGCTGGGGCCTCTAGCTTGACCAAAGCCCGGCCCGGGGACAAACCAAGCTGACTACTCACTTGTGTTCCACCCGAGCCTCTTCAGCACATTCTTCCCTTCTGAAAATATTCCTTAACAAAGAGCTGTGTGCTTCTGGCAGGCCCCAGCCCGGCCCCACCGGGTCCCAAATGCCAGGGGAGAAGGGAGCCGTTTCATTTTGGCATGACACGCGGGTGGTGGGTGAAGGAACTCACGCGGGCTATGAGGGGCTGCCCCTGGCGCGTGCATGATGGGGTCCGGAATCTGGTCCTGCCGGTCTGGTCAGACTTCAGGAGCAGCCTGAACTCCCCCTCCCCACCAGGGGGGTGGCATAAATCAGGGGGGCAGGCAGTGGGGAGGGGGGGGCTTCCCTTTGGGAGACTTCAGTGTAGGAGGGAGAGTGAGTGTCCTTCCCTCTGAAGAAGGGCAAAGCAGGGAGAGACGGGTACGGGGAGAGAGGCCCGGGGCAGGTGTCCACAGGGGTGCTGGGAGATTCTGGGTCACCCTGCCACCCTTCAGGGCCCCAACGGGGACGCCGGGCAGGCTGGCCGCCTGGGGCAGGGCAAACAGCTCCTGTCTCCAAGTCTGCCTGCGCTGGGAGCTCCGGGCACTACGGGAGGACCCGGGCAGGTGGCATCTACGGAGGCGTGTGAAAGTGCTAAGGAGTCCTGCGTGTGCGAGTGTGTGGGGGGAGGTACCAATTGTCTGCGTCTGTGTTGGAGGTCCTAAGTTTTTCCGTGTGCGTAGGGGATCCGAGTGTCTAGCTCTGTGTGTGTGTGTGTGTGTGTGTGTGTGTGCGCATGTGTGTGTGTGCGAGAGCGCGCACGCCCGCGTACCAGGGGGCTCCTGGATGCCTGTGTGTTGGGGGGCAGGATGTCTGTCCCGACGCGTTGTGGAGGGTTCGTGGTCATCTCTCTGCGCGAGAGAACTGTTGGCTCCCAGATGTGCGTGTGTGCACGCGCACGGGCGCGTGTGGGGCTCTCAGAAAGATGTGTCTCTGGGAGGGGAGGAGGGTTCAGAATATCTATCTGTTGGGAGGTCCTGAGCATGAGGGGAGGGTGGATGCTCAGGAAGCAGGCTCAGGGGTGTGTGTGCAGCTGCTGGAACGCGCTGGGAGGAGCCCGAGGAGTGATTTTTCCGGGTGCCCTTGGGCATGGGGTTGCTGGGGGTGGGAGATGGGCCAGCAGGCCGAGGTCAGGCCTGTGGGTACGAATCCTGATTCACAGAGGCTAGGGGAGGGGTCCTGTGGGGTCGGAAGGGAGGGGTAGGGCTCTGAGGCTAACACCCTTGGGGCTGGGGGCAGGCCTGGGCCCTGAGATAGGATGCCAAGTGAGGGGAGGGAGGGGTGGCAAGGGGTCTGCAGATGGGAGGGGTCCTGAGGGATCCGGACAGAGGGAGGGCGGGGGTCCTGGGCCTGCAGGGAAGGGGGGGGGGGCGCCTGTGGGGGGCGGGTCTGCGGGGTGGGGGCTGGGGAAGCCCCGAAGGGTCCGGGAGGAGTCCTGCGCGTCTGTGGAAGGGGTGGGCGGGAGCTCGCGGCCGAGGGGGGCAGGCTCTTGGGGAGGGGGCGGGATGGGGGAGGGGGCGCCCGGAAGGGCCCGGGGAGGGGCCCCGAGGGGTCCGGAGGCACCGGGAACGAGGGTGGGCGGGGGCCGGGGCCCAAGGCCGACGGCCGGGGTCCGTGCCGGGAGTGCCGAGGGCCCCCGGCGCGGGTTCCGCGGCGAGACGGCCCGAGCCCCGGTCTTGCCGGGCCCCCCGCGGGCCGCAGCGCGGAGCCGGCGGCCTGAGAAGGCGCCCGGGAGGCCCGGCCCGCGCCGCCTGCCTACCTGCGCCGAGCGCGCCGCCATCGCCGTGCCGAGCCTCACCGTCCCGGGCCGCGCCGCTGGATCCCCGCCGCGCCGCTCGCCCCGCAGCCCCGGCCCGGCCCCCTCAGCCGCCCCCCGGGACCGCGGCCGCCGCCGGTTCTGCCGCTGCCATTTCACCCGCTGACAGGAGCGGCTGCCCCGCCCCCGAGGCCCCGTCAGCCAATTCGCCGCCCCCAGGCACTCTGGCTCCGCCCACGGTCCAGGAGTGACGGGACGCCGGGCCAATCCGTGGCCATTCCGTGAGGAGGGCCCTGGCTACGGCCAGAAGGTTGCCGCCTCTAAGGAGAGAAGCAAATTGAAATTAGGAAAGCTGTGAAGGACGGGCAGTTTTTCCTATCGACATGTGGAATCCTGTTGAGCAACACCTGGCGGCACCAATAACAAGGAGGGAGGGGTGTGTCTCCGAGGAAAGGCTGCAGCCTTGAAGAACCCCAGACAGAGGCAGCCAAGCGTTTGGCTCTAAGCCCCGCCCAGAGCCGGGCTTTCTGCCCAATAACGAGACGTCTTGTCTTGAGACGTCCATTATTATCTGCCCCTCAAATCTCGGCCATGGCAACTGTTGGGACTCTATAAAGAAGATTGACGCCTCGGGACCCAATAACACCGATGGAAGGCGGTGCACTAACATTCTCTGGCCAATGGGATCGTGAGGTTGGTTTGAGGTTGGTCTCCCGGGCTGTTGGGCTTGAGGCCTGGATTGAATGAAATAGGGGAGGGGCTGAGAGGGGCGTGACCTGGACCAACAATGGGGCGGGGCCGAGAAGGGGCGTTGGCAGGCTGAGGGGGCGGTGATGGGACCGCACCTTTGAGACCGGCTTTATGCTGGGGGGCGGGACTGTTGGGGGTGGGGTCACATCCAAGGCTCAAGCCGGTTCCCGAACCTGGTCTAGGCCGGGTTAAGTATCTTCTCTGGGGCTCACAGTGCTTTATGTTCACCCATCAAAACTCTGATCAGGCTGTTACCACTGCTTATACGGCCCTCCCACGCCCCACGTGGGGTGTGGGCGTGAGTGGATGATGCAGGGCGTAGGCAAGGGGCCTGGCTCCTGGAAACTAAGTATAAATGCTTGATGAATGAAGGGATGAATGAATGGTAGCCCCCAGACTCTCAACAAGGAAGAAAAACGGTGGGGGAGTGTCACTCAGGCTGAAGAGGAGCATGTAGGGACAGTCACTGATGGCAGGCAAGACTTAGCAAAAAGGACACGTTCCCACCCCAAGGGATGGACCCTGGAGGGGGTGGGGCAGGGAAAGACCCTGTCACCGAAGAGAGGGTGACATTGTAGGTTCCGAATGGGGGCTGAAAATGGGGAGACAGAAATGGGTATGGGGGGGCTTGGGATGGAGAGTGGGCCGTTATCAGGACTTTCTAAGATCTGAGGTTTCAACCTTCTAAATACCAGGGGCTTCTATCTGGTTTTGGGAGCAATGACTGACATCTGTTCGCTCCATGCCCCTGGTCATCTCTCCTTGCCTCTGTCTACGCTCTGTTCTACCTACATTTTGCTTCTGCCTGCATTCTCCCTGCCACTGTGTATTCTCTCTGCCCCTGCCTAACACTCTGATTCTGTCCACACTGTCTTTGTCTCTCTCTCTCTCCCTTACTATCTACATTACATCTATTAAAATTCTGGAATTGTAAGAAAAGCCCCAAAACATATTTCTAAAAACTCTGGTGGTAAAAATAAATATAATGCATTCCTTCTCCCCACATGCCCATATCCCCTTTCCCAATTTTTTTTTTTTTTTTTAAAGAACAGATCTTTACCTCCCTTCGTTTAAAGTCAGCTTATGTGCTGGGCATTTCATAGTCTTGACAAAGTTATAAGGTGACTTTGGACTTGCAGAGTACGAAGCTGAAATGAATCTCATCGACATTGTCCCCTGATTTCCTGGGTGGGCTTGAGAGGGGGCCACAGACCTGCATGAACATGGTTAGAAATGTGATACAGGATGTTAAGTCAGGAGGGTAAGAGTAATGCCAGGACATGATAAGGATCAATTGACCAGCAAGGGACAATCCTTATGTTGGCTGTCCATGGTCCCTCAGTGGGTGGGGGCGGGGGGAGGAGGACTGAGGAGCCATCATAAGGGCCAAAGTCTTGGGATTTACCCCGGTTTCCAGAGGTCTTCCCCACTAGTGATCCCCTCAGAAAAGAACAGTTTGGTGTGAGCCATACCTTCCGAGGGACAGAAAAACCTGGACAGCTAGCCAGGATGTGAGAAACAAAAAGGTCTGTGGAGGCACATGTCAGGGTGGAGTCCGGGGTATCCCGGAAAGGGGTCATGACCAGTTCATTTCCGGGGTCTTTCCTGGGAGATTAGCAGCATCTGGTGTCTGGTGAATAAAGTCAAACACAAGAAGGATGCACAGGACATTTGACCCTCTTGTCCTCACATGGCCATTTTCTCACAAAGGATGGTTTTATTCTGGGGACACTTTGATTCCATTTTTATAAGCACAGTGGAAAAAAATCCAACACATTTCTGTTGGAAAATACTTTTGAATCACAAACTGCATTTAGCCAATTAGATTCCTGGATCCTTTTTCTATTTAGTGGAGCTAAACCGTTCCCAATTTTTTTTCCTATGCTCATTTTTACTTGATTGAAATCATCTTTATCGGGAACATTTTTTACCATGTGATTTTTGGAAACATTCGATTCATTAATGAGGCTCATTTTGTCCAATTTTTACCAACTGTCAATTCTACCACTGTGATTTTTTTGGTGTGTGGCTGTCATATCTTCAGGGTTGAATTTTGCACATTCAAGTTTATTAAAAGACTCTTCGCTCAGTATTTTTCTGATAACCAGTTTTAGCACAATAACAATTTTTTTCTGGCTTAAACTTTGGACTCAAAATTCATTTGTTGTGAATACTGACCATGGGAGCCTAGAATTTATTTGTCTCAAAGAGAGCCGAGAAAGCCACAGTATCTGTAGCTCCTCTTATGAAGAGGTGAAGTGTGTTTTCTTATCACTTGACTCTGACCTAGCTTTGTCACATGCTCTGACCAACAGAATGCATCAGAAATAAGGCTGGGGTAATTCTAAGCCTAGACCTTAACACCTTAACAGGTGTTGTGACTTCTTTTTCTTTTTTGAAAAATGTTAATTATGATTATATATATATATATATATATATATATATATATATATGTATATCGACACGCCCTTTTTTTAATTGTAATTTTAATTTTTTTCATTTATTTATTTTTGAGAGACAGAGAGAGCACAAGTGGGGAGAGGCAGAGAGAGAAGGAGACAGAATCCAAAGCAGGCTCCAGGCTCCGAGCTTTCAGCACAGAGCCCCATGCGGGGCTTGAACTCACAAACAGAGATCATGACCTGAGCCGAAGTTGGACGCTCAGCCGACTGAGCCACCCAGACACCCCAACACTTGCCCTTTTTAAGACTACAGTTCGATGCATCAAGTACATTCACAATGTTGCGCAATCATTGCAAATCATTCCAAAATGTTTTCATCATCCCCAAATAGAAACTCTGTCCCCATTAAACACTAACTCCCCATCCCCCCCGTCCCTAGCCCCCTGATTACCTTGATTGTACTTTCTGTCTCTATGAATTTGGCTCTCCTAGTTACCTCATATAAGTGGAATTACCCAATATTTGTCCTTTTGTGCCTGACTTCTTTCACTTAGCATAATGTTTTCAAGATTCATCCACGTTGTAGAATGTGTCAGAACTCCATTCCTTTTTTTGTGGCTGAGTAATATTCCATTGTGTGTGTGCACGACGTGCTGTTTATTCACTCCCCTGTTGAGGGACACTTGGGTTGTTTCCATCTTTTGGCTTTTAATTTTTTTATTTTTTAAAATTTACATCCAAATTAGTTAGCATATGGTGCAACAGTGATTTCAGGAGTAGATTCCCTAGTGCCCCTGACCCATTTAGCCCATCCCCCCTCCTGCAGCCCCTCCTGTAACCCTCAGTTTGTTCTCCATATTTATGAGTCTCTTCTGTTTTGTCCCCCTCCCTGTTTTTATATTATTTTTGTTTCCCTTCCCTTATGTCCATCTGTTTTGTCTCTTAAAGTCCTCATATGAGTGAAGTCATATGATTTTTGTCTTTCTCTGACTGACTAATTTCACTTCGCATAATCCCCTCCAGTTCCATCCCCGTACTTGCAAATGGAAAGATTGCATTCTTTTTGATTGCCGAGTAATACTCCATTGTGTATATATACCACATTTTCTTTATCCATTCATCCATCGATGGACATTTGGGCTCTTTCCATACTTTGGCTATTGCCGATAGGGCTGCTATAAACATGGGGGTGCGTGTGTCCCTTTGAAACAGGACACCTGTATCCTGTAGATAAATGCCTCGTAGTGCAATTGCTGGGTCGTAGGGTAGTTCTATTTTTAGTTTTTTGAGGAGCCTCCATACTGTTTTCCAGAGTGGCTGCACCAGCTTGCATTCCCATATTTTTTGGCTTTTGTGAATAATGTTGCCTCGAACATGGATATGCCAATATCTCCTTGAGTTCCTGCTTTCAATTCTTTTGCTATCTACCTAGGAGTGGAATTGCTGGATCATATGGTAATTCTGTGTTTGGCTCTTTGAGGAACTACCAAAGGGTTTTTTCCACAGTGGCTGCATCATTTTACATTCCCACCAGCAATGCACAAAGGTTCCTATTCCCACACATCCTTGCCAGGACTTGCTTTTTTTTTTTCATTGAAAAAAATTTATAGCTGTTTTAGTAGGTGTGAAATGTTATCTCATTGTGGTTTTAATTTGTGTTTACCTAGTGACTAACAGGGAGAGAGCATCTTTTCATGTGCTTATTGGTCATTCGTACAGCATCTTGGCAGATATGTTGTTCAAGTCTTTTCCCCATTTTTTAAACTGAGTTGTATGTCTTTTTGTTGTTGTTGAGTTGCAGAAGCTCTTTATATATTCTGGATATTAAGCCCCTATTAGATATATCATTTACAAATATTTTCTCCCATTCAGTCAGTTGTCTTTTTACCTTCTTGAGAACGTCCTTTGATGCACAAGGATCTTAAGTTTTGATGAAGTCCAATTAATCTGTTTCTTTTTTGTTGTCTGTGCTTCTGAGATCGTATCTTAAAATCTATTGCCAAATCCAGCATCATAAAGATTTAACCTTACATTTTCTTCTACAAGTTGTTTGGTTTTTGTTCTTATATTTGGGTTGTTGATCAATTTGCAGTTAATTTTTATATCTGGTGTGAAGTAGGGGCCCAATTTCATTCTTGTGCATTTGGAGATCCAGTTGTCCCACACCAGTTATTGAGGACACTATTTTTCCCCATTGAATGGACTTGGTACCATTGTAAAAACTCAACCGAACATAGATGTATGGGTTTGTCTCTGGGCTTTTATTTCAATTCCATTGATTATATGTCTATCCGTATGTCAGGACACAGTGTTTTGCTTACTGTAGCTTTGGATTAAGTTTTGCAATCTGAAAATGTGAGTCTTCTAACTTTGTGTCTCTTTTTTTTAAGATTGTTTTGGCTTTCTGGGGCCCCTTGCAATTTCATATGAATTTGAGAATTGGCATCTCTAGTCTGCTAAAAGGACTTGTTGGAAGGTTGGTATTTTTTAATCTGTTGATAGCTTTGGGAAAGAATGACTTTTTTTTTTAAGAGAGAGAGAGAGAGAGAGAGAATGCACAAGCCGGAAAGGAGAGAGGCGGATGGAGAGAGAGATCTTAAGCAGGCTCCACCACGCTCAGTGTGGAGCCTGACACAGGACTCGATCTCACAACCATGAGATCATGACCTGAGCCGATATCAAGAGTTGGACACTTAGCCAACTGAGCCCAGGTAGTATTGACATCTTAAGAATATTAAGTTTGCTGGGGCGCCTGGGGGGCTCAGTCAGTTGAGCGTCCAACTTTGGCTCAGGTCATGATCCCACAGCTCGTGTGTTCAAGCCCTGCATAGGGCTTTGTGCTGACAGCTCGAAGCCTGGAGCCTGCTTCGGGTTCTGTGCCTCCCTTTCTCTCTGCCCCTAACCCAGTCACATTCTGTCTCTGTCTCTCTCAAAAATAAATAAACATTAAAAAAAAAAAGAATATTAAGTTTGCCTATCCTTGAACACAGGGTATCTTTCCACCTGTTATGTATTCTTTAACTTCTTTCAGCAATATTTTGTAGTTTTTCAATGTACAACTTTCCACCTCCATGGTTAAATTTATTCTCAGGTATTTTACTCTTTTATTTAAAACAATTTTTTTTAATGTTTATTTTTGAGAGAGACAGAGACAGAGCGTGAGCTGGGGAGACGCAGAGAGAGAGGGAGACACAGAATCCGAAGCAGGCTCCAGGCTCTGAGCTGTCAGCACAGAGCCTGACGTGGGGATCGAACTCATGGACTGTGAGATCATGCCCTGAGCCGAAGTCGGGTGCTTAACCGATGGAGCCACCCAGGTGCCCCTCCTTTTCTTGATCTTAGGGGGAAAGTTTTTGGTCTCTCACCGTTGAGAATTGTTGTAGTCCCTTTGGGCTTTCATAACAAAATACCATAGAATGGGTAGCTTATAAACAACAGAAATTTATCTCTTTTGTTCTGGAGGCTGGAAATTAGATCAAGGTAGTGGTAGATTCAGTCCCTAGGGACTTTCTTTAGCATTTCTTGCAGGGCAAGTCTAGTGGTCATGAACTCTCTCAGCTTTTGTTTGTCTGAGAATATTTTGATTTCTTCTTTATCTTCGAAGGATAGTTTCACCAGATATAGAATTCTTGGTGGATAGTTGTTTTTTTTTTTTTTCCTTTCAGCACTTTAAATATGTCACCACAGTCTCTTCTGATTGCCATGACTTCTGGTGAGAAGTCAGCTCTTAGTATTGAGGATCCCTTGGAGATGATGAATCACTTCTCTTGCTGCTCTCAAGATTTTCACTTTGTCTTCTGACAGTTTGATTACGATGGGTCTCAGTCTCTTTGAGTTTAATCTTATTTAGAGCTCGTTGAAGTTCATGGATTTGAAGATCCATGTTTTTTACCAAATTTGGGAAGTTTCAATCATTGTGTATTTTTGTTTGTTTGTTTTTGGTTGTTGCTTTCTTTTTGTTTTTGTTTTCAAATGGTATTTCTACCTCTCTCTCTCTTCTCCTCCTGGGAATCCCATAATGTGTGTATTGGTCCATTTGATTGTATCCCAAAGGTCCCTTAGACTCTGTTTATTTTTCTTCATTCTTTTTTCTTTCTGCTCCTCAGGTTTGATAATCTCAATTGTGCTATCTTCAACTTTTCTGATTCTTTCTTCTGCCTGCTTAAATATACTGTTGAACACTACTAGTGATCTTTAATTTTCAGTCTTGAACTTTTCAATTCTATGATTTTTGTTTGGTTCCTTTTTTATAATTCCTATCTCTTTATTGACATTCTCATTCTATTCATACATTGTTTTCCCCGTTTCTTTTAAATCTTTATCCATATTTTCTTTTCACTTGTTGAGACCAGTTAAGACGGTTATTTAGAAATCTTTTTCTAGTAAGTCCAGTATTTGGACTTCTTCAGGGATGGTTTCTGTCAATTTGTTTTTTTCCTTTGAATGGGCCATACTTTTATGTTTCTTTGTATGCCTTTGATTTTTTTTTTTTTTTTTTTTGTCGAAAACTGGACATTTGTATGTTTATAATGTGGTAACTTTGGATATCAGATTCTCCCTTGGCTCCAGAATTTGATGTTGGATGTTATTGTTTTTGTGTTTTGATTGGTGAGAGCTCCAGTAATGCATTTTTTAAGTAAGTGACTTCCTCTGACAATTCTTGCAAATACCATATTCCTTCATGTGCATGGTCACTGAAGTCTCTGTTGCTTAGTTTGTGGTTCAGCTGGTGTTTTTGCAGAGATTTGTTTTAAACACCAGGAGCTAAAAAAGCAAGCAAATAAAACAAAAACCCCACCTTTCTGTCTTCACAAATGGCTTCTGTGCCAGAGCACTCCTTCAACACTTAGCCAGGCTTGCACTGAGGCTAGAATCAGCCTGAAGTAAACCTTGGGGTCTTCTCAGGTCTTTTCTGAGCATGTATTTTGCCTTGGGCATGCACCAGACTTTCTACATCCCAGTTGATACACAGGTGTTTCTGAATATCCCAGTTTTCCAAAAACACTCTCCCCAGCTTTTGATCCTGAGCCCCAGGCAATGTAGTGTATGGTTTGACCATAATCTTTGCCTCAGATGTCTACAGGTTGTTAAGCCAAGTTTACTTGAATGCCAAGTAAGTAAAACAGAGATGTGTACTTTGTGTCAGTCTTTCAGGTAGTTTCCAGACAGGTTAGAACAGGCACTCATTATAATTTTTGAATAAAGCCTCCTCTGTTCCCTCCAGAACCAGGGACAAGGGTCTCACACTGGGAACATGGGCTTCCCTTTTTAAGACAATGCCATACCAGGGAGAGGGTGGGACAAGGGCAAATAAAAATGCCACAAAGCCTTTTACCATTTTGGAGTTGCCCTTTTTATTATTATTATTAATTCAGGATTTACTTGGTTGCTCTGAATCTTTGACTGTTTTCCAGAGTTCTGAAAATTTGGTGATGACAATTTATACTTGTTTTTTGCTGTTTCTATTGGGGATGGATGAAGGCTGCCTACTCTGATTTAGCCCAAGCTAGCCTGGGTCGTGAAAGATATACGACCAGCCTATATATATATATATATATATATAACCAGCCTATATATATATATATATATAACCAGCCAATATAAATATATATATATATATATATATATCACCAGCCAATCAACCTCCAGCTATGAATGAGGCCATCTATTCCAATATTTTATGGCTGTGTAACAAGCCACCCCCGAACTCAGTAGAAAACAGTAGCCATTTTTCTTTTAAATATGTTTGTGGATTCTGTGGACAGAATTCTGTGGGGGGTGGGGGGCGGGGGATGGTTTATTTGGCTCCATGGCATCTAGGGCTTAAACTGGGAAGACTCAAAGGGCTGGCGTTCCTGAGTGGTTTGGGGCTGAAATTATTTGGGGGTCATCTTTATTCACATGTCTCGTTCCTGGCTGGGACTGCTCAAATGGTTGGGGTCTCATTGTACTACTCTCACTGTAGTTTCAGGAACCTCCATGCGGTCTCCCCACATGACATCTATAGCATGGCAGCCTTGGGGTAGTTGGACTTATTACATGATGCCCCAAGCCTCTGAAAGTGAATCTTCCAGCAAACAAGGGAGAAGCTTGCATGGTTTTTAATGATATAGCATTGGAAGTCATATAGTATTGCTTTGGATATACCTATTGGTTGAAGAAGTCCAACCACACTCAGATTCAAGGTGACCTCTTCTTTTGATTGTCTAAGTATTTTCTTGGTCAAAGTATTTTCAGTTATGTTTTAAAACTTCATTGGCAGGGCACCTGGGTGGCTCAGTCAGTTGAGCATCTGACTTCTGCTGCTCAGGTCATGATCTCACAGTTTGTGGGTTCAAGCCCCGCATCGGGCTCTGTGCTGACAGCTCAGAGCCTGGAGCCTGCTTCAAGTTCTGTGTCTCCCGCTCTGCTCCTTCCCCATTCATGCTCTATCTCTCTCTGTCTCTCAAAAATAAATAAAAGTTAAAAAAAAAATTCACTGGCTAAGTAAACAAACTCAGCTAACCTACAGATGTGTGAATGAGCCCTGCTATGCTCAGCAGAACTTTTCATCTGAGCCTGACCCAAATTTCTGAACCACACAATGTGAAACAAATAATTTTTATTTTGAACTATTGATTTGGGGGGTGGTTTGTTAGGCAGCAATAGCTAACTGACACATCTTGGCAGGTATATCACACTCATCAAGCCTAATATCAGCTGATCACTTCCTGGAGCCCTACAAGGTGATGCAGGTGAGCAGACCCATGGCTTCTGTAGGCCAGTGGCTCCTCCCTGTCTGTGTTCACCCTACAGTCTGCCACCCCTGGTTTAACTGCTGTAAAAGCTCCATCCATCCCACTGTTCTTTGATTCATTTCAATATCCTTTTAACAGAACCTCTGAACACAATAAAAGATACGTTGAATTGAACAATCCCTAACCATTCTACTCTTGGTCCATACAGCTTACCTCCATTCAGTATTTTGTTTTACAAATATTAAAGGAGCATCTACAACAGGCCATTCACCCTTCAAAATACTGGAGAAGTGATAGTTAACATGAAAAAAGTGTTGCTTCTGTAATAGAATTTGTATTCTGGTGGGATACGGTAAGCAATTTCTAAAATTGTTCCCAGAGGTCTCCACCTCCTGGTATTCATGGCCTTGTGTAATCTTCTTCCAAGGAGTGATTTGCTTCTAACTGATATAATACCTCATCATTGAAAGAAATGTCATTTTTGTAACTAGGTTACAAAAGATTCTGACTTCTATCTCTCTGGCACATTTTCTCCCTTGTTGGCTTTCATGAAGCAAGTTGCCACATTGGAACAATTCATGTGGCAAAAAACCTGAAGGCATCCTTTGGCCAACAGTCAGCTAGGAGCTGAGGCCCTTAGTGCAACAAGAACTGAATGCAACCAAAAACCATGTGAGTGAGCTTGGAAATAAATCTTTCCCCAGGTGAGCCTTCTGATCAGATCCTAATCTTGGCCATTCCCTTGATCTCAGCCTCATGAAACACCCCAGGCAAAGGATCCCAAAGTCATGTCTAGATTCCCGACCCACAAAAACCTGGGACGATAAATGTGTGTTGTTTTAATCCATTTGGTTTGTAGCAATCTCTTTTACAGTAATGGACAATGTGAGGGGAGTTGGGATAAATAAATGAACAATTCAGAAATAAATCACAGAGTGATACAAGCTATCCAAAGGCTACAAGAATGGGGTGCCTGGGTGGCCCAGTCGGGTGAACATCTGGCTCTTGGTTTCAGTTCAGGTCATGATCTCGTGGTTCGTGAGTCCGAGCCCTGCCTTGGGCTCTGCGCTGACAGAGCATGCTTGGGACTCTCTCTCTCTCTCCCTCTCTTTTTGCCCTTCCTGCTCTCTCTCTCTCTCTCTCTCTCAAAATAAATCAATAAACTTAAAAACAAAACAAAGGACCCAAGAAATGGGGAAACCTGAACAGACTAAACATCACAGGAAACATTGGAAAGGAAGGTAATTGAAGATTTCATATGTGAAATAGCACTGGGCCAAGGTGGTTCTATAGCCTCACCCTGGTCTCCCTATACCCTAGCTTCACCATTTGATTCCTATGACCAGTTTGCACTTTCATTCTCAACCTGTTGGATCTTGGAGAGTTTCTCCTTCAGTAATGGCCTTGGTGCCTCCCTCTGACTTTGCTGTCCCTGTAGACCCAGGCTGACTTCAGTCTAGAGAAACTGGAGTTTCTGGAAACCGGACCAGTTTCTGGCCGCCTTTTGTCCTCAACCTCCCAAGAGCAGAAGGGGATTTGGAGAGCAAAGACTCATGAATGCCAGGCGCATTTCAAGGTCAGGCAGAAGAAGAGGAGCCTGTGAAGGGGATGGAGGAGGGGCTGGGGAGATTGAGGAGACCCCAGAGAGGACGTGACCAGGGAGGGAAGTCCTGGGAGAGTGGAGTTTCAAGCAGGAAGGAAGAAGCTCTTCTTAGGGGGTGGGACCACGACAACAATGGGTCTGTTGGTTTTCCCAAGGCAAAAGTAGATACTATCATTGGTCGTGTTCACGGAGTGGGGGGAGGCAGCAGTGAAGAAAACCCTTTTTCAAGAAGTTTGGTGACACCTAGAGGACTAAAGGTGATGAGAGAAGCCAGGCCTATGTTCCTGGAAGTTTCTCTGTTCCAAGACGTGAGGCACAGATCATCTGCATCCCCAGGAACAAGTTTTCAGGACAGAAGCAAGAGTGGACCCAGGCGTTGGCTTCACTGCAGGGCAGAGCTCTGCAGTGGGGCCACGCCCTTCTTCCTGGTGCTGTCACGGGCAGCAGTGCCCAGGAAGGACTAACGCTCGTGGAAAATGAGCAGACCCAGAGGACTGTGACGTCACCCTCAAGAACTTGCAAACATAGGAGACGCGGAGGAAGCAGGGGTCCCAGCCAGTGCAAAGGCAAGGAGGCAGGGACGTGTGGCATGCCTTCTGTAAACCAGCGCTGAAGCCGCCTTGGGCACTGGGTGGCACTGTCCAGCCTGGTGAGACACCCAGCGGGCTGCCCATTTCTTGATTCCTGACCCCAGCCCTCGGTGGTCTCCTTCTGGTCTGTGGCTGTTAGCTGAGGTTCACGGAATTCTGCTGCTGGCAAGTTCCTGAGAGGCCAGCCCCAGCCTGGCCAACATTTCAAAGAAGGAGAGAATGACATCTCTGAAAGCACAGGTGTCACTTGTCTGAGCCATGAGAGGTTAAGTGGGCTCTGACCTGGGGTAGATCTTCGGGGAAGATTTTGTATCAAGTCAAAGCTTACAGAGTGTGTCAGAGTCCGTGCAGTCCGGTTAGTTTGGGAATGGGCTGCAAGTAGCTAAGGAAGGAAGACTTCCTGGAAGAGGTGGAATTGAAAGGTGATGAGATTCGTTAGTGGAAGAGCGGTGAGAATGTGGGTGGGGATGTAGGACTGAGCAGCCGCGTGAGGTGTTGAAGTTGAACTGGGCAGTGGAGAGAGCCAACGTTAGCTCATTCCGTTTGTCATTTATGGAACACCTCATCTGAGCCAGCTTCTCTACAGGGAACTCGGTCTGCAGGGGGTGGGGGGGGCAGATCTGAAAGACAGATCCAGGAAGAGCCTGGAGGAAGCACCTGCCCCAGCCTGGTGGGCATCTAAGATGGCTTCTCCGATAGAAGAAGAAATATAGTTAGTCTTTGTGTTTGGCTCCTGGCAGAAAACTCCTAAGACCTTGGTAATTCTCTGAGTGATAAAAGGATCATGTGTTATTTATAAGGCGCCCCTTTGCATCATACCTGAGTTTATGTTAACAAGATGACTCAGCAGAGGGCCTGGACGGGCCTGGTCCCCATGAAGGTCAAGGGATTTGAAGGTTGGAGCTTCTAGGGGCTGGAGGTTGAGCTCTACAACAATCCTTGAACAACAAGACTTGGTTAGCTTCCTGGTTAGTGAGGTGTCCGCATGTGGGAGGCTGTGCAGCTCAGTTCCATGGGGACCCTCTGGACTCATTCTGGGCACCCCTTCATTTGCCTGCTCATCTGTGTCCTTTATAACATCCTTTATAATAAACCAGGAAGTATATGTAAGTTTCCCCCTAAGTTTTATGAGTCGTTCTGGCAAGTTATTTGAAGAGTCCTGAGGAGGGGGTCATAGGAACCCCTGATTTATAGCCACTGGCTCAGAGGTATGCGTGGCCTGGGCTTACAATTGGTGTCTGAAGTTGGGGACAGTCCAGTGGCACTGAGCCCTTAACCTGTGGGATCTGTTAAAAACAAGGCAACAGGCCCCACACACGCCAAGCCCCACGGCACGGGATGGAAGCTTAACTTAATCACTGTTTTGCTCTCTCAGAAGTGGAAAATTTTTCAATGTTAATTTTATTTTTGAGGGAGAGAGAGAGATCCACCAGGGGAGGGGCAGAGAGAGAGAGAGAGAGATTGAGAGCGAGAAGCCCAAGAAAGCTGCACACTGACAGCAGTGAGTCCCAAGCGGTACTCAAACTTATGACCCGTGAGGGGCGCCTGGGTGGCTCAGTCGGTTAAGCGGCCGACTTCAGCTCATGTCGTGATCTCGCGGTCAGTGAGTTCGAGCCCCGCGTCGGGCTCTGTGCTGACAGCTCAGAGCCTGGAGCCTGTTTCAGATTCTGTGTCTCCCTCTCTCTGACCCTCCCCCGTTCATGCTCTATCTCTCCCTGTCTCAAAAATAAATAAAACGTTAAAAACAAACAAACAAACAAACTTATGACCCGTGAGACCATGACCTGAGCGGAAGTCAGACGCCCAACCAACTGAGCCATCCAGGCGCCCCATCTCAGAAGTGGCATCTTAACCAGCCAGTCCAGAATCACCTGATCAATACTAGTTAGGTGACCTGCTTCATGGACCCCTGCTGTCCCCTACACGGCAAGGAAACTTGCAGCAACCAACCTACTTTTTTGTTGTTGTTGTTTTAAGTGGATTTATTTATTTTGAGAGAGAGAGTGTGTGTGAGGGAGGGGCAGAGAGAGAGGGAGAGAGAAGCTCAAGCGGGCTCTGCACTGTCAGTACCCAGCACCCAATGCGGGACTCGAACCCATGAGCTGTGAGATCATGCCCTGAGCTGAAATCAAGAGTCGGATGCTTAACCGACTGAGCCACCCAGCTGCCCCTAATCAACCTGCTTTTTGGCCTGGCACAATTTCCTTGTTCTTGCCCTCTTCTGCCTATAAAGTCTCTTGCCCTTTAAGCTCCTCAAAACTCCTTTCTATCCCCCATATTAGATGCTGCTCAATTCATGAATAATTGGATAAAAGGCAATAAGGTCTTCAGTTGAATTTTTTTTTTTTTTTTAATCAGATCCGATGCTACCTCCAGGTTGGTAATGTCATCACGGAGTGAAATTTGTGGGACGTCCAGTTGGTGTCGGCTGAGACTTAGAACACAGTTTGGTGACGCTAGAGCACACGCAGAACTTCCAGAAAGAAGGCGGTTGTGCTTTGGGGGAAAGGCTACACTCTGAAGGGCGAACTGCTTGCACAGAGACGGAATGGGGAGGTGGGAGGAGGAGTGTCGTCGGGGCGACTGGCACATGCAAAGATCAGGAAGTGAGGCAGAATGTGACTTCCCAGGGGAACTGAAAGTCTTTCAGCAGGACTCCAAGTCCCAGGAGGGAAAACTGGATGACTAGTCTGGGATCCATCACGAGGTGTTCAGCCGCAGACGGAAGGGTTAATCACAAAGGTGGTAGGACTTGGTCCGCCCAAGAGAGAGTATCTTGTCTGGCGTTCGGACGAGCGGTTGATGTCACGGCTCCGCTCGTGTGTCTGCAGATGGGAAGTCAGCGTCTCCTCTGAAAGTCCAGCTGGGCACCAAGAGGATCCTAATGGAGGCAGACTTGGACCCCAGCCCTGCCTCTCCTGCTGTGCAGCCACGGGCAGGTCTCCTCCACTCTCTGAGCCTCCGGCCGTCCCCATGTGTGAAATGTACAAGCGATAATAATTCATTTAGGCAGAACTTTAACAGCCACGGATGGAATGAGAGTTCTTGACCCTGGGGACAGAGCAGTGAAGAAAACAGACTCAGTCTCCTCCCTCTGAACAGCCAGCCCCCTGCTGTTGTTATAAATCCTTTGGTGAAACACAGCCCCCTCTCCATTCACTGACATATTGTCAGTGGGGCCTCCTCGTCCTAGCGGCAGACCTGAGCCGTTGTGGCAGAGACTGTATGCCTTGCAAAGCCAGCAAGTATTTACTAGGTGCCCCCTTGGTCTAGAAAGTTCCATTCTGGGGGAGACAGGTAGTTGACAGATACACAAGTTTGGAGCCTGAATCTGCCGCCTCCCCTCCCCCTGCCTTCCTCCTTCCCTCAGACTTCCTGAGTCTGAGAGGCAGCACTATCAAATCCCCCCTCCCGCTTTTTTCAGCTGGTCGGAGTTTGGGGCACAGAGCCGAATGAAGAGGAGGTCTGTCCCGCAGTTCCAGCATTCATGGGCAGGTGACACAGTCCTCTTTTTACTCCCAGGTAAAGTGGGAACAACAGTGGCTGCGTAATGGGAATTGACTGAGATCACGTCCAAAAAAGCATTTAGCACTAAGTGCTCAAGGAATGCTGGTAGGATTTTCACTTCTGGTTACAATGCAGAAGGACCAGGGCCGCCTGGGTGGCTCTGTCAGTTGAGCGTCCGACTTCGGCTCAGGTCATGATCTCGCGGTTCGGGAGTTCGAGCCCCGCTGGGGCTCTGTGCTGACAGCTCGGAGCCCGGAGCCTGCTTCGGATTCTGTGTCTCCCTGTCTCTCTGCCCACCCCCCCACTTGTGCTCTCTCTCTCTCTCTCAAAAATAAGTAAAAACACTAAAAAAATAAAAATTTTTTAAAAATTAAAAAAATGTAGAACAACCCAAAAGACCCTCACTATCATGGCGACAACTAGAAAAACCCATTCTTTCCGATGGAGCTAGTTCAGAGTGGTGGATGAAAGGGAGTTTTGATGAGCTGGTTTTCAGAGATAAAATGAGCCCTTTGTAGGTGAGTCAAGAGCAGTGGCATCTTCTATACCCAGGGGCAGGCGGACGCCAATTCTGGGTATGGGAAGGCTTGCAGAGATAAGGACGTTTCAGGGACAGAGGAAATCAGCCAGTTACTGGAAGACGAGAGTTAATGTTTCAAGTGGTGGCCACTAGAGTGTTGGAGTCCAAACCTGGTGAGGGGGACATCCACATGGAGGGTTGTACTGGTATGGGGGGGTCAGAACTCAGGCGAGGTAAGGGCAACACGGTGGTCAGTCTACCTGGTGGGAGGAGTCAATGTCCAAGCAAAGTAAGGAAGACATCCATACAGGTAGAGGAATGGTGTCAGAAAGGGAGACTGATTATATATCAGGGCATTCATTCATTCAGGATAATGGGAATCAGGTTTCCCGATATCAGATATCAGCACCTGATATCAGGGTACTGCCAAGTTGAACAGAAAGAAAACTAGAATGAACCCTATTGTACTTAATTGGAGGTGTTGGTATAAAATCATGGCTTTCAAAATATTTAGAGAAGTGCGTGCGTGCACGCGTGTGTGTGTTCCCATTTGTCTACTGAGGGGTCTTGGGACCAGTGATGCTTCAAAGAAATGAGCACACTTAACATCCAGGTCCTGGTTTCTGAAACGCCATTCTCCGCTTAAAAGCAACCCAGCCTCTTTGGGAAATGGCTGACTCCAGAGTTGGGACAGGGAAAGCCTGGAACATCTAGTTAGAATAGAAAGGAAGTTTTGGAGTAGGTCATCAGGAGGACCACTGGTTGACCTGTGAGCCGGACCTGGGCACTCAGAGGCTCCTCTCCCATTCCTCAATCCTTGGAATGTGGGTTCCACTTGCCTTTTCTATTCCCAGAGGCTGCCCCAAGGACATAGCCTTGAGATAGCGATGTGGTGCTGAGATATACCATCTGGATGGTATATATGAATGGGTCCCTTTAAAAAAATTTTTTTTAATGTTTATTTATTTTTGACAGAGAGAGAGAGAGACAGAGCATGAGCAGGGGAAGGACAGAGAGAGAGGGAGACACAGAATCCGAAGCAGGCTCCGGGCTCTGAGCTGTCAGCACAGAGCCCGACGTGGGGCTCGAACTCACAGACTGCGAGATCATGACCTGAGCCGAAGTCGGATGCTCAACCAACTGAGCCACCCAGGAGCCCCAGATGGGTCCCATTAAGGTCTCTACATAAACTTTTAAGATCCTGGTGGGCAGGTGTGGAGATCTACTCGTCTTGCAGATACCCAAGACAAGCCTCGAATGTCATTCCTTTGCTTATTAAAACTGCCACCTACCGATCTGGAGTGGCCTTCTTCTTTCTTCCTGCCCTATATGTATGGGGACTAGTTTCAGATTTCACCCAGGGAAAGTCCTGAGGTTGCAGACCAACAGGAAGGAAAACTGATTGGCAAAAAAATGGATAAGCAGATGTCAAGAGGACACAGAAGCCGGTTTGAAAGGCTTCCACTGGCCAAATCAAAGACAATTTAAGCATCAAAAATATGGGAGGAAGAAGCAGCATCAGCAAAAATGCCACAGTAAGTTTTGTCCTTCTAGGAAAGCGATGGAATAAACTGCAAAATTTGTCAGAATCAGCATTTTTAGAACTCTGGAAATCAACCAAAATCTCACAATAATTCAGGGAGCGTGTAGTCCAGAAAAAGAGCTGAATCTCAGTAAAGAACAGTGAGCTCAGGAGAATCTTAACTTACTCTGGTTCGATTCCCCACCCTCCAACTCAGAAGTAGCCCTGAAAAGTAACAGTCTGGATAGCTGGTTCTGGAGGGAGAAGAACACAGCTGGAGCTCTTAAAAATCCTCACTGCTGAGCAGGAGTCATCATTTGATCTGTCTGATTTCCCTGGAAGCCCACACTTGGAAGGCTAGTCTTCAACTGACCCTGCTTGAACTTGCCCAGTGCTAAAAGCCTCTCTCCAGGGGACACTCCTCAAATGTTTTAACAGGACAGCTGCCTGAGGCAATGAGGCAAATACCAGCCTAGTCAAAAGTCTCAAAAGGAAAAGTTAAGGAATGAGAGATGTCCTTGGGGCTTTGGAAAGGTCTGATATATTCTTGGGATCTGAAAGGTCACCTGTACGCACAGGGGTTTGTGCACACCCAGGAAAGATCTGAGAAAGCCCTAAGCTCTCAGTTCTGGCTGGCTTTAAGGCTCTGGGAAAGCAGGAAGTGAAGGCTAAGGCAGAGCTTCAAACTTTCTGGCTGTGTGTTGAAGGTGTGTCTGAACAAACAAAGTCCCTCAGCAGAGACTGGGAGACTTTTAGAAGCATTCAAGGAAATCTCTGTCCAGCCATCAGCTAACTTCTAAGCTAACTGAGTAGAGATTTTAGTGGGCTTACATGACAGAGACTTTACAGAATTAGTTCAGAAAAGTCATTAAATAAGCAAAAAACAAATAACAGTGACAGCAAACCTTTAGGAGGAGGAAAAATCTGATTTCCATAGCTGCCATATTATTTAAAGTGTCCATTTTTCAACAAAAAGATTATGGGACATACGAAGAAACAATGAAATATTACCCATACACGGGCAGGGAGGTGGGGGTGGGGCAGAAAAAGTGACTAAAAACTGTTTCTGAGAGAGCACAGATGTTGGAATTACTAGACAATGATTCTAAATCAGTTATTTTAACTAAATTGGTATTGATCCTACCTAGATTGTTATAAATTAATATGTTAATAGTAATCCCCAGGGCAACCAAAAAAATAATTCAAAAATATATAGTAAATGAAACTAGAGAACGGTACACTAGAAAATACCTATTTAACACAAGAAAAGATAACCAAGAAAGACCTAAGACATATAAAAAACAAATAGCAAAATGGGAGATATAACTCCTACATTACCAGTAATTACATTAAATATAAATGAACTAAATTCTCCAATTAAAATGTAGAGATTGACAAAAAATTAAAAATAGAACTACCCTACAACCCAGCAATTGCACTACTAGGTATTTATCCAAGGGATACAGGTGTGCTGTTTCAAAGGGGCACATGCACCTGAATATTTATAGCAGTACTATCAACAATAACCAAAGTATGGAAAGAGCCCAATGTCCATTGATGAATGAGTCGATGAAGAAGATGTGGTGTATATATACAGATAATGGAGTATTACTCGGCAATCAAAAAGAACGAAAGCTTGCCATTTGCAACAATGTGGATGGAACTAGAGGGTATTATGCTAAGTGAAATTAGTCAGAGAGAGACAAATATCATATGACTTCACTCATATGAGGAATTTAAGATACAAAACAGATGAACATAGGGAAGGGAAACAAAATAATATAAAAACAAGGAGGAGGACAAAACATAAGAGACCCTTAAATACAGAGAACAAACTGAGCGTTGCTGGAGGGGATGTGGGAGTGAAGATGGGCTAAATGGATAAGGGGCATTAAGGAAGACACTTGTTTGGATGAGCACTGAGTGTTTACATAGGGGATGAGTCACTGGAATCTACTCCTGAAATCATTATTGCACTATATACTAACTAACTTTGATGTAAATTAAAAATAAATAAATAAATAAATAAATAAATAAATAAATAAATAAAATGTAGAGATTGACAGAATGGCCTAAAAAAGATGATCCAATTGTATGCTGTCTACAAGAGACTTTGCTTATTTTTAATGTTTGTTTATTTTTGAGAGAAAGAGAGAGGGGGGGAGAGGGAGAGGGAGAGGGAGAGGGAGAGAGAGAGAGAGAGAGAGAGAGAGAGAGACAGGATCTGAAGCGGGCTTCTTGCTGACAACATCGAGCTTGACCTGGGGCTCTAACTCATGAACGTGGAGTTCATGACCAGAGGGGAAGTCAGACGCTTAATTAAAACTAACTGAGCCACCCAGGCACCCCAAGAGACTCACTTTAGATTAAAAAAGAGAGAGAGAGAGAGAGAGAGAGAGAGATAGTAACGTATAACCAATTGAATCAGGTTGGAAACCAGGGGTCCATACATATGCAGAAGGAGAGTTTGACATACACCGTTTCAGAGTGACTCTGCAAAATGCTTCATAATCAAAAAGAGGAAAAGAGTAATTGCTTAATAGTTGGTTAATCAAGGGAAGGTTAAGTAGTGGTTAAGCAGGGACCCAGAGGCCCACCTGCCAGGGTCCTATTCCGAGTACCTCCACTTACAAGCTGTGTGACCTCAGGCAGTTCCTTTCCCTCTCTGTTTCTCAGTTTCCTCATCTGTAAAGCAATAGAAAAGCCGTGTCTTCCTCATAGGGCAAATGTGAGATCTCTCAGGGCGCGCCCCCACCCCCCAGCCAAAGACCACCAGGAGCTCACTCGCGGTGGAACAGATCCAGATTTACTGCCTGTTTCCACAAGGGGGAACACACACCCTGGGGAACTGCGAGGCACGTGCCAAACGCTATTGCTACTGAGTACCTATTATTAGAATAGGCGATGTATATACCCAGCACTAGCACCCGGTGGTAAACCTCTCAGAAACAGTTCGAGGCAGGGCGCTTGTCCCGCTTCCCACCTGAGGAAACGGAGACTCCGACCAGGCCGGGCCAGCGCTCGCAGGGCTGGATAGGGGTTGGAACAGCGCCTTGTGACCCCGGGGTTGACCGTGCGGCTCCTGCCCCCACCCTCCGTGCCTTCTCCCCTACTTGTGTCAGCACTTCATTCCTCCACCCTCTTTTCCGAGAGGAAGCAGCGTCCTGTTTTGTGTTCTTGTTCCTGAATCGGGGAGGAATGTTCCTGAGGAGGGGCTGCTGGGGCAGCACGTGGGGTTATAAAAACCACCGCGTGGAGGGGAGCCGGAGAGAAGAGGAGGATGGCGGAGATGTGTGACCCCAAGGAGCCGGATGACCCCGGTGAGGCTGAGCCCCCACCGTGGGGTGACGGCAGGGAGGGCCGGGCTCCCTCCAGGCTCCTGGGGGAGTCAGGCCTGGCCTCGGGCTTGCAGTCCTGACGGCGGGGCTCGGGCAGGCTCGGCTTCAAAGCTCGGCTAAGTGTGTTCTGTCCCGTTCAGAGGTGGAGATGTTTGGGAACCAGAGACTGGCTAAGAAATATACCGGCCTGCTCAGGAGCTCACGGAGCCTGCCAGGTACCGAGGTGGGCGTGTCCAGAGCGGGCATCTGGGCAAGGGGCAGCGGAGAGGCCCCCGCTCCAGCATGGAGGGTGGGGGGGGGGGCTGGGGCAGGGTCCGTCCCTGCGGACCTCAGCTCTGCCCGTCTGCTGGTCCTTCAGGGTGTCTGACCCAGGCCCACCTGCCTCTGCTGCTGCTGCTCGTCTCTCTGGGCTTCTTCATGCTCCTGGTGACCACTCTGGTTCAAGGTGAGTCGGAGGCTGGGGGCTCGGAGTCTTGGGTCGCTTTAGGTTGTCCCTCTGGGAAGGTCTCGGTGCTATTCCGCATCGCCTTCTGTGTGGCTGGGGGCTGGTTACTACCCCTCTCTGAGCCTGTTTCTTCATCTGTGAAATGTAGCTCGTCTTCGTCCACACGGGACCTAGGCTCCCAGAGACCTTGAAACTAGATTTTTGACGCCAGGTCAGGCCTGAAGCTGGTGCTGATGAAAGGGGAATTCTCGGGGCTCCTGGGTGGTTCAGTTGGTTGAGCGTCCTACTTCGGCTCAGGTCATGATCTCATGGTTCATGAGTTTGAGGCCCGCATGGGGCTCCCTGCTGTCGGCACAGAGCCTGCTTTGGATCCTCCGCCCCCCCTCTCTTTCTATCCCTCCCCCACTTGCTGTTTCTCTCTCGCGCTCAAAAATAAATAAACATTAAAAAAAATTGGGGCGCCTGGGTGGCTCAGTCGGTTAAGCATCTGACTTCAGCCGGGGTCATGATCTCTTGGTTGGTGGGTTCGAGCCCCGCGTCGGGCTCTGTACCGACAGCTCGGAGCCTGGAGCCTGCTTCGGATTCTGTGTCTCCCTCTCTCTGCCCCTCCCCTGCTCACACTCTGTCTCTATCTTCCTCTCTCAAAAATAAATGTTTAAATTTTTTTTAAATAAAAAATAAATAAAGGGGAATCCTCTGGTCTGTTGCAGTCTCCAGGATCCACCAATCCCTGCAGAGAGACACAGGGGACCATCGGGAGAGGAACCATCAGGAGAGCCCCGGCCTCGGTGAAGGGCTAGATGCCCCTCGGTGAAGGGTTTGGGGCAGGAGAGGGCTCAGAGGCTGTGTGACTTTGGATGAGCCACCGCATACCCCTCCCCGCAGGGGTGAAGGAGGGAGGGTAGAGGTGGGGGAGGAGACTGGATCCCCGGGTGAGACCCTGGGGACAATGTCAGGCAAGTCATTTTCAGAGCCTCAGTTTTGTTGTTTGCATAATGGACTCTTGGGGTCCATTGTGAAATCTACTGATAATGTTGTCACGGGGCCCTCTCCACACCAAGCACACCCTAGGTGCTTAATAATTGAAGTCCTCTCTTCCCAGGGGATGTTTCTCAGGCCCAGAAACCATCATCCCTGGAGGAGATACTCCAGCAGCTGACCTGGATGAATGCCACCCTGGGTAAGCGTCAGACGCCAAGGTCGGGAGGGAGTTTGGGGATCCCAGGTGGGGCTGGAGCCCACCTTCTATGGCTCCTGGCTTCCTCAGGCTGGGGTCCGTCACACGGATTTCCCGGGGACTGAGCCGACAGCTGAACACAGGGGCCCGGCCCTGGGTTCCCAAGATCTGATGCACCTGCTGGGGGCCTGTCTGTCCCAACCCCACTCTCCTCCCCAGCTGGCCTGTGCCGCCACTGCCCCTGGAAATGGGAACTTTTCCAGGGAAGCTGCTACTTCTTCTCCCTGACCCAGAACACCTGGAAAGAGTCCATCGCCGCGTGTCAGAACATGAGGGCCCAGCTGGTGGTCATCAACAGCACTGAGGAGCAGGTGAGCTGAGCAGAGCGCCCGACTGGGGTGGGACCTCGGCAAGGCCAGCGAAAAGCCTTCTGTCCCTCTTCTGCCCTCCCCGAGATGGAGGCCTGGGGCGGGGAGATGGCAGGAAAGGCTTCCTGGAAGAGGTGGCCTTGGGAAGGTCATGTGAGAGAAGAACATGCCCAAGAGGAACCCATGTGTGAACAGAAAGGGAACTCAGAGCCCTCTCGAGACTGTGCAGAATCTCTCCCCAGACATGAAGCCGAGGCTCAAGTAAACACGTTTCCACACGTGTACGCACGTTAACACAGCCACGACACGCGTGCGTGTGAACACATACAACTTGAGTGAGGGCTATCGGCTGGACCACAGGTCTTCCGTGGGGAGGGGGCAGGGGACCATGGGAATGTGGGCAGACATGGGGAAGGGTGATGTCTCACTGCCCGTCCTCCCCCGCCCCAGAAATTTCTGAAGTCTTGGAATACGAAAAATAGCCAGCGCACATGGATCGGCCTCAGTGACCACCACAATGAGGGTTCTTGGAGATGGGTGGACGACACTCCCCTCCAACTCAGGTGATCTCCCGGAGACAATGGCCTGGGAAGGGTGGGCACTGAAACCCAAACCCGGATGCTCAGACTCTGGAATTGGAAAGCGTCATCTGATGGGCTTGCTCAGTGGAGATGCAGAGTCCTGACTCCATCCCAGGGTGGGGGAGTCTGATTCTATAAATCTAGGTGTGGGCCCAGGAATCTGCATTTGTACTTTGCAAGCGCTGATTCCAGTGGGAGTGGTGTTTGAACCCTCGTTTTGAAAACGCTGCCTCTGAATCCTCGCCACTCTCTGACTGCTACTGGGGCTTTTGCCACCAAAGGCCGGGGACCAGCTCTTCCAAGGGTGGGCTGGGGAGTGGGCTCTGGGTAGAGCAGGGGGGCCGATGGCTTTGATGGTGTTCACAGCTTCTGGAAAGAAGGGGAACCCAACAACCACGGGGATGAGGACTGTGTGGAATTGTACAGTGACGGCTGGAATGACAACAGATGTAGTACAGAAAACTTCTGGATCTGTAAGAAGCCCTCGTCCCCCTGCCCGGGCCTCTGAGGGCCAGTGCTCCCCGTGCCCCACCCCGTCTCCAGAGATCAGGCAACGAGCTCATGCATGCATGCTGCTCGTTTCTCTCGGGCTTCATTCTTTCTGCTTCTCCCGCTGGTGGACTCCCATCCTTCTCCTGCATGGAGGTCTTTAAGATCCTGAGAGAGATTCCGAGACCCCCTTCTCCTCTAAGATCTGTCCCTTTGTAGGCTGTAGACGTCTCCCTTCTTCTGTTGATGGTCTCAGCCCCTCTCCAACACCCCCCATGACATCCCCTTAATAAAGTCACACACTGCATTATGTGTTCCATTGAACTTCTGTCTATTTTTTTGGCCACTGTTTCACTTACTATAGTTTTATATTATATTTTATATAAACTAGGGTATTGTTTTCTTTCACTCGGTTTCTCTCTACTACTGTGTATTTTATTTCTCAGATACAGTTTTGGATTAATTTGTAATTTGGGTTGGGAATATACATATATACATATAAGTATGTACGTGTCTATGTGTCTGGCTATCTATCTATTTATCTATCTATCATCTATCTATCATTTATCTATTATCTATCTATCTATCATCTATCTATCTGTCTATCTATCTATCACCTATCAACCAATGTATCTATCTATCCATCTATCATCTATCTATCATCTATCAATCAGTGTATCTATCATCTATCTATTATCAATCTATTTCCTATCTATCTATCTATCTATCTATCTATCCATCTATCACCTATCCATCTATCTATCCATCTATTATCTATCTATCTATCATCTATCAATGTATCTATCTATCTATCTATCTATCATCTATCTATCTATGTGTTCATTCATTCCTGAACACATCATGTCTTTATACGGCACTTTTAAATGTCCTTCAGTAAAGTTTTGTGACTTTCTTCATAAAAACTTTATTACTAAATGTGTGTGTTAGTGTCCTATTGATGCTGTAACAAATAACCACAAACTTTGTGGCTTAAAACAGCACAAATGTACCTCTTACAGCTCCAGACGTTCAGTGTCTTAATTGTCTTCGTGTCCTTAAACTTTTTGATAAGTACTAGTCAATTATTCCTTTTTTTAAAGTTTATTTTTATTTTCTTTTGAAAGTGGGGGGAAGGGACAGAGAGAGAGGGAGAGAGAGAATCCCAAGCAGGCCCCACACTGTCAGTGCAGAGCCTGACACAGGGCTCGAATTCACAAACCGTAAGATCAAGAGTTAGACGCTTAACCAACTGAGCCACCCATGCGCCCCTACTTTTAATTTTTTTAACTTTATTTTTTAATTTTTAATTTTTTAAATGGCATCTGTGCCCTTTATTTCTTTTTCTTAAATTTTTTTTAATGTTTACATATTAAAAAAATTTTTTTTTTTTACGTGTATTTTTGAGACAGAGAGAGACAGAGCATGAACGGGGGAGGGGCAGACAGAGAGGGAGACACAGAATCGGAAGCAGGCTCCAGGCTCTGAGCCATCAGCCCAGAGCCTGATGCGGGGCTCGAACTCACGGTCTGTGAGATCATGACCTGAGCTGAAGTCAGACGCTTAACCAACCGAGCCACCCATGCGCCCCTATTTTTAATTTTTTTCACTTTATTTTTTAATTTTTAATTTTTTTAAATGGCATCTGTGCCCTTTATTTCTTTTTCTTAAATTTTTTTTAATGTTTACTTATTTTTGAGAGAGAGAGAGAGAGAGACAATAAGTGGGGGAGGGACAGAGAGAGAGGGAGACACAGAATCCAAAGCAGGCTCCAGGCTCTGAACTGTCAGCACAGAGCCTGACGTGAGGCTCGAACTCACAAACCGTGAGATCATGACCTAAGCTGAAGTTGGATGCTCAACCGATTGAGCCACCCAGGCATCCCCTATTATTATTTTTTTATAATAGCTATCTTAGTGGATGTGAAGTGCTATCTCATTATGGTTTAGGTATGCTTTTGGTTTGGGGTGTCCAGTGCTCTAGGTCTCCTCAGGAGGCAGAGCTAGGAAATACATGCATGTGTACTAACCGAAACACATACACATACACTTCTATATTTATTTCTGTATCTACTTGTCTGTGTACATAGATTAAAAACTATGAGTTCAGGGATGCTTGGTTGACTCAGTAGAGCATGCGACTCTTGATCTTGGGGTTGTGAGTTCGAGCCCCTGTTGCGTGTAGGATTACTTAGAAAAAAAAAAAGCACAAATTCATACTGATACTCTACTTCCTGTCCAACACTGCAGAGTTCATTCTGGCCTTTCCCCTGTGCTTACTTGTAAATTTTTGTAAAATTTTTAAATGTTTTTATTTATTTTTGGGAGAGAGAGAGAGCGCATGTGTGCGTGAGCATGGTGGGGGAGGGGCAGAGAGCGAGAGGGAGACACAGAATCTGAAGCAGGCTGCAGGCTCTGAGCCCTCAGCACAGAGCCTGATGTGGGGCTGAAACCCATGAACCTTGAGATCATGACCTGAGCCAAAGTCGGACACTTACCCGACTGAACCACCCAGTCGCCCCTCCCCTGTCCTTATTTGTAACATCTTTCAGCAACAGTGAGAGACCTGGCTCTCATTATTCACAATATATTTGCTAATCATTTGCTCAATCCTAGAATACACAGGAAGTAGTTTCAGAATTTATAATTCATATCTCTGTGAGAAACAATTATCCTGTTGTTGAAGTATATCCTTTCATGGATTCTTCAGCAAAGACTAATGGGTACAGAATTCCTTAACATCTTGTGCGTAATTGTAGGACAGCTGGGCTGGGTATCAAATCTTAGGTTTGTGCTTTTGTTCATTGAGTTTTTGTTTTGTTTTTTAAAGTTTGGGTTTTTTTAAAAAAGAGAAATGGGGAAGGGGCAGAGAAAGAAGGAGAGAGAGAATCTTAAGGGCCCTGACGCAGGGCTTGATCTCACAGATGGTGAGATCATGACCTGAGCTGAAATCAACAGTTGGTTGCTTAACCGCCTGAACCCCCCAGGTGCCCAGTTTTGCTGTGTTTTTTAAATGACACTCATTGTTGTCTTGTTTTGAATGTTAGTTTTGAGAAGTCTTAAATCAGTAGAATTCTTTTGACTTGGTAAATTGTTTGATCTGGAGGACTTGATTTAATCTTTGAAATTGAATAGTTAAAAAATATGTTTCAGAGTCGGCCATTCTGGGTTAATTTTCCTAAGTACCTGCTGAGCCTTTTCAATGTGTAAATTCAGGTGATTTTCTATTTCTGAAAAAAAATTTTTGAGTATGGTTTAAATATTTAGCTCTGTTTTAGTTTGTCTTTCTTCTCCAGGGACTCCAAAAATACACACATTATTCTTTCAGTCTGGACTTCCATTTTAATCCATTTCTCCCTGACCCTGTTTGACTTCTTTCTCAAGCCATTATTATTTTTTGTTGTTGTTTTCCTGTCTTTTTTCTACTACCCTTTATCAAATTTTCATTGGAGTCTATTCTCTCTTGAGTACCTTATAATTTATTCTACAGGTCTGAGATAATTTTGCCTTTTCTTCCATTTATTTCCTTCATTTATCCCTGTCCATGTCAGTATTTTAGTTTTTGAATTTTTGATGTAAGGAGATTTTTTTTTTCATATGGGCAAATGCCCGTTTGACTACACAGTATTGAATTCTGTTTGGAGCGCTGACTTACAATTTCCTTCTACATCTTGACTCCTTTCTGGGAGTCGTTTTTCCTTTGTTGATTTGTGTGGATTTTCATTTCCTGAATTTTTGCAATTACTCTCTGTGGACTTAACTATGTTCCTTTTGTTCGGGTTTTTGTTACTGGGAACAGTCCATGAGCTATGAGGCTTGATGGCGCCCTCTTCTGTCAACACAGCAAAGGGACTTACTTTAGTATTTTTTGTTCTGTTTTGTTGGTGGCAGGAATAGGCTGAGAGACCTCCAATTCATAGTTTTCTTTTGTCTTGAAGGGCTCTACATTTTCCCCTTCCATTCCTCTTCACCACCAGATTGCCAACCAGCTCCTCTCTCTTCCTTTTCCCCCTTTCTTTCTCCGGAAGCTATGCGTATTGAAGACTGTCCCTTATATTCATTCCTTTTCTAGAATTTGCACTCTCTCTGATCTGCTCAGGCATCACTGCAGTATTTTCAGGCTTAGGGTGAACTTAGTCTATCTAGAGCTAGTTCTAGATCAACCTCAGATTGTTTTGCTAGTTTCCCTTTTTTGTTTCCACTGTAGTTTTCCTCCATTGCCTTTGATTCAAGCATGGAGCACAAGGGTGGGGCCCTCATATTTCAATTCCATGATTCTTCACTTTTCCTCATGATCCTTTTACATTCTGGCATTCTTTGTGTTCAAGCTATACCATACCTTGCTTCCCCCTCTTGTTTTCTGTTGCTTTGGGAAGAAATATTTGGGAAACAGATAGATCTCCCCATGGTGGGACCCTCTTGAGATTCTTCGTAACTGTTCCGATACTAATGGATAATGTTGTTAACACCAAAAGACATGAGTGGCATTGGTATTGTTTTTCTAGGCTTACAGGGGACTCCCAATTGAGCTGACCTTATTTGCCAGACTGAAGATTGACCACAGCCAAACCACAGCCAAGATGGTGGTCTTCAGTGGAGGGTGGGATGCGGACAACAGAGGTTATGGCATCAGTAAACAGAACTGCTATCACTAGATATATAGGGTACTCAGGAAAGGTCAAGTAAAAGCTAACAGTTCAGCACTATTCACAATAGGCAAAAGGAGGAAACAGCCCAAATGCCCATCAACCGATGAACGGGTAAACAAACTCTAGTATATTCATACAATGGGATATTATTCAGTCATAAAAAGGAACTAAGTACTGACACCTGCTACAACATAGATGAACTTTGAAAACATTATGCTCAGTGGGAGAAACCAGACACAAAGTGTCACATATACGGAATGTCCAAAGTAGGCAAATCTTCGTAAAGGCAGAAAGCAGATTCGTGGTTGCCAGGGACTGGGGGAGGGGAGAGGGGAGTAAGTGCTAATTGGTCCAGGATTTCCTCTTTTGGGTGATGAAAAGTTCTGGAACCAGAGAGTGGGGATGGTTGCGCAACATTGTGAATGTGCTCAATGCCCCAGAATTGTACACTTTAAAGTGGTAAAAATGGTCAATTTTATGTTATGTGTATTTTACCCCAATGAAAAGGAAGTTAATGTTTCACTAAATATTCTGTTCTGTCCATTTGAATCTATGAGGGGATTGGATCTGTCACTCAGCATCCCCCAAATGACAGGTTCCTGGCAAATGTGGAAAAGCTGGGAGGTGGTTCTCTTGTCCACCTTCATGGCCACTTGGGCGATCTTGTGGCCAGTGCCATTGCTTCTTGGTTATAGGCCTATGAGACTCTTCTCAAGTTATCAACTATGAATATCATCTACTGGCTTGTTATGTGGAAACATCTCTTCTCTTGACCTCATCCTTTCTTGTCAAAATCAGATGGAAATTTCTAGACCCCCTTTTTTTGTAGCTGTTTAACTTTATTATTTTTTATTTTTATTTTATTTTATTTTTAATTTTTTTTAAATTTACATCCAAGTTAGTTAGCGTATAGTGCAACAATGATTTCAGGAGTAGCTTCCTTAATGCCCCTGACCCGTTTAGCCCATGCTCCCTCTGTTTGTTCTCCAGTAACCCTCTGTTTGTTCTCCATATTTAAGAGTCTCTTATGGTTTGTCCCCCTCCCTGTTTTTATATTATTTTTGCTTCCCTTCCCATATGTTCATCTGTTTTGTATCTGACATTCCTCATATGAGTGAAGTCACATGATGTTTGTCTTTCTCTGATTGACTAATTTCGCTTAGCATAATACCCTCCAGTTCCATCCACGTAGTTGCAAATGGCAATCAGCTTATGTTCTCCTGGTTCATGAGTTCGAGCCCCACGTTGGGGTCTGTGCTGACAGCTCTGAGCCTGGAGCCTGCTTCAGCTTGTGTGTCTCCCTCTCTCTCTGCCCTTCCCCCGCTCACGCTCTGTATCCCTCTCTCTTAAAAATAAACATTTTTGAAAAATTAAAAAAGAAGAGGAAGAGACACCAGAGCTCCCTCTCTCCTCCATGAGAGGTACAGCGAGAAGGCAGCCATCTTCCAGCGAGGAAGAGAGCCCTCACCAGGAACCAAATCTACAGGCACCTTGACCTTGGACTTCCCGGCTTCCAGACCCCTGTTGCTTATAAGCCACGCAGTCTATGGTATTTTTAAAATAGCAGCCTGAGCCGAATAAGACACATGCCTCTCACCCCATTCCTAAAAGCAGGGATTTAAAATGATCTCCCTGTTCAGGGCCCAGGACTGGCTTTGTCCTTTTCAGCTGTAAGGGTGTGTATGGGTTAGGATGTGTGCAGTTGTTAGCAAGAGGCAACAACACAGACAGGTGTAAAAAAATGAACAAATGACTAACTGGCTCAGGTAACTGAAAGTCCTGTTTCAGAGCGAGCCCAAAGATGCTGCTGAGGACCCCATGCCTGCCCATCTCTACTTCCTATGGTCTCCGTCCCAAGTTATGGGCTGAACGTGTGGTCAATTGTGATGACAGGCTTGGAGGAAAGGGCCAGGAGAAAACAGGGCTTGCATCGGAAGTGAAATCTAGTTATCACAAAAGACTCCCCACCACCCCGATTTTCCTGGGCCTCACCCCAGACTCACTGAATTGGACTCTCTTGGGTGTGGGTTAAGAATCTGCATTTTTTTTAAGTTTATTTTGAGAGGTGGGGGAGGGGCAGAGAGAGAGAGAGAGAGAGGGAGAGAGAGAGAATCCCAAGCAGGCTCCACACATTGAACGCGGAGCCAGACGCGGGGCTCAATCCCATGAACCACGAAATCATGACCTGAGCAGAAATCAAGAGTCAGCCGCTGAACAGACTGAGCCACCCGGCCACCCCAAGGATCTGCATTTTAATAAGTGCCCCCAGGGAAATGCAAATGAAACCCACTATGGGATCTCCCTTTACACCCACTAGAACAGCTAGAATAAAAAAGATAATCGCAAGTGTTGTCAGGGATGTGCAGAAATTGGAAACTTAGAAGACATTCATAAGAGAGCAGGGGCGCCTGGGGGGCTCAGTCGGTTGAGCGTCTGACTTCGGCTCAGGTGGGTTCGAGCCCCGCGTCTGACTTTGTGCTGACAGCTCAGAGCCTGGAGCCTGCTTCAGATTCTGTGTCTTGCTCTCTCTCTCTCTGCCCCTCCCCTGCTTGTGCACTATCTCTCTCTGTCTCTAAATAAATAAATGTTACAAATTTTAAAAAAAGAGCAGATCTTCAAAATTCTCATCATGAGGGGAAAAAATGTATAACTGTTAACTATGGAACTAGATTTATTGTGGAGATCACTTTGCAATATATACATATATCGAATCATTATGCTGCATTCTTGAAACTAATACAATGTTATGTGTCAATTATATTACATATATATTATATATAATATATATATATAATTATATTATACGTGGTGAGTGTCTCGCATATTTTGCAATACGATCGTCTATCAAATGCCTGGCGATGCCAGCCCTACCCAGAGGCCACGGTGAGGCTCCTGACCGTCCAACCAGTTGCCTTTGAGGATGAGGACACTGGCCCCCAGAGAGAGCTGCTGCTGGAGGGCCAGGGGGCAAGGATTCCAAAAGCAGCCTCCCCGTCACCCTGCCTCTGTCCTCCCTCCCCCTTCCCTGCACCAGAGGTGAGAGGGACTGTGGGAGAGGCCACCAGACAGCTGACCAGGGAAACCCAGAGGAGGGAGATGAGTCCTGGCTTGCAGCCCCACCTCCGTCTGGGGCCTGGACCCGAACCCCTCAGGCTATGGCAGTTTGCTCTAATCTGTAACCTGCAGGTGACATTATCTACCCCAACCTGGGAAGATTAAATCAATTCGTATATGAAGCAGCTAGAAGAATGCCCAACGATAGCAGCTATTAAATAAACAAGCAGTTGTGACTCAGCCCGGACTCCTGAAGTCAGTCCCAAAATCGCATCAATGAGGCCATCAGGAAGCCAAGAGGGCACAGTGGAAGTCAGAGGGAGGTGATGGTTCCAGGGCGAGGGGGGCACGGTCCGAGCTGCCCTCAGTGAAGGAGGCATCACAAGTTAGCCCTACTTGTCACGTTGTCGGATCTCATCCAAAGCATCCCATGGCCTGGCCGTGGCACATGTGGACCAGTCCTCCTGGCTGTTGCCCCCAGACCACCCTGCACCACCTCTTGGAATTCCTGGAAGGCCCAGCCCATCTCATTCCACATCAGAAGCTCTGCCCTCTCCCTCCGGCCTCTTACAGTGATGTGTCACAGCCCGGTGCCCCGTTCCTTTTCCTGAGCGAAAGTAGGTTTTGGAGGGGAGCACCACGGGGCGAGAAAGAAAAGCCGTGGGTCCCCAGGAGTCCCGGACAAGGCGTTTGGGGACCGTAGGTGGACATGCGCCACTCCAGGGATGGCTCGGCAGCCGGGCACCCTGGGCGAGGCCGGGTTGGGACTCGGATCTTGGGGAGGGCAGCAGGGGCTGGCCCTCTCTGGTCTCGGCTTGGGCAGACTCTGATTGCCTCTCTGCCCGTTCAGAGGAGGAAGGGCTGATAACCAGCGGGACCACTTGTCCCCAAAGACTTTGGATTCCGACAATCCGTGGTTTCCAGAACTTCACAGGTACAACAGGGTTAGGGCACGGAGCGCAGGTGACCAATACTGTCAGGCTCTTGGGTCCCGGGAGGTGAGGGCTGGGGGACAGGCTTCCCTGGGGCAGGCGGAGGCAGGAATACAGGTATGCTGGAAACACCCATCCTCCGCTCCCTCAGGGTGTCTGGGCCGCTACCAGGCCCTCCCGGGCTACTGTTCTTCCCTCTCCTGCTCTTTACTGGGCTGCTGTAGCTGTCCTTGTCCAAGGTCAGCTATAGGCCCCCAGGGCCACGGGCTTCCAGGCCTGGTCTTTGGTGGCAGACATTGCCTGGGCAGGGAGGGGGGCACTTCCCAGAGAGAGATGGGGCTGTTTTCCTGGTCAGCTGCCCTCCCTGGTGGCCCACCCAGAGCCTCTCCCCACTCTGGTGCAGGGGCGGGGAGGGAAGGGGTGGAGGAGGCTCCACCCCCGCCCTCCTCGTGCATCTTCAGACGGGATGAACCAAGATCTAGACTGAGAAACAAGCTCCCGGAGGGCCCAGTGCGGGGCGTGCACACAGCAGGCACTACAGTAAGCCAGTCTCTTGTTCTGAGCTCCCTGCTTGTCCCAGTCTGGAAGAGATGGGGGTCGGGACTCCAGAGTTCTCCTAGGCTGGGGGGGCGGGCCGGAAGTAGGGAGGGAAATGGGCCGTTCGGGGTGTAGAATCCAGGACAGACCCCCCCAACCCTCGAGGGACTGAAGAGTGGGCAGACACAGGGATAGGGGTGTCCTGAGTCCCAGCCCTGTCCCACCTGCCCCAACAGCCTGCCTGTGTCGGTCCAGCCCTGGGAGTGGACATTCTTCCAGGGAAACGATTACTTCTCCAGTTCCCATCACAACGGACACAATTCTGTCACTGCCTGCCAGGAAGTGGGGACTTGATTCATCGTAATTGCAACTGCCCCGGGGGCGGGGGAGTTGCCTGGGTGGCTCAGTCAGTTAAGCATCTTGATTTAGGCTCTGGTCAGGATCTCACCGTTTGTGGGTTTGAGCCCCGTGTCGGGCCCTGTGCTGACAGAGCGGAGCCGGCTTGGGATTCTCTCTCCCTCTCTTGCTGTCTCTCTGCCCCTCCCCCCGCTTGTGCATGCACTCTCTCTCTCAAAATAAATAAACATTAAAAAAAAAAAAAAAGTGCCGGGAGCAGGTCTGCCTGTCCAGGGAGCCACCGTGACCCTGGGGCATGCACCTGGCCACAGGATTTTCTGGAAGACAGGCTGTTTGTTCCACTTGGAAAGGTGAGGGAGAGAAGGAAACGAACCAGGCACCCGGCAAGGAGGTGCAACACTTGTGTTTGGGGAACACCTAAACTGGAAACAAGCCCCAGGCGAAGGAACGTTTAACAACCTGCGCTCTGCAGGGGGGATGGGGTGGGGTGGTGAGGGGGGGAAGCGAGTCCTGATGCGAAGTGTCCGCCAGTCTCCCTCGTGTACATCCTGCCTCTGTGGCTGATTCCAAGCTGTTAACATGATGCCCCTCCACGCGGAGCTGAACAGAGACCGGCTCTCAGGGACTGGCTCGTTTTGCTTCCAGCACGCGAACCCGAGTCGTGAGTAAATTCGCGAGTAGTCCGGCCTTGGCGCCTGGAAGACACTTGCGCACGCCTGGTGACCCAGTGTGTGTGATGGGAGAGCTGCTCAGGCCAGAGGGTCAGACTGAAAGAAGAACTTCCTGCCAAGTGCCTAGGGAGACGCTGAGCCCAAGAAGTGAGGGGTCAGAGCCCCCTCCGGACTCCTCTCCAGACACCAGAACTTTCTGCCGCTGCAGACTTTTCAAGAGTAACCGCTTCACCTGCCGGGGGCTCTCAGACGTGGAACAGAAGCCACTGGATGGACAAATCACCCCGTGCTGCCCAGGTGAGTCTCGGGAGAAGGAAACACTCTGGTGGGGGTGTGGGTGCGAAACCCTGACATGAGCTTTACCCGGGGATCTTCCCCGGGCTCCCTGACCCCGTAGGCCTAAGAATGTGGGATTTCTACTGAGTCGAGGAAGGTGGTGCTCACATACTCCGGCTCAGATAGGTTGCCGGGTGCCCCAAATTCTACCATCAGAGCTCCAGCCAGGATGAGCTTGCAGTCCAGGTGAATGCTTGAAAAAAACTTTTTTAAGTTTATTTGTTTACTTAGAGAGAGCAAGCTGGGTAAGGGCAGAGAGAGAGAGACTGAGAGAGAATCCCAAGCAGGCCCCGCACTGTCAGCGCAGAGCCCGATGTGGGGCTCGAACCCACGAACCGTGAGATCGTGACTTGAGCCTAAATCAAGAGTCAGACGCTTAACTGACTGAGCCACCCAGGTGCCCCTGAGTGCTGTAAAATATAGCGTATTGGGGCACCTGGGTGGCCCTGTTGGCTAAGTGTCCACCTTCGGCTCAGGTCACGATCTCACGGTTTGTGAGTTCGAGCCCCACGTCAGGGTCTGTGCTGACAGCTCAGAGCCTGGAGCCTGCTTCGGATTCCGTGTCTCCCTCTCTCTGTCCCTCCCCTGCTGACATTCTGTCTCTCTCTCTCTCAAAAATAAATAAACATTAAAAACATTGAACACCATGGTAACAACCACTGTAGGCAAAACCCACAGACAGATGCTTATAGTTAACATGTGCTACTCTAATGAGAGAAGCAGGATATTTGCATAACTTCCAGTTTGTGTTATCTCCCCCTGAAAAATATTTATTAATTACTGTGCTGGTTTTAACATGGGTTCACACGTGGCGCCTGGGTGGCTCAGTCGGTTGAGCGTCCGACTTCAGCTCAGGTCACGATCTCACGGTTCATGAGTTCGAGCCCCGCGTCGAGCTCTGCGCTGACACCTCAGAGCCTGGAGCCTGCTTCGGATTCTGTGTCTCCCTCTCTCTCTGCCCCTCCCCCACTTGTGCTCTGTCCCTCAAAAATAAATAAATGTAAAAAAATAAAAATAAAAAAAACACAGGTTCACACATGTAAAAAATTTTTTTTTAAGTTTTTATTTATTTTTGAGAGAGAGAGAGAGAGCGAGCTAACAGGGGAGGGGCAGAGAGAGAATCCCAAGCAGAGTCCAGAGTCAGCCCAGAGCCTAATGTGGGGCTTAAACCCACGAACCATGAGATCGTGACCCGAGTTGAAATCAAGTTGGACACTTAACCAACTGAGCCACCCAGGCACCCCTGTTTACACATTTTTTAAGAGTGCTTCCTGTGGGAGGAGGGAATTAATTCTCTTCCCCTTGGAGTGGGGCTGGCTTAGGGACTCACCTCATAGGAATAAGGCAGTGTTTATCAACCTTGTTTTAAATTTTGCACACACACACACACACACACACACACACCTGCCACCACCAAATAGCCTTTTAAATATTTTCCCTTCTTGCCCCCTTATATCCAGTATTAAGAAGTAAGGGGTACCTGGGTGGCTCAGTCAGTTAAGCGATCAACTTTGCCTCAGGTCATGATCTTGCGGCCCGTGAGTTCAAGCCCAACGTCGGGCTCTGTGCTGACAGCTCAGAGCCTGGAATCTGCTTTGGATTCTGCGTCTCCCTGTCTCTCTGCCCCTTCCCTGCTCGTGCTCTGTCTCTCTCACTCTCAAAAATAAAATAAACACACACACAATTTTTTTTTTAATAAGGTCATGAGGACGGACCCTAACCCAGTATGACTGGGGTCCTTATCAGAGGAGGTTAGGACACAGACACGCACAGAGGGACGATCGTGTGAGGACACAGGGAGGAGACGGCGTCTATGCCCCCACGAGAGACGCCTCGGAAGGAACCAGACCAACTTGCCCACGGCTGGATCTCAGACTCCCAGCCTCCAGAGCCGTGAGACAACACGTGTCCAGTGTGTTAGCCGCCCTGCGTGTGGTCCTTTGTCGCGGCAGTCCTAGGAGGCTAACACAGCCGCCAGAGGCCACGTGGGGTCCTGGATTCAATCCTGGAATGGGAAAAGGACACCTGTGGAAAAACGTGAAACGCAAACGAAGCCTTTTGTTTCGCTAATGGTATTGCACCAATGTTCCTTTCCTCTTTTTGACAAGTGACAGTAATTTAAGATGTTAACAGGAGAGGAAGCTGAGTTAAGTGTATACGGAACTTCCTGCACTATCTTTGCAATTAATCTGTAAATCCAAATGGTTGCACAACAGCGTGAATGTGATTGATGCTGCTGAGCTGTGTGCTTAAAAATGATTAAGATGAAAAATTCTATGTCGTATGTGTGTCTTTTACCACAATAAAACAACTCTGTCAAAAATCTACTTAGGATGTTTAGGGACGCCCGGGTGGCTCAGTCAGTTGAGCGTCCGACTTCGGCTCAGGTCATGGTCTCGAGGTTCATGAGTTCGAGCCCCCCGTCAGGCTCTGTGCTGACAGCTCAGAGCCTGGTGCCTGCTTTGGATTCTGTCTCGCTCTCTCTCTGCCCCTCCCCCACGCGTGCTCTGTCTCGTCTCTCTCTCCCAGAAAAAGAGAGAAATATTTAAAAATGTTTTTAAAATCTACTTGGGATTTTTATTGGGATGCTACTGAATTTATAAATTAATTTGGGAAGAATTAATATTCAAGAGTTTTTTCTTATCTTGGGAAAAGGATGTTTTCCCTTCCTCATTCTTTTCCAAACGCTCATGGCTCAGACATAAGGCCACGCCCTTTATAGATCAATCTTGCTTCACCCTATAATGAGTCCAGATATTACTTCCCTAGGACCTTTGAGAAAAGTAAGCAGCGCTGCAAAATACTGTCAACTTTTCAATATGTATAGGTTTTACTTATTTTTATTTTCCTATTGCATTGGCACCTTTATTTTATTCTTGATTGTTATCAGAAATGGTCCTCAGAATTCACAATTAAGGAAGACACTTATTTTTTTTTTATTTTTTTTAACGTTTATTTATTTTTGAGGCAGAGAGAGACAGAGCATGAACAGGGGAGGGGCAGAGAGAGAGGGAGACCCAGAATCCGAAACGGGCTCCAGGCTCTGAGCTGTCAGCACGGAGCCCGACGCGAGGCTCGAACTCACGGACCGTGAGATTGTGACCCGAGCCGAAGTCGACGCTTCACTGACTGAGCCACCCAGGCGCCCCAAGGAAGACACTTCTGAGGCGCCTGGGGGGCTCAGTCAGTGAAGCGTCCGACTTCGGCTCGGGTCACAATCTCACGGTCCGTGAGTTTGAGCCCCGCGTCGGGCTCCGTGCTGACAGCTCAGAGCCTGGAGCCTGCTTCGGATTCTGGGTCTCCCTCTCTCCGAAAATAAATAATAAACATTAAAAAAATTTTTTTAAAAAGGAAGACACTGCTGTGGGTTCCTGGAAATTGCTGCTTATCAAATTATGGAAGTTTTATCCTGTGCTTTGTTTACTAAGCACAAATGCTTAGCTTTTTTTTTTTTTTCTTTTTTAATGAAGAGTGAGTGTTGAAAAGATATATCTTGTAGTGTGGAGGAGGTAAAAGATAAATTGTGGAGGGGTACAAAACAAGGGGCACCACTTACAGAAAGCTTCTGGATGTGTAAAACCACCCAATATATTGTCTAAATGCGTAGTTGAAGTGGGTTTTAACATAGTAAACACCAAGTTCGAGATGGCAGTCGCCTCGGGGGAGAAAAGAGAGAAGGTGCACAGGACTGCCGGTTACAATTTATTTACCATCCGCCCCCACCGCCCCGCTCCCACTGAAAAGTTTTTCCGGGCCTTTTGGATCGAAGCAGGAATTGACTTGTCGGGCAGGGTGGTCCCATCATCCTTCTGCTGGGACCAACGCCATGACCTCCTCTTTGATCATTGCATGTCTGGCCCTCACACAGAGCGTCCGGACTTTCTCATCTGATGCCGAAGCCCGACCTACTCAGCACCACATAGAAGTCCAGGCCATACATACCGGTGCTTGGGTCCCCACATCGACGCGCTCCTGGATCCCCAAACCAAAGTTTCTAGTGCCGGAGAAGTTAGTATTTCTCAACTCATGCTCCCACATGTTTAGAACTTTCTCGGGGATTTCTTCAGCCTTGACCCCACGGACCGTGCAGTGCACGGCCATCTTTTTTTTTTCATTTCTCCTGCTGCCAAAGGCTCTGACGGCATATCCAGCTCTGGAGAGCACGGGGGTCTGGCCTGTGCACTGCTGCAGCACCCTGGCCACCCCGGTCAGTCTGTCTCCCCTTTCCCCCCTTCCCCCCCCCCGACCCCCCGACCACAGAGGTTGAGGCAAGAACTTGCGGATGAGAAGTTCGCACGTGGGATTCCCCTTTTCACCTTGATCCGCTACGGCGGAGATCAGGAAGAGAGAGCACAATTTATTTCCTTTTAAGAGGATCCGAAATATGTGACCAAGTCAAAACCTGGTGAAGCCGAGTGGAGATCGCGCGGGTTTTCGTGTTTCTACTTTTTCTCTGCATACCTTTGTGTGTGCTCACGTTTTCTCATACTAAAAAAGCAAAGCCAGGACTGACAGCCACAGCCAATGCTTAACACAGCCTTTGCACTCAGCCGGGTTCCCTGGGGAGTGGCGAGCCTCCTGTCTCCGGAGAAAATGGAAGCCACGGAGTGGTCTTAGCCTTGGAGCTGAACCCTGGGACTTCTGCCTTCTTCCCACTTTATTTTTTACGTATTTATTTTTTTAAGTTTATTTATTCCGAGCGTGTGTGTGTGTGCTCACGTGCGCATGTGAGTGGGGGGAGAAGCAGGAGAGGGAGAGAATCCCAAGCAGGGTCCAACGCTGTCAGCATAGAGCCTGGAACGGGGCTTGATCCCATGAACTGCGAGATCATGACCTGAGCCGAAGTCGGATGCTCAACCGACTGAGCACCCCCAGGTACCCCTGCTTAGTCCAAACCCCCGGTCCCTGCTATTTGAGTCCTTGTGTGGTCCAGCCCCAGACTACTGCCCTTGAGTTAGTGTCAGCCTTTCCAAGAGTCCCACTCCCAAACTCTGCACGTGCTAATATCACAGCGGGGATGCTCCTTCATCCACACATCCCCTCCAGAATAATTCTGGCTCCTCCAGACATCACCACCTCCTCCAGGAAGCCCTCCCAGATCCTCTAGGCCAAGTCCGATGCCTCCAGTGGTCCTCACATCCCCTGTGCTTCTGAGACTCATTACATTGTTTTCAAATCCCTGGTCACATGTTCTGCCTCCCCACTCCAACCCAGTGGGTCTCCCTTCCCTCTTCTGGGTCCAGGGCTCTTCTGGGTCTGGGTGGTTAAAGGTCTGTGGCCAGCCTCATGCCAGGAACCTCCCTTTCCTTTTAATTCCCCTTTCAGTGAGTTCTGGGCATGGGACAAGGGTGGGTTGCCTTCTGGTTGTCTCGCTGGGCTGGACAGCTTCCCCTGGCTCCCCAAGGCAGCTTCAGCCACAGCCACATACAAAAGAGACCCAACTTCCTGCCTCTTGTGCCTTGGCTGTGCCCTCTGCATGACAGACCCTTCCTTTTTCTCTCGCCAGTGGACGTGTCCTCGATGCCCACTTCCAGAAGGCCACCTCTGCTCTTCCAAACAGCATTCACTGTTTCTCCCTCCGTAAGGGCTGATGAATCAATCCTATCTACCCCCTTTCCCAAGAACCTTATTCGGATGAGGTTGTGCAATCCTTTGCGGCTTTTTTTTTTTTTTTTCCTGTTTCCTCCCACTGAGCCCACGCCCCTCCTGAGTACTGCTGTCCTGGAGAGCCCCAGAAGGAGGGTGTGCCCTCCCAGAAAGTTCTGCCCCACAGTGAAATCCTGCTGCTAAGTCAGCTGTCGGTGCCTGTTGACGCGGGCTCCGTTTCTGATGAGAAAGGAAGCACGAGCCTTGCATCTTGGAAGAGGGACTTCTGAGAAAAGCAGCAAGACCCTCCCGTTTTTTGGGAAAAGAGACTTCCTTGGTCCTGAACTGTCCTCTGAGCATTGCTGACTTCTGACGCCTGACTTCTTCCCCGCTCTGTGTCATGGGCATCTACTCCGACCTCTGTGATGGTGTGTGACACACGTACTTAAACATCCGTACGTGGTGTCGTTGTGTGTGACTCACATCGATGTCACAGGACGGCGAGTCTCACGTGCGGCCTGGCGAGACCCTAGGTTACTATCTAGAGACTAGGCCTTCTCGTTCGTTTGCAGAGTAGGTAGCCACCAAGTCTGACTTAGCGACAAGCACTCAGAGACACCATAAGGAAGATGGAAACACTAGCCACCACCCAGGAGATGATATTCGCGTCTCTTATCCGTGATACATACAGACCTTCTGTAAACGAAACTTTTTTTAATGTTTACTTTTGAGAGAGAGGGTGAGTAGGGGGAGGGGCAGAGAGCAGGTGACACAGAACTGGAAGCAGGTCCAGGCTCTGAGCTGGCAGCACAGAGCCCGACGCGGGGCTCGAACTCGCAAACCAGCAGGATCATGACCTGAGCCGAAGTCGGACGCTTAACCGACTGAGCCACCCAGGCGCTGCCCCCCCCCCCCCCCCCGCCCCGAACTTCTATAAATTAATAAGAAAAAAACAAACCGCTTCCTGGAAACAATGGAGGAAGGATACAAACAATTTACAGGAAAGCGAAACAGAAGAATGTATCAACATCCAGTGGATACTCAAAATCTCGGGAGTTGGGAAACCATCTGAAGCCACAGTGAAATTCAGTGAGAAGCAGTAAAAGTAGCTCAAAGTTTAAAGACTTTTTTGAACTAAGGAGCAGAGGGGAGAGAAGGAAGAGGGAGATAGAGAACAAGAGACTGAACATGAAGGAATTAAGGATTTCACTTGATAAATCAGTTTTTTTTTTAAAGTTTATTTTTTGAGAGAGAGAGAGAGCAGGGGAGGGGCAGAGAGAGAGGGAGAGAGAGAGAGAATCCCAAGCAGTCTCCAGCTCTCAGTACGGAGCCTGATGTGAGGCTTGAACTCACAAACCGGGAGATCGTGACCTGAGCTGAAATCAAGAGCCGGACACTTAACCAACTGAGCCAGCCAGGCGCCCCGATAAATTAGTTTTTAAAAACAAACACAAGATAGGGGCGCCTGGCTGGCTCAGTTGGTGGAGCATGTGACTGACCGACTCTTGATCTCAGGGTCATATGTTCAAGCCCCACACTGGGTGTACAGATTACTTAAAAATAGTATCTTCTATTGGTGTGCCTGGGTGGCTCAATTGGTTAAGCGTCCGACTTCGGCTCAGGTCATGACCTCGAGGTTCGTGGGTTCGAGCCCCACGTCGGGCTCTGTGCTGACGGCTCAGAGCCTGGAGCCTGCTTCAGATTCTGGGTCTCCCTCGCTCTCTGCCCCTCCCCCGCTCATGCTCTGTCTCTCTTGTTCTCAAAAATAAATAAAACATAAAAAAGAAAACAAAATTTTTTAAAAAGAAACCCTTCCTACCTGGATTTTCCCCCCAAAGTTTTGCTTTTCAAATATGTAGGTTTAGAGCCATCTGGGCTGGGATTGGCTGTCTTATTCACCATTCCATGGCCAGGACCTTCAACAGGGCATGATACACACTAGCAATCAAATCTGTTGAATGAATTAATGAGGGGCTGCTGTGTGTGACCTACGAGGATGAGTACCAGGGATTGGGGGGGGGGGGGGGGGTAGCAGGCCACGTGCTGGTAGAGGGAATGAATCTTCTTCCTGCAAAGAAACACAGCATTGGCCTGCGGGTATCTGGGCCCAGAAAGGCTGTCTGTATCACTCACTGATCAGACCACGGGCACCAGGCTTCAGTAGCACCACCATAGGTCTTGGAGAGAAACTGCAGGAGGGGACAGATAAAAGCCAATTTCCATTTGAGGGGAAAGGCCGTTCTGTTCCCTCTCCTCGGACATTTGGTTTTTCGGGCCCCTACAAATTCTTGGACAACTCAAGAGACGAGAGAAAATCTGAGCTGCCTGCTAATAAGTAAGGGAGAAAGCCACTAATTAGAAAAAGAAATGAATTTATGGGACATTTTATTCTAGTAATGTAGTAACTGGAATTCTCGGTTTAATGTCTGACTTCTATGACAGCTAAAATTTTGGCTTCGTATTCTTGACTGTACTCCCAGCTCCCGGGCCCTAGGAGTCGTTAAATGGGTGTGTGTTACATAAACAAGAGTAAGTCTGTGGGTTTTTCCTTGCTCACCGCACCCTAGCATGTTCCTGTCTCCACGGGGCTCCCTCTGGCTGGCGTGTGTTTCTTCCAGTATGTTCAGGGCCATTCCCTCACTTCATTTAGATCTCTGCTTCGATGTTTCCCCTTCTTTCCTGGCTTTATTGAAATACAGTTCACATGCCACACGATTCTCCCTTACCATTCAGTGGTTTTTATTATATTCACACGATTCTGCATCCGTCACTACAACCAAAGTAAGAACATTTCATAATCCCCAAGTCCCATGTACCCGTGGGTGCCTGGTAGGCTCACTCTTGATTTCAGCTCAGGTCATGATCCCCAGGTCATGGGATCGAACCCTGCCTGCATCAGGCTCTGTACGGAGCCTGGAGCTTGCTTAAGATTGTCTCTCCCTCTCCCTCTGGCCCTCTACCCCACTCACACACTCTCTCTCTCTAAAATTAAAAAAAAAAATGAATGAATCTATAAAGAATTCATGTACCCTTTAACCATCGCCTTCTTTTTTCTTTTTAAGATTTTTTAACGTTTATTATTTTTTTTTTGAGAGACAGAGACAGAGCATGCGGGGGGTGGGGGGGCGGAGGGGCAGAGAGAGAGAGGGAGACACAGACTCTGAAACAGGCTCCAGGCTCCGAGCTGTCCGCACAGAGCCTTGACGCGGGGCTGGAGCCACCCAGGCGCCCCAACCATCACCTTCTAGTTTCCCCCATCACTCCCAGCTCTAGGCAACCACCAGTTAAGTTTCTGTTTCTATAGATTTCCCTATTCTGGACACGTCATAAAAATGGAGTCACACAATCTGTGGCCTTTTGTGTCTGGCTTCTTTCATTTTGCATGTTTTCGAGGTTCACCCACTTTATAGCACATATCGGCGCTTGGTTCCTTTCTAGGGCCGAATAGTCCCCATCGAATGGATATACCGCACTGTATTTGTCCATTCACCAGTTGATGGACATTCGGCTCAGTTCCGCTTTGTGGTTATTCGGAACCATGCCGCTGTGAACATGCATCCTCAAGGTTTTGTGCGGACGTGTTTTCAATTCTCTTGGGTAGATACCCAGGAGTGGAATTGCTGGGTCCCCGGCGCATATTTGTCCATATGTTTACGGTCTTTCCTTTCCCAAGATTGTGATCTCCATAAAAACCGATATTGTTGCCAATTTTGGACCTTGCTGAATCTCCAGTGCCTAGAAAGGCGTCTGACAGACAGCAGCTCGCGAGGCACGTGAGCAGGCGTCCCAGAGGCCGCAGGAAGCTGCACGTGGCCACTTCCGTAAACGCACCCCCATAAATCCACAAGATCCCGGGTTCCGTGAGGAAGCTGTTGGAGCAGGGAAGCCCTGGCATTGGGGGAAGCTGCGGGGCAGAAGCCAGATGGCTGCCCCGGGGCCTGAGCGGGGGCCGAGGTTCTGGACAGTCATGCTTCCGAGAATGCTGATGCTGGAAGTAAAAAAGCGCTGCCTGTCCCGTGTCTGGAAATGTCCTCTGACACACCCGCCGCCTTCCCGGGACGCCTGCGGAGAGGGGCGCCCCTCCCCGCTCATCCCAGACCCCATCGTAACCGCAGCGTCCGCTCGGGGGCCCAAGGGTGCACCCGTCGAGGCCCGTGGCTGCTCCAGTGAGCGGCTGCGGGGCAACCCCCACCCCCCAAATCGGTGGCTTCCAACAACAGCCCTCTGCGAGTGTTCACAGTTCCGCGGCGTGGCTGGCGCGGCTCCGTTCCTGGCCTCGCCCGGAATGAGCGGGTTCGTTGGATTCGGATGACAGAAGAGCTGGAAGGGCCAAGCGGAACGGGGCGGCCGCGGCCGCTGGCCGGTCCTCGCCGCCCCTCAGCCTCCAGGGGCCAAGCCAGGCTCCCTGACGCTGCAGCCGGCGGCGTGAAGGCGGCAAGGCGGAAGCCGCAAGGCATGCTGGGGCCCAACCTGGCAAGTCACGTGCCGCCGCCGCCGCCCACCGATTGGTTAAAGCGAGTCACGGGATGACGCCCATTCCCGAGGGGCGGAGAACAGACGCCGCCTCCGGTTGGGAGGAGTCACGGTCGCACAGAGGCAGGTGTGCCCAGGTGGGGGGAATTAGTGGCCAGGATTTTTCAAGTAGAGGCCATCTCGTGTTATCGTCGTCTTGCTGGTCATACTTTTCGCTCACCATCCCCCACCCCCCCAGGGAAACGAGCCACAAATCAACAATTCTTAAATCTTTTCTGGCCGATGCTCTCCCCAAATGTGGATAACTCCATTCACTCGGGGTCCCGCTTGACCTTGGATGGCAACGACGGCGAGCGGATGATAATGGCACCGGCCAGAACAGCTACCTCTGACGCGTCCCCGCCGGGCTGAGCGAGTTACTCCGCGGATCTCTGGACGCAGACCAGGAGTCTTGGGGTCACCCCAGAAGCAGAGCTTAAGAATGTGAAAATGTGTCCTTTCCCCGGGCGGTGATTCTAGAGGCCCCCGGAGGAAAGTAGGGAAATGGGACTGGGATGGGAAAGAGTCAGTGCTGGGTACTGGGGTAGGCGCTGGGGCTGAATCCCACTGGGCATCGCTGGAAGGCAGTTTGGAACCAGTGGCTCAGAGCTCTCCTAACCCCAGAGCGTTCACTCGCTTGCACTCCCAGCCTGCCCTCCACTTGGGTGAGGGGGAAAAAAACTCTTCAGGCGAAGAATTCCAGGAGATTACAACGAGAGAGGTCAAAGCCAAGGGGATGTGGATAGCGTGCTGACAGCTCTTTACTACTTCCGTTTTACGGAGAAGGAATTTGAGGCTTACAATGACGCCGCCAAGAATCAACCCCAGGTTCCTCTCTCTCCGGAGCCCTGCTCTCTATCGCTCTGCTATACTGTTTTCGACCTCGGGTTGCCTCTAGTTTAACAACGTTTCAAGCTAATACGCGCCCCCCCCCCCAAAATTTTTTTTCAATTGTAAGATCTTGCACCTGACTCAAAATTAACTCCAACTGTCTCAAAGCCCCAAACGCAAAACCTAACACTGTTAGGAAAAAGCATGGGAGAAGTGTTTGGATTAGGCAAAGATTCCCTAGCTAGAACACCAAAAGCAAGATTCATAAAAGAAAAATGGGTAAATTGGATTTTGTCAGCATTTAAAACTTTGCTCTTTGAAAGCTGCTGTTAAGGGAATGAAGAGAAAAGCCACAGACTAGGAGAGAAGGTTGGAAAACCTCATATCTGATAAAAGATTTGTTACCAGCATATTCTAACGAACTCTCAAAACAATAAAATAAGCAACCCATTTTTTTTTTTAATTAACGATCATTTCTTTTTGAGAGACAGAGACGGAGCCCGAGTAGGGAGGGAGCAGAGAGAGAGAGGGAGACGAAGAATCTGAAACAGGCTCCAAGCTCTGAGCTGTCAGCACAGAGCCTGACGCGAGCCGGGTGCCTGATGCCCGATGTGGGGCTTGAACTCACAGACCGAACTCACAGACCGTGAGATCATAACCTGAGCCGAAGTCAGATGCTTAACCGACCGAGCCACCCAGGGGTCCCGGCAACCCAGTTTTAAAAAACACTGCTCATTGAAGTATTTTTATATATGTACAATGAGTGAGCATTAAGGTAGTTATCTTGGATAATCCATTCAAGGAAGTTCACTTAATCCAATTTAGTGAAGCCTGTATCCTTCACTTCATAGTGACGGAGACGGAGACACCGGCGGCACATATCGAGACGTATTTCTGGAGCAGACTGTGCCAGTCCGAGCAGACACAGCAAGAACGAGAACCCTGGCCCAGCTTCTTCGGCTCCAATAAAGCTGCCGGTGACCATCTTGCTCTCTCAGACGCAACGAGGCAATCCGTTTCTTTCAGTGGGCAAAAGATCTGAAGAGACAGGTCACCAAAGGAAATATTCAGGTGGCAAAGAAACATGTGAAAGGATGTCCCACGTCATTATTCATCAAGGGAACGCAAATGAAAATCACACGGCGCACATAACAGAATGGCCCAAATGAAAAAGGCTAACCATGCCATGTCCTGGCAAGAACGCGGAGGAAACGGAACTCTCATTCATTGCCGGTCGGGTTGAAACACGGCACAGCCACTTCGGAAAGTCGTCTTGGCAGTTTCTTAAAAACTGAGACGCACACCTCCCATGTAACGCAACCATCCACTCCTGGGTATATACCCAGGAGAAAGGAGAGCGTCCGTGCACGACAACACTTGCTCCCAGAAGCTCACGGCAGTTTTATTCGTGGTAGCCACAACCGGAAACAGCCCAAATGCCCACCACCAGGTGAGCGTATAATTAAGCTGACATATTCAGGCAACAAAATTCTACTCAGCAGTAAGAAGGAAGGAGGTATTAATGCAGCCACATGGATGAATCAAAATAATTATGCTGAGCAAACGAAACCAGTCTCGAGAGGCTGTATGCTGCCATTTCTACAAAATTCCAGAAAAATGCAAGCGAATCTAAAGACAAAAAGCAGATCGGTGGTTGCTGGGGGATGATGGGGGTGGGGGGGGCTGACCAGGGGGCGCAAAGAAACGTGGGTGGTGATGGGTGCTTTCACGCTCCAGATTGTGATGGTTTTGTGGGTTTAGTCAAAACCCATCAAATTGTAAACTTTAAGGGTGGACAGCTTATTGTATGTCAGTGATACCTCAACAAAACTTTGTTTTCAGGCACTTGAGAAAGTTAATCAAAATATTTCAAGTTAAAAATAATCACAACATTTGGGGCGCCTGGGTGGCTCAGCCGGTTAAGCGTTTGACTTTGGCTCAGCTCGTGAGCTCGTGATGTGTGACTTTGGGCTTGGGATTCTCTCTCTTGCCCTCTCTCTGCCCCTTCCCCATCTGTCTCCTACATGGCCACAGAAACGTCATGAATTGGGTTGACAAAAGCTTTATCACCTGTTGATGGTAACGATGAAGAAATGGGGTACCAAGAGAGTAAGTGCTTTGCCTGAGGTTATCATCTGGCTCATAGGTGAGATTTTATATCTTACTCTGTACGAGGCCCATTTTCTCCCACTGAAATGATTTCCTCTCAGCTCAGCGTTCTTATTTAGAGAGACCAAGTGCCAATGACAGACCCCAGGTACCCACCGAAGCCCTCGTCTCACCCTTCACTCAGCCAGGTTCCCTCCTTGGTCTCAAAGTCACTGCTTCCGGAAACATGCTAAAAGCACCCCCAAACAATGAGGACAGCCGTTGACTTTAAGGTAAGTCTGCTTTCGAGAAAGCCCTGCCTGGCCACGAAGCTGTCCACTTTGACCCAGTGGTAGAAAATTGCTACCATATTTATGGAAAGTTCAATGGGGACTTGGTCTACACGTCTGTTGGAGAGATTCCGCTCCAAGAATTTGCTGCACATTTCCAGATGTCTGACCCTACTTTTCCTGCTGCATTTATCAAGAGCCCGGCACCTCTGGCTGAATTTTGTGCACCAAACTCTCTTAGATTCCTGTTCCCTTCCTGATTCTGTTTTCCTTTGCCTTCTCAAAAAAAAAAAAAAAAAATCCTCTGTCTTTCATCGTTTTTTGTTTAAGTTTATTTACTTTGAGAGAGACAGAGACAGTGCGAGCAGGGGAGGGGCAGAGAGAGAGAACCCCAGGCAGGCTCTGTGCTGCCAGTTCGAGCCACCTGTGGGGCTCGAACCCACAAAACTGTGAGATGAGCCGAAACCAAGGGTCTGACGCTCAACCGACTGAGCCACCCAGGCGCCCCTCTCTGTCTTTTCATCTTATTTTAGCATGTGTGTCTCTCTCATGTCTTTCTGGAGCAAGGTAGGGAAATGGGCAGCAAATACAATTTTTATTTATTTTTTATTTTTTTTAACGTTTTATTTATTTTTGAGACAGAGAGAGACAGAGCATGAACGGGGGAGGGGCAGAGAGAGGGAGACACAGAATCTGAAACAGGCTCCAGGCTCTGAGCTGTCAGCACAGAGCCCGACGCGGGGCTCGAACTCACGGACCACGAGATCGTGACCTGAGCCGAAGTCGGACGCTTAACGGACTGAGCCACCCAGGCGCCCCAGCAAATACAATTTTTAAATAACATGTGGATAATGTTTGTTATTTCTGAGGGTTGTTGAGAGGATTTGGGAAGGTGGGGTGTGTTTCTGCATCTACCAGGGGGCTGGAATGAGGGAAGTACTCGATAAAAAAGATAACATTTGTCCCCTCAATGAAGGGCACTTACTGCCCCAGCCCTGGCACCCTCCCCCCGGCACCCCAAGCCTTTTATACTGTTTGACTTAATCTTCTTTTTTTCATGGCACTAAGAGCTTGTTTATATATGACATTAGGGTTCTCACCCTCAGCATTATGGACATTGGGAGTCGACGGTTTTTTGCGGGGGGCGGGGGGCGGGGGGCGGGGGGGGGTGTCCTGTGGGTGTCCTCCACTCACCACCTACTGTGATAGTCACAAATGTCTCCAGACATGGCCCCGGGTCTCCTGGGAAGCATAATCGCCCCCGGTCAAGAACCACAAGGCTACACAACTTTTTCGTTATGTTCATTATTTCATTGTCTGTCCTTCTCTACCCCCATCTGGAATGCTTGCTCTGAGAAGGAAGGAATTTGCTTGTTTGGGTGGGGCACTGATGTGTGCCCGGTTCCTAGATTGATGCCTGGCCCAAGGTAGGTGCCCAATATTTATTGAAAGAATGAACATTGGGTGGGCTTTGTGCTCAGGGGTGGTGCTAGGGCTTGACATGCATAAGCTCACGTCTTTATCTTGGCATCCCTCGGGGGGGAGGCCATGTCACTCTCCCTCACTGTCCCCCTTTGCACAGAAGAGAGAAGCTGAGGCTTCCAGAAACTACACACATACATCCCCACTCAGCCAATGCAGAAGCTTAGCTGGCCACCACCCAACAGATGTCTGTGTTCTCCCTTCTGGCCAAGAAGGATTGAATCAAGGTCAAATCGGGGGTCAAATCCAGCCTCCAGGCACCTGCAGGGGAGTTGAGGAAGGAAGCTGAGCTGGCCTGGAGGGCCAGGCCTGAGGACACTTTCCCAGGGCCAGAACTTGGCTGGGTTCAACCTGCTCCTCTTGGGAAGAGGTCTGGCCCCCACACCTATAAGAGATGGGGGTGAGCTCCAAAATGAAGCCCCCAGTATCCTTAGGGAGATGTTGCTGCAGCTACCGGGCCAGGGAGGCTGGAACTGCGTGTGCGCGCACACACACACACACACACACACACACCACTCCCCACCCTCTCCACTCCCTCTGGCCCTTCTACCCCTCACCTCTAACTCCACTACCCCTCAACACACACACAAACTTCACACTTATCCCTAAACCAGCCCAGAACAGAGAGGGCCCTGCACTGTGATTGGTCCATGAGTCCCTGGTACCAGGAACTGAGAGGAAGGAGATGGAAAGGAAGGAAAAGAGTAGGCGGGACCAGCAGGGGGCTACATTTATATCTATGCCCAGGGCTGGGCGCCTGCTCACCATGGACACTGCCGGGTACAGCAAGTGGGACAGCAGGCTCGAGGAAGTCCCTGGAGGTATGAGCAAAAAGACAGCCTCCCCGGCTCCCTGGGGTCTCTCAGGCCAGAGGTTTGGGGTTTGATGGGAGAAGGGAGGGGAACAGCCAAGAGCGGGTCCATGCAGTGGGTGCAGAAGAGACATCACAGGCGCCAGAACCAGCTGGACCTGGGTTCAGATTCTAACTCTGCCACTTAGCTGTGTGCCCATGAGCAAGTTGCTTCGTCTCTCTGAATCTCGGTTCCCTGGGAGGAACCCAAGCACCCAGGGCTCTGTCCTCGGGGGGCCAGAGATCCAGGGCAGTCCTGGTGCAGGAGGGACCCACGGAGTCCATCTGTGTTATCCCAGGGCACTGGGGACGCTGGGGACGGAGACTCCTCTTCCTGGCCCTGGTGCTGGTGGCAGCCTTAGCCCTGTGGGCCCTCATTCTGAGCATCCTATTTTCTAAGGGTGAGTGACGGGGTAATGAGGCCCCCCGGGGGGGGGGGCATAGACCTTCCCTCTGTCTCAGGACGCCCCCCGCTGGGTCCCGGACCCCTGTCTGGGTCGGGAGTGTGAACACGTGTGAACAGAGTTTGCGCATGTCTTTGGGCTGTGCGCACCCACCTGTGTATGCATATGCGTGCATGTCTCTCCTTGGCGTGTGTGTGTGTGTGTGTGTGTGTGCACATCACGTGCGCTGTGCGCCTGCCCGTCCCTTCTGTGCGTCGGAGACGGGAGCTCCTGCACCCCCTGGGCAAGGGGAGAGTTCTGGAGGCCCCGGCCCCGCCTGCAGGAGCCTCTCTCCACAGCCTCCACAGAGCGAGGGGCGCTGTTCGGCCACCAGGACCTGCTGAGGACAAACGGTGCGTGCAGAACGGTGACTCGGTGACTCTTAGCGCCTCCCCCCCTCCCCCAGATGTGAGGGCCGGGAGTGTCTAGGACCCTGGAGACAGGGTAGTGGGTGGGTGAGGACCCCTTCGGTCCCAGGGGTTGGCCCCCGAGTGGGGGAGGGTGTCCTGTTTGAGTCCCCGCAGATGACCTGGAGTGTGTGTGGGGCGTGCGGGGGGTCATTCCAGCCTCGAAGCAGAAGGCGGCGCTGGGTGTTTTGAACGCGGAGGTCCGAGCCTGCAACAGCTGCTGTAAGACGTGTGTGCTGGGGGCGGGGCTTGGGCCGGGATTGGAGGCGGCGAGCCGGGGTGGTCTGTGGCAGGTGGGGGCGGGGCAGGTTGGTCACCGACATCCCGCGCCCATCCTGCCCCGTCCTTCCCAGGCTCGGGGACACAGACGCTGCTGGAGAGGGCACGCGCGGAGCTGGGGGAGGCGCAGGCGAAGCTGATCCAGCAGGAGAGTGCCCTCAAAGAACTGAGCGATCGCGGTGAGAGCTGGACATTGCCTCGACCCCTGATCCCTCACCCGGGCTGTCACTCGACCCTTGATTCACATACTAACACCTATCCTGAAGAGGGTTACCGCGACCCTATCCTGTGATCCTGACCTCTGACCGCTGGACTCTGATCTCGACTCCAACTCCTAACCCCAAGCGCAACTTGGCCCCAACCAGCTCTAACATTCCTTGACGGTGATGTCATTCTTGACCATGACCATGACTCCGGACGTGGATGCTGACTTTCACCTAATCATGACCCTACTCCCGACCCTGACCTGAGCCATAATCTGGACTCCCTTGACCTCGCAGTGACCCAGAGCTTGGCTGAAGCGGGCAGGGACCGCGAGGACATCCGCAGCGAGCTGTTCAGGGCTCTGGAGGCCGCCCGGCTGGGGAACAGTGAGCAAGACAGAGGGGAGAGAGGAGGGGACAAGTGGACCCTACGTGTGGGCCTCGGGATGCGCCCCGTCCTGCCCTTTGACCTTGGCCTGTTCTCTGTGGCACCGCCCCTAGACCTCGGGGGTCCACCTCCCCCCAGTTTTTTCCGTCTGCTCTACCCCGGGGGCAATTCACCTCTTTGACCTTCGCCATCCCACAGGCTCCTGTGAGGAGTGCCCCGCATCGTGGCTGCCCTTCCAGGGCTCCTGCTACCTTTTCTCCATCCTGCGGGCCACGTGGGAGGAGTCGCAACGCAACTGCGCGGGCTCCGGCGGACATCTGGTGATAGTGGGGGACCTGGAGGAGCAGGTGGGCAGTCCCCCCCCCCCCCCAGGTCCCAGGAGGGAGGCGGAATTCACCTGAGGGGGCGGGGCCTGGGAGGGGCGGGGCGGGGGCGAGGCGGACCCCGCGGGCTCAGTGTCCTTCCCCGCGCAGGGCTTCCTGAGCCGGAACACGCGCGGCCGCGGTTACTGGCTGGGCCTGAGGGCCGTGCGCCGCGCGCGCCAGATCCAGGGCTACCAGTGGGTAGACGGAGTCCCGCTCAGCTTCAGGTGAGGGAAGGGACTCGGGGAGAGGGACGGGTCAGACCCCAGGGGCAGTGCTGTGGCCGGATCTGTGGGGATGGGCAGGCTGGACCCCAGGACCTGGCGGAGGGTTTAAATTCAGGGAGTTTAGAAAGCTGTATCCCAGGTGCACGCTCAAGTTAGACCCTCGGAGTGTCTAGGTTGGACCCAAGCAATAAACAGGATAGATCCTCAGGGCTGGACGCCAGGCCCGTCCTCAGACTCCCAGAAACAGCCCCCCGACAAACCTCCGCAGCCACTGGAACCTGGGGGAGCCCAATGACTCTATGGGGCGCGAGGACTGCGTGATGATGCTACGCACTGGGATGTGGAACGATGCACCGTGCGACAACGAGAGGGACAACTGGATTTGTGAGAAGAGGCGCAGCTGTTGACCCCGCCCCGCGCCCCGCGCGCCCCGCCCACCGCCCGGCGGGCGGTCCCCTGAGCGGTTCACCTTCCCGGCGCCGCCCACCGCCATCGATTTCTTCATTTTTCCCCATCCGCGGCTACCGAGAGGCGTCCCGCCCAGTCCTGTCAGGGCTCTGCTCCAGCATCACCGCCGGCCCTCAGGTGGTCATAACCGAGCCTCCACCCGACCCAAACCGCGGGCGGCCCACTATCCCCACCTCCCTCCCCGGCCCAAACCGGGCAACTCGGGACCGAGCTGTTTGGTGTTCTTGCATTTTTCCCCCCAGACTGGGAAGCCTTACAGACAGGGGTTTTGTGAGCTGTCTTCGCAGCCCTTAGGAAGCATCAATAAATGCTTGAGAAATGAATCTTGGTTCATGGCTTTGGTGAGCTGTTCAACGTTTAATCTCAGAGACCCTGATATTTATCCCTGTGGGTGACCCTGACCTCTGTCAGTGACCTCCCGGTCCTATGGTGCCCCAAAACTCAGGGCGTAACGTGTACTGGGCCAGGACGGCTGTAGGGCACTGGGGACACTGGAATGACTCAGACCGAGCGCTCTGATCTAGCGGGGCACTGGAACAATGCTATGATCAGTGACTCCAAGGAGTGGACAAGGCCCTGAGGCAGGTGGGAGAGGGGCTGCTCGGACCTGAAGAGCAAGTCCTTTCTGGCTTGGGCACCTAGGTTCGGTGACCACTGGCTGGAGCGATTAGGAAATACATTGCAGAGAACATGGCCTTTCGAGCAAAAACGGGAGGACCTGGGAAGGAAGTTCTTTGCAAGCAGGGGGTGTTAAGTATGGCTGAACCCATTCTGGGGGGTGCAGGGTGCCCCGAGCCTGGCTTTTGCAGCTGGGGACTTTTGATCTGAATTCACCCTGCACTCCCAAAGTTTCCTGCTCCTGTCCTGGAGACATGGGGGCTCTCCCAGAATTTCCAGTGGAGACAGGTCCAACTGAGGGGAAGGACAGGCTAGTGGCCTTTAGTCCTGGGCAGCTTGGGAGCTCCCAGACCCCCTGGCCAGGGGAGACCTTGCTGAGAACCCCAACACTTCTCTGGGTGCTCTCCTACTCTACTGGGTGCTCTGCTCGCCCAGAGCGAGGCACTAACCAGGCTCAGGAGCCACCTCTGTCCCCAACAGATAACCTACCTAGGGGACTGCTGGCCAGACTGATGAATTTCCAGGCAGTCAGCTTGGAGGGGTATGAGTGTTGTGGTGCTGCTGTAACTAATGACCGCCAGCTTGATGGCTTACTAACAACACCCATCCTCTTATGGTTCCGGAAATCTGAAGTCCAAAGTTAGTTTTCCTGGACCAAGATCAAGGTGTCACCAGAGCCAGGCTCCCTCTGGAAACTCCAGGGGAGAATCAGCCTCCTTGCCTTTTCTAGCGTCTAGAGCTGCACCCCTCACACTCCCTGGCTCCTGGCCCCTTCTTCCGTTTCCAAAATCGGTGGGATAGTATCTTGCTTCACTGACCACAGTGCCGTCCATGTCAAATCTCCCTCTGCCTCCCTTCTTACAAGGACGCTTGTGATTGCTGTTTAGGGCCCACCCAGATAATCCAGGAGGATCCCCTGGGATAGTGTAAAACAATTGTAAAACTAATCACCCTGACTTAGCTCAGATGCCACCCACAGGTGAAAGGTACAGTTCCTTTTTCTTTCTAAACATTTATTTATTTTTGAGAGAGAGAGAATCCCAAGCAGGTGAACACCGTCAGTGCAGAGCCCGACGCGGGGCTTGAACTCACAAAACCATGAGATCGTGACCTGAGCTGAAATCAAGAGTCGGACGCTCAACCAACTGAGCCACCCAGGTGCCCCCCCCACCCGCCTTTTAAAAAATTTATTTATTTAAGTGATCTCTACACCCAACATGGGGCTCGAACTCATGACCCCGCGATCAAGAGTCGTATGCTCTTCTGACTGAACCAGCAAGGCAAGATTGCCCTCACTGCAGATACCAGCTGCAAGTTTGGGGTTGCCTAGGCCACCTGCTCTTTGAACTAACTGATTCTGACTGACTGATAGAAATTCAGAGGATCTCACAATCCCCCCTCTCCCCGGTTCCATAATTCGCTAGAATGACTCATAGAACTCAGGAGAGTTTGCTACAGTTCTTACAGTTTTATTATAAAGGACAAATCCAGACTGGCCCAATGAAGAGACCCGTGTGGCAATGGCCAGGAGGGTCCCAAACACAGAGCTTTTGTGTTCAGTCCCCAGGGACTCAGGTCATGTCACTTTCCCGGCACAGTGATGTTTCCACCAACCAGGAGGCTCCTCTGAGAGTTGGTGTCCAGAATTTTTATTGGGACTTCATTTTGAAGGCATGGTTGATGGAATCAGAGGCCACACGATCCCGTCTCTGGAGCTCAGGCGGTCACAGCTGGTCTCTCTGGCATGACCAGCCCCCACCCTGAGCTGTCCCCTCCGTATATCTCAGGTGTGGCCCAAGGGGCCCCCACAAATGACAAAGACACTCCTATCACTCAAGAAATCCCAAGGGTGCAGATGATCCCTTCCAGGAACAAGGGACAAAGACCCGCCAAATTCTGAAATATCTACATCTTCCCACCTCTAAATTCTTAGTCTAAAATCTCTGTTGCCATGTAAGATGACAGTCAAGGTTCCAGGGATCATGATGTGGATATCTTTAGGGACCACTGTGCAGCCTCGCACCAGACGTGACCAGCTGACAAACAGACTCTCAGGTAGGACAGCAGCCAGAACACCTGCCTGGTGGCCCAAGTGCTTGGAGAGTGGGGTCAATGATGGTCTGGAGGACCCATACCCCGCAGCACAGACGGGCAAAGAGGCCCAGGTATCTCTCCCGGGAATGGAGCTGAATGGGCACCGTGGTTGAGGCAGAAGGGGGTGGCCCCAGAGTTAAGCAGGAGCTGCCCTGGGATCTTTTATTTATTTTTTTAGTGCTTATTTTTGACAGAGAGAGAGAAAGTGGCAGGGAGAGAGAGAGGGAGACACAGAATCGGAAGCAGGCTCCAGGCTCCAAGCTGTCAGCCCAGAGCCTGACACGGGGCTTGAACACACAAACTTCGAGATCGTGACCTGAGCCAAAGTTGGATGCTCAACCGCCTGAGCCACCCAGGCGCCCCTGCCCTGGAATCTTTCAGAGACCCGGCTCCGGCTAGAGCAAGCCCCTCAGCTCAGACATTGGGGTCTGGGGCCTGAGGGGGCCCTGGGTAGGAGCCCAGACAGGGTAACTGGCCTAGAGCCCCCCCTCATGCCCTCTACCACCTGCCCTGCCCTGTCCCGGTCAGCTCGCAGGCACTGCCTCCCTGCTGCCTGGCTCAAACCTGTCAGCATCCAGTTGGCACACGAAGACCCTACATGAAAGGGTCAGGATCAAGTTCCCCAACATTGGCTTCTTGGTCCCAGGCCCTCCCTCCTCCAAGATTCAACCTCCCTGGGAAGAAAGGCGTCCCTGGAGCCTAACCTAATCCCAGAACAGACCTCGGCCTCTGTTGGCTTTTGTTTTCCTGGAGAATCAGTCTTGCCGGAAAGACTAAATTCTAAAGCTGATACAGGCGGGACCTGAATACTGAGAAGCCCTATGATATCTCCCCCGCCGAGAGGCTGGCTGGGCCAGGCCAGCAGTCTTAAAGATGGACCTCCTTTCCTGGAGACCCCAGAGGCTCTGAGAGCCCCCGTAAGATCCGAAATACACCTGTAATGTGCCCGGGACATAACCGTAATTGCTCAGAACACCTGATAGGCCTGTAGTGGACAGAACAACAGTCCCCCAAAGATGTCCGTGTCCTAATGCCCTGAACCTATGAATATGCCGCCTTATATGGCCACAGGGACTAGGCACGTGTGATTAAATTAAGGGTTTTGCGGTGAGGACATCATCCCGGCTTGTCCAGGTGAGCCCGTTGTAATCACAAGGGTCCTCCAAAGTGAAAGGAGGAGGCAGGAGAGCATCGGGGAGGGAGACGTGGCTACGAAATTCTTAATTTAATTTAATTTAATTTTTTAAATCCTTATTTTTTTTAATGTTTTTATTTATTTTTGAGACAGAGAGAGACAGAGCGTGAGCAGGGGAGGGGCAGAGAGAGAGGGAGACACAGAATCTGAAGCGGGCTCCAGGCTCTGAGCTGACAGCACAGAGCCCCATGTGGGGCTCGAACCCAGACAGTGAGATTATGACCTGAGCCGAAGTCGGAGGCTTAAACGACTGAGCCACCCAGGTGCCCCCAATTTTTTTTTTTATTTTAAAAATAACGTCTTAACCTCCCACCCACCCCCAAAAGGATAAAAAACCAATTTCCCCCCAGAGCCTCAAGACCAATGCCACTCTGCTGACACCTTGACTTCGGGACAGTGAGACTGATGCCAGACATCTGCTTTCCAGAACCGTGACATAATGAGTCTGTGTTGTTTTAAGCCACTAAGTTTCAGGTAATTTATTACCACAGCCACTGGGGACTAAATAGGAGTTTCCCTGAAGGTCACCCATAACTCAGCGGTAACCAGCCCTCTGTGATAATCCTGCAACATACCTCAACATGTCTGTGGGTGCCTATACCCCCCCCATAGAAGCATCTCGACTTCACAGAAGCCACTGGAAACACCAGTAACAAACTTTAAACACCCATAATATGGCAGTCACCACTTGAGATCTAACCGTCACCTCCCGTCAGCTGACAATACACATATACCTCCTACCTTGACTAAGGTGGCCACGTGTCTCTATTTGTCTCGCGTGGTCCTCATTTGCACTTGGTCCCCATATAACTATGTTTTAAAAAATAATTTTAGGGGCGCCTGGGTGGCTCAGTCGGTTGAGCGTCCGACTTCGGCTCAGGTCATGATCTCGCGGTCCGTGAGTTCGAGCCCCGCGTCGGGCTCTGGGCTGATGGCCCAGAGCCTGGAGCCTGTTTCCGGTTCTGTGTCTCCCTCTCTCTCTGCCCCTCCCCCGTTCATGCTCTGTCTCTCTCTGTCTCAAAAATAAATAAATGTTAAAAAAAAATTTTTTTTAAATAAATAATTTTAGAGGCGACTGGGCGGCTCCATCGGTTGAGCGACCGACTCTTGATTTTGGATCAGGTCGCGATCTCATGGTCACGGGATCGAGCCCCGCCTTGGGCTCCTGCTGAGCGTGGAGTCTGCTTAAGATTCTCTCTCTCCCTCTTCCCCTTTCCCCCACTCCTGGTCTCTCTCTTTCTCTCTAAAAAACAAATTTTTGTAAATTATTTTAAAAATCGACTTTGTTGACGTGTAACTGATACACAATAGAATGTACCAACTTATCACACCCGTTCGGACAAGGTCTGTCAAAAAACAGCAACAAGAAAATAGCAGGTGTCGGCCAGGATGTGGAGAAACTGGAACCCTCACGTATGGCTGGTGAGAAAGTAAAATGGGGCAGCCGCTGTGGAAAACAGTATGGCGGATCCCCCCCCCCCCAAATTAGGAACAGATTACCATTGATCCAGCAATCCCATTCCAACCCAAGCGTCCGCTGCCAGATGAACAGATACACAAAATGCAGTCCCTCTATACAATGGAATGTGATTCAGCCTTAAAGGAAAGACATTCTGGGGCACCTGGGTGACTCAGTCGGTTAAGCGTCTGCCTCACGATTTGGGCTCAGGTCATAATCTCAAGGTTCATGCGATCGAGCCCCATGTCGGGCTCTATGCTGACGGCGTAGAGCCTGCTTGGGATTCTCTCTCTCTTTTCTCTGCCCCTCCTTCCGTTGGGTCTCTCTCTCTCCTGTCACTCTCTCTCTCTCAAAAAATAAACTTTTTTTTTGAGAGAGAGTGTGCAAGTGAGCAAGGGACAGAGAGAGAGAGAGAAGGGGGCTCACCCGCCGTGGGGCTCAAACTCATGAACCGTAAGATCATGACCTGAGCCAAAGTCAGAGGCTTAATGCCTGAGCCACTCAGGTGCCCCCCAAATAAATATAAACTTTAAAAAAAAAGGACATTCTGACACCTGCTACAACACGGATGAAACTTGAGGACACTATGGTCAGTGAAATAAGACCAGTCACAAAAGGACGGATCGTGTACTATTTCACTTACGTGAGGTATCTAGAGTAGTCCAACTTGTAGGAACCGAAAGTCGAATGGTGATGGCCAGTCCCTGGGAGGGAGGGAGAAATGGACAGCTGTTGTTTCATGAGTATAGAGTTTCAGTTTTGCAAAACAAAAAACTTCTAGAGATTGGTTGCCCAACAATGTGAATATACTTAACACTACTGTTAAGTGTATGCACTATACCACACGCTTAAAAATAGCTAAGACACGGGGCGCCTGGGTGGCTCAATGGGTTACGCCTCTGACTCCTGCTTTGGGCTCCGGTCAGGATCTCACAGTTTGTCAGATCGAGCCCCACGCTGGGCTCCGTGTTGACAGCATGGAGCCTGCTTGGGATGCTCTCTCTCCCTCCCCCCCTCTCTCTCTCTCTCTCAAAATAAACATTTGTTGATATAGCTAAGATGTGTATTTTGTTATGTGCATTTATACCACGATTACAATTTTAAAAATGTAATGCACCCACTTCAAGCTTACAATTCAACCAGGTTCCAGACGGAACATTTCCAACCTCCCCTCACATTCCTTCCCGACCCCCTGCCCCAGGCCACTGCCGCTCTGCCAACCATTGTGACTCTCTACACTTGCTTTTTCTGGATGTCGTCTGAATTGAGCCCCACGGTAGGTACCCTTTTGTGCCCGGCTTCTCTCTCTAGGCGTGATGTTTTTGAGATTCACCCACGCTCTTGTGTGTATCCAGTCTGTTCCTTTTCGTCTCTGTCTCGTCTGCCATCGCGTGGCTGGACCACAACGTGCTCATCCGTTCACCTGTTGACAGGTGTTTGTGCTGCTGCGATGTTAATTAGTATGAATTAAGCTGCCGCGAATACTCCTGCACAGATCTCTTTACGGATTTCCATGGTCGCTTCTCTCGGGGGAAACTCTAGGCGTGGATCGGATGGTAGGTGAACGTGAAAGTTTATAAGACACTTCCGGTCTCCCAAAGGGGTTGCGCCATCTTGGGTCCCCACGCTCAGCAATGTCTCGAAGCTCCGGCGGCTCGGGGAGGGTATTTCTGACCCAGGAAAGCCTTCAGCAGTTCTAAATCCAGGTGGAAGAGTTTATCTAGAGAAGCGCAGGAAGGGAGGAAATGCTGCTGGAGGTTGAGGCAGATAAAGGGGGAAAGCAGGAAGCTGGTGGTAACATGTGCCTGATAATCCGTGTTCTCATGGGAAGATAAGCCTGGGGACCGGGAAGCAGGAGGTGGGGAGGGGGGGGGTCTCTGCTATTTGGTATTACAGCCCCTGAACCAAGACCAAGGAGGAGGTTGGTGAGCAAAGTTGGAGAGCAGGAGTCAGATCAACTCTCTTGTGAGCAAGGAGCAATTTCATTCATTCATTCATTCATTCATTCACCCAGTGCAATTATTTCCCTACCCATAAACACTTCTCAGCATTTATGATATGCCAGGCACAGGGATTCCAATGGAGAACAAGAGGTCAGGGTCTCTGGCCACAGAGGAATCCGAAAAAACAGGCAGAGCGGAAGCAGCCATTTGTGAAATCTTATAGACTTTACGAGCCCGTTTATATGAAATTATCGAAACAGGCAAAACTACTCTGGGGTAAAGGAGACGTGAGAACTGTAGCTGTGTGGGAGCAGAGGCAAGGGTTGCTTAGGGAGAGCCATGAAAGAACTTTCCAAAGGAATGGATATGTCTTAACAGGGATTTGGGTTCCACAGGCGAATGCATTGGTCAAAGGTCGAAGAAAACGCACTCGGGATTTGCACGTTTTATTGTTTTACTCAAAAGGGAAAAAAGTCAGAATGGCAGATATTGGACTCTAGTTGGTGTTTTGTGGGCTAGAGTTTTAGGGGGAAATGAGCTGATGTCTGCAACTTACTTTGAAAAATGCAGAAAAATTTAAGATGGGGATTGAGGGGCAGAGGGATGCATTGATGTGTAATGTACCAATTATGCAGTCTAGGCGTGGGTTTCTCATTCTTAAACTCACTTTTTCTGTATGCTTGAAAATTGTCATAACACAATGTTGGGGTTCAGGTTGTGGTTGGTGCCTTTCTGGGGCTCCCAGTCTGGTGGGCAGAGGGGCAGGTGATGAGGAGGGATAGAACATGGTATGCTCACATGATAAGGTTGCAGGTGGAAGGTTCTGGAAAAGCAACACCCCATACCCTGCACTTCTAGTCTGAGGGGGGAAGGCAGGGGAGGGAAATGAGGGTCTGTCTCCGAGGGGCCAAGGGGTCTTGTGCTGGGAAGCAGGGAGTAGGGGCATGGAGGGTACCCCCGGTGCCCTCTGACCCTTTCCTAGTGGGTGTCCCCACCAACAGCCCCCTGAATGACACACGACCACACTTTCTGGGGCTGAGTCAGCAAGTCAGTGGTGACCCTGAAGCCCAGCCAGGTTTCCTGGACAGACCGGCCCCACCCATCACCCCACTTTCCCAGGAAATGACCTTGTGACAGAATAGACTGTTCTTTCCAAACTCCGACTGCCCTCCCCCCATCCTAGGAAACCCCCTGAGATCCCAAGGCCTCTTACCAGGTTGGCTGAGGTGTCTGGGGAGTCCCCCAAGGTGGGCAGGACACACTCTCCTCAAGCCCTTGCTAGCCCCTTCCCCATCTGCCTCAAACCCCCACCCCCATCCCATCCCTGGCTCCAGACACAGATGGCTCTGGTGGGTTAGTCTGACAGATGTCAACAGAAAGCCCAGAGTCCGAACCAAAATCTGTGCTTGCCACTTACACACTGCGTGAGGCTGGGCACGTGACTTTCCTCCTCTGTGCCTTTGGTTTTGCATCCATCAAATGGGATGACAACAGCAACAGCATTTTCGAGTATTGCGATCGGCCGAATAATGGCTCCCAAAAGGTGTCCCTGTCCCAGTCCCCGGAACCTGTGATGATGTGGCCTTACATGGTGAAAGGGACTTTACAGACGGGATTCGTTAATTCAAGGATCTGGAGGTGGAGGCCATCCCGGATTATCCGGGTGGGCCCAATGTCAGCATCACGAGTCCTTATAAGAGGGAGGCAATCAGGGGGCGCCTGGGTGGCTCAGTGGGTTAAGCATCTGGCTCTTGATTTCGGTTCAGGTCATGATCTCACTGTTCGTGAGTTTGAGCCCCGCGTTGGGCTCTGTGCTGAGGGTGCAGAGCCTGCTTGGGATCCTCTCTCTCTCTCTCTCTCTCTCTCTGCCTCTTTCCTGCTCTCTCTCGCTCTCTCAAAATAAATAAATAAGTTAAAAACCGAAGAGGGAGGCAGGAAGATCAGAGTCTGAGAAGGAGATGTGACAACAGCAGCAGAGTCGGAGAGAGATCACAAGTTCTCCGCTGCCGACTTCAAAGCTGGGGGAAGGGGCCACGAGCCAAGAGGTGTGGGCCCCTGTAGAAGCGGAAAGAACAGCAAGGAAACCGATTCTCCCCTTGACTTTCCAGGAGCACAGCCCTGTGGACGCCTTGATTTTAGCCCAGTGAGGCCTGCGCTGGGACTTCTGACCTCCAGCTCTGTGAGATAATAAACTTATGTTGTTTAAAGCCGCCAAGTCAGCGGCTGGTACTTCCTTAGCGCAGTCCTAGGACGCTCACACGGCTGTGACGCCTCGTGGCGCAGCTACGGCGTGCCGTGTGCCGTGTGCCGAGCCCTGGGCTGGGGACGCGGTGACAGTCCTGCCCCTCCCACTCCCGGAGGAGCGCACCTTCCAGCGGGTACCGGTAACAAGCAAACCACACGCGTCCACACACAGGAGGTAGGTCATAGAGACCGTCCCAGGGGTGACTGTCACCTCCCTCAGAGAGCAGACACCTGGAGGACGAAGAAGGGCCACGGAGAGGCCTGGAAACCCAGAGAAGCCTGTGGGTGTGGCTGCAGCAAAGGGGCAACCGTGCAGGAGAAGGCGCCAGCCACACAGGGCCCGGCTGGCTGCGGGGGGCCGGGGCTTCCTTGGAGGGGCCTTCGCGGGGCGGGGTGTAGGGGTTACTCACGGGAGAGACCCCAGCGCTCCCCAGGGGCTTGTCTCCGTTCGGCACCTGTGGAAAGCTTTAGGAGCACGAGGCCCTAGGTAGGAGGATTGTGTTTATTCCCACTTCACAGATGGGGAAACTGAGGCCCGAGAGGATACAGTCAGTCCGCAGGGAAAGGGGGTGGAGCTGGAACGCCACCGGCCCTCTCCTCTGCCCACCCAGTGGGGGGTCGCCCAGTGGGGGGCAGTGACCAGATGTGTCCAGCAGGGGGCACACGCCTCCTGTGCCGGCCCAGCTGGAGAACCTTCGCGCAAAAGGGCCCGATGGAGTAGAAAAAGCAAACGATCTAGACCAAAGTCTTACGGGGCTGGGGGCCTGGTTCTTTGAGGGGCCGGGGACCTGGGGCCTGGATTTCTGAGTCCCTGAGGGGCTGGGAGCCATCCTTCAGCCTGGTCCCCACACGGTACCCTGTCCCCTCAAAGAACCGTGGACATTGTCAGAAAGAAATCCCCGAATCTCCCAGTGTGGGCCTGGAATGTTCTCAGGATTCCTGGGATGAGCTGGCTCAGCCCCCCAGTCATTGGGGATATGCTGGGATCTGGGGGGTGGTGTGGAGGTGCGGGCAGTGGGCCCCGGAAGGCCTTCTGAAGAAAGGATGTGGACAAGCCGACTTCTGGACCCCCTCATCCTGAGCCCCCCTCCAACCTCTCCCTCCATCCCAGCAACACACAGGGACAAAACCAGCTGGGCTCCAGACCCCAAGGCTCCAGGAAGATGAAAATGCAAATCCAGCCTTCTCCTGTCCCACATTGGCCTTCCCTCTTCCTGTTGACAAGGTCACTGCAGGGGTAGGGGTGGGGGGGGGGGAGCAAGGAGGGGTGTGAGTGAGTGGGGGGGGTGTGTGGCTGGGAGCTGGGGCTAGCCCTCTGGCCTCGCAGCTCCCAGTCCTGGGGAAGGTGCCCATTTAATGTAGGAGCTCAGGGCTGGGGAGAGGGGAGTGCAGAGGGTTGTTGGGGGGGGCGGGGAGGCCTCTGAGCCTGTGAGTGAGGAGTGAGTTCAGGACCAAATGAAGGTCAGGGGAGGGGGCTGGGCAGAAGATGGAGACGTAGGAAGTCAGCAGGGGTTGGGGGTGATTGAAGCCGAGGGGGGGTCATGGAGAGGCAGAGAGAAGTCCCTGAGGGGAAACTGAGGCATGCATGGGGGAGGGGAGGAGAGCAGAGGCAAACGGGAGGGCTGTTAGTGGAGGAGAGCTACTTTTTCCCCATCAGCCTCTCCTCTGGAACAGCAAAGGGGACCCTCGTGCGTGTCTGTGTGACCGTGTATGTCTGTGTCTGTCTGCACGTGTCCGTGGGCCTGGAACGTTCTCCGCGTGTCTGTGTGTTTCGTTTCTTTGTATGTTTCCGTGCGTTTATGGGCGGGGGCGGGGGGGGGTTGTGTTGGTACGTGCGATTGTGTTACTTGTGTCTCTGTGCACATGGGGTGTGTCTATCTTGTGTCTGTGGGGTGGCCACATTCGGACCTGTGTGTGTGTCCGTACCCCCGCGCCTACCTGTGCGTACGCCTCCTGCGATTCGTCGTGCGTGTGTCTGCGGTTAAGCCACGTAGGGACCGTCAGTCTCTCTGTACCTGCGTGCCTCTGCCGATGACGGTGTCACGTCACCCCGTGTGTGTGCGTGCCTCTGTGTGCCTGCGTGTTGGGGGCCCCCACCTGTACCCCTCACTCGGCTCTCACGTGAGCCCGACCCCGGTCCTGCAGAATTTCCACTTTCCCAGAACACTGGGGTCCTTCCTGCAGGAGGTGATAAGGCTTCCGTGCCTGTCAGGCAGGTGCGGGCCAGGACCCAAAGCCCGGTGCCCTCCTCCGTCGGGGAAACTGAGACCCAAAGAGGGCAGAGGCTGTGGAAGCCACGTGGCCAAGCTGTGGGAGGCCGCAGGGCAAGCCCCTCTCTGGGACCTGGGGCCTCTGGGAAAAGACTGAATGGATTTCCCCTGTCTGGGAGGGGGCAGGGCACCAGCTCAAGGCTTTGAGGTTGCAAAGCCCCGGGAGAGGGCCTCCGGCCGCCAGCGTGAAACAGAAGGAAAATCCAGCCTTCCCGAGGGGTCTGCTCAGACCTCACTTCACGTCCCTCAGGTTCAGAACCCTCCAGTCTAAACTAGCCCTTCTCCCCCACCCCACCCCCAAGACCCTGCTTTTCCAGCACCTAAGACTGTCCTGCGGATTTGTGAATTTTAAACTTGGTTTTTATGCTGCATCGTGGACGAACCGTGAGGGTGTCATGCTAAGTGAAAGGGACTAAACACCAAAGCACAGACCCTGTAGGATCCCAGTTAGATGCCGTCCCTAGAGGAGTCCCCTCCCCAGAGACAGGAAGTAGATGGCGGGAGCCAGGGGCTGGGCGAGGGCAGGGCGAGTTGGTGTTTCGGGGGGACGGAGTCTCAGTTTGGCAAGATGGAAAGTTCTAGAGACTGAGGGTAGGGATGGTGGCGCGATGTGAGTGTGCTTAACGCCACTGCAAATGATTCAAATGGTAAATTTTGTGTTCTGTATATTTTATCACGATGAAAAACCAAAACCTCCCTCGCAAGAACTGGGCCTTTGTTCTCCGAACCTGGCACTCAGTAGGTGCCCAAATAATGGTTGTTGAGTAAATGAAAGAGGAGAGGTCATCTGTCCCCAGCAGATGGAGGGACAGACAGAGACACAGAGAAAGCGTGTTCAAGACCGAAGCCAGCACCTTCTCTTTGTCTGTAAATCATGCTTCAAAGCAGTGGTTCTCAACTGGGGGTGATTCTGCCCCTCAGGAGGCATTCGGCGATGTCTGGAGACATTTTTGGCAGTCGTGACTAGGTAGAAGGGGGGACTACTACTGGCAGCCAGAGGCTAGAGGCCGGGGATGTTGCCAAAGACCCTGCAATCTACAGGACAGCCCCCCACCCCAACAACAAGGAATCATCCGGCCCCAGTGCCAACAGAACTGAGAATGAGAAACCCGGTTTTAAAGCCACCTCCTCCTGCAAGCCCTTTGGGATTTGACACACCCACTTCCCTCCCGCCCCACACACCCCCTCCTTCCTTTCTCCCTTTTGCAACACCAGGAGGGACCGATCAGGTGGGGAGAGCCGGGGGCTGGGCCACCAGGGTGGGGTTGGGGTCAGCGTGGATGTTCCTTCATCACATTGGAATAGAACGCGGGGCCCTGTCCTAGGTGCTGAGGTTCTAAATTTAGAGGTTGAGGCTCCTCTCCGCACAGAGCACAGGTGAGAGGGTTGGGGATCCGAACACCCTTGGGGGTGAGTTGGGGTTGAATAGCGTCGGGCCGGGGCCGGGGGGGGACCCGCCCGGGGATCGTTTGTGGTTGTTGCAGGACCCCTGACTCGTTCCTCCTGCGTCCAGATCCAGGTCTGTGCCGAGCAGGGACCGGGGCAGGGGGGACGAGGGGGGGGGCTGCCCCGGGCTCAAGGATCCCAAACGTGAAAGAAGAACTGACACCCTCGATGGGGGCCCACATCCGCACGGTTTCCTGTTTTTCCCTTGAAGTGAACAGAGCCCTGGGTCGATACCGCAGAAGGGAAGAGGGAGGGGTCAGTCGCGTGACAGGGTTTACTGCAGCCCTGAGTAGGGGGGGTTGAGATTTCACCCCCAAAGCATCCTCTTGTCTAAGTTCAGTCTTGGCAGGGACCCAGCTTCGCAGGAGCCGTGGAACCCTCCGGAAGGACACGGTGGAGACGGTGGGCACCAGTGTGGACGGGGGCTGGGCACCTGGGCTGCAGAGCTCTCAGAGGCTCAGGAACACCAAACCGCATCCCCACCCCATCCTCGATTCGACACCTCCTACCCCGTCCTGTGTCTTCACTGCCACCCAGCGAGGCTTCTTCCCAAACTTTCTCCTCTTCCTTCCTGTGTCCTCAGCACTAGGACAGCCCCGCTGTCTACCAGAGACTGTGACTGAGGCCCAGTCAATTGTTACGGCATCTTCCGGGTGCCCCCCCCCCCCACTCCATCCTCACCCATCACCAAAGCCCGTCTCTTCTCAAACCCGTCCGGTCATTCCCACAGCCACTGCCCCAGACACCTCCTCTGGTGCCTGGACCTGGTGACAGCTCCCCAGTGTCCCCACCCCCACCTGGCCCCATGATGACACTCAGGGTCCCCCCCCCCTCCCGCCGCCAGGGCTCCTGCTGCCTTCTGTCCACCCAGCAGCCCCAGTGACCTCTCTCTGGTGCCCACCTGACCACTCTCTTCCCTACAATGATCATCCCCTGTCCCTTGGCAAAACACGCCGTGTGTTCAAGTCCCCGCAAGTAGCCCAGATCGAGTTGAGAGGGACAGTCGGGGCCCTGAATGAACAGCCTCAACCCAACAGTCATTCAGGCAGTACACATGTACTGAGGGCCACCCCTCCATGCTGGAAACACAGTGTGACACATGAGGCAGCTTCGTGCCTGCTGTCCTGGAGTGCAAAGTCCAGGGGACATGTCAGGCCAGGCCCCTCCCCATCTGGTGGTTGCCCAGATGGGTCCCGGTGGGAAAGTGGGACACAGGGGCCCAAGTAGGCATCTTCCAGAGTGAGAGGCAGAGCATCAAGCCTGGAGGACGGAGGCAGCCCTTCCCGGCGTGGGGATTGGCCTGGGGTGTCCCCCAATCAAGAATGGGAAGAGGGTTAAGGATCAGAGGACACAGTTTAGGGAGGAAGGGCAGGGTGTGAGGTGTGCAGAAGTCCCCATAAGAAGTGGCTCAGTCGGTCAGGCGTCCGACTTTGGCTCAGGTCATGATCCCACGGTTCGTGGGTTCAAGCCCCACGTCGGGCTCTGTGCTGACAGCTCGGAGCCTGGAGCCTGCTTCCGATTCTGTGTCTCCCTCTCTCTCTGCTCCTCCCCCACTCCTGCTGTCTCTCTCTGTCTCTCAAAAATAAAATAAAAATATTAAAAAAAAAAGAAGAAGTCCCCATAAATCCAAGGCTAGGGGCACGGGGGTTAGGGCTGCTGACTTGGGGCCTGTGCTGCCTGGGTTCAAATCCCGGCATTGCCACTTATGAGCTGTGCAACTTTGGACAAGTTACCTAACCTCTCTGCGCCCCCACATTCTTCACCAAGAAGGCAGCATTAGGAACAAAAGCATCTACCTCATAACGAGCGAACGTTAAATGTTTCGATGCACCTGGGACACCGGGAACTGTCCCCCCCCCCCCCAACTCCCTGGCCCACACTGGTATTAAATTCAACCCTGTAACAAAATTGTTACTATTTGACCAGAATGTTATCTCATGGATCTTTCTGTTTCTCCCCTACCTCCGGGCTCCCTCCTGGCTCATCCCTCTCTCTTTCTCTCTCCTTTTCTTCCCTCTTCACTGCCACAGTGGTATAATGACTTAGCCACATTAGTTCAGTCCTGGCTCTCCCACTTCCTTCCTCCGGCACTCTGGGAATGTGGCTTAGCCTCTCTGGACCTCAGTTTTGCTCACCTGCCTAATGGAGATAATAATAGGACGGACTTTACCCGGTGGTGGGGAGCCTCAGGGGCGGCCATGCGTGTAATATGGGTAACCAGGTGGCAAGCCCATAATTAGGCCTGTGAAAATAGAAGCCGTGGGTGGGCCTGCTTTCAGAAGAAAACTGTCTCCCCAGGCCAAGGTCCTCACCACCGCCCGCGGCCCCGCCGGCCCCTCCAACCCGCCCCAGTGGACCAGGACAGCGACGCCGTTCTCAGCGAATGTGAGTGCGAGATACGTGTGAGTGGGTGGGCGTGCGACTGCGTGTCTGCGTGTGAATGTGGGAGCACGCGTGTGACCCTCTGTGCGTGTGCGTGTGCGTTGGGGCCGGCAGTGGGACGTGGACGTTGAAGGTTCCTTGGAAGCAGCGGCCTCGGGGCTGGGTCTCAAGGGACAGAAGGGCGGTGGGCAGCGGGCAGCGTGGACAGAATCGGCAGTCGCGAGGGATCCTGGGTTGGGGCAGTTGAAGCCAGCGCCTGGCATGACCGAGAAAAACAGATGAGCTTGGTGGGTGCACCGGGGGCTGATCGTGCAAACCCCGGAGGGCCGCGGAAAGCCGTCCGCAGGGCTGGGAGCTCCTAAGTCAGAAAGACGGCCCGGCATCAGGACCCTGCCCCCTGGCACTTACTGGCAGACACCCATCAGGAGGCCGTGTCCCCAGGTGGTTGAGCGAATAGGTTCCGATGTCACCTGTCCTGGGTTCAAGTCCCCGTTCTACCATCGTGTGGCATGGACAAATTACTTACCGCCTCGGGGCCTCAGTTTCCCCAGCTCCCCACCAGCAGGTTAACCGAGCGCCTGCTGCGTGCCACGCCCATCGTGCTTCATCCAGTGGGCTTGGCACGGTCACCCCTCGTTGACAGATGAGCAAACTTAAGTCGCTCGTCCTGGGAGAAGCCGGGACTCAGCCCCCAGTCTGTCCAGCTTGGGCTCAGGCATGTTTGGCTGCAGGATGGTCACGCCTCTGGCCTCTCCCATGGTGGCACAAGGGCCAGTTGGAGCTGCCGTTAATCAGAGCCTGGTCACTCCCCACATCCACCTCCCCGGGGCTCAGAGAGGGGAAGCATATTGCCCATGGTCCTACGGCAAGAGAGGCAGCCTGTAACCAAACCCGCCCTCTTTGGCACAAAATAGATGCTCGAAAGACTTTGGGGCGCCTGGGTGGCTCCCTCGGTTAAGCCTCTGACTCCTGATTTCGGCTCAGGTCATGATCTCACGGTTCATGGGCTCGAGCCCCGCGTCAGGCTCTGCGCTGGCAGTGTGGAGCCTGCTGGGGATTCTCTCTCTCCCTCTCTCCCTCTCTCTCTCTGCCCCTCCCTGCTCACTCCCTCTCTCTCTCTCAAAATAAACAAATAAACTTAAAAACATTTTTTTTTAAAAAGTCAAGAGACTTTAAAGATGCCTTGGGCACATTGCAGAAGAGGAAGCTGAGGTCTGGTGACGGAGTTTCTGCACCGCCCAGCAAGGCCTGGCACACAGCAGGTGCCTGATAAGTGTTTAGGATCTGAAGACCCACTGTGCGCGCACGGCATCTTGCCGAGACACTCACCTACGTTGTCATCTCATTTGATCCTACCTCGACCTCGTGAGTTGGGTACGAGCATCCCTCCCATTCTATAGAGGGGACACTGACACTCGGGAAGGTTGAGTCCCAAGCCACGTTGGCAACCGGCGGTGACAGCAGCAAGCTGATGATGATATTTGTGGGGCGACGGACCAGCCCTTGATCGAAGCACCTGACACATCCGTGAAGGGCACGTCACCACCCTGTGGTGCGGGTGTTATTGGCGTTTTATGGATGAGGCGGTTGGTTTTGAGGTTCGGTCACTCGCTGCATTTATGAGGCACCTGCCGTGTACCCGGCCCGCGTCGGCTCTGGGGCGCCCACCTCTGGTCTCAGGCCTGTGTCTCCCAGTGAAATGCCGCGCTGACTCCTGGTCACGGACGAAACAAAATCAGCCAATGGTCACCGAGCTCCTCGAGTCCCAGACGCTGTCCCGCGCCCGTAACCAGAGCCTGACGTCTAACCTTAATGCTCCTCAGAACCCGGATCCCGGCCAGAGCCACGACTACACCCGCTAAGTGGGCTGCCTTGGGAGGTGGTGAGCAGCCTGTCACTGGGAGAATCCAAGCAGGGCGGCCATGGAGGAACATGTCTACTCAGGTGAGAGGGCTCTCTGGAGCTGACCCTGGCAAAACCGAGCACCCGGCCTCCTGCCTTCCACCCAGGAGAGGAGAGGGGTTCCTGGGTCTCTCTCTGGGGAGAAGGCCCAGCAAGGGGTGAGGGGGAGGTGAGCCCCGACTGGCCTTCTGGGCACAGAGCCAAGCAGGAGGGGGAAGCCGCAGGCCCCTCCCTGCCCTGACTCAACGCCCTCCAACAAAAAAAAATCGGCTCTAGCTCGGGTGCTGGGAGCCCGATAGATTTGGAAGTAGGACGGGGACTCAGAGCAAGCAGAATCCAGCACGATGAATCCTCACGGTCAGGGTGAGGGCAGGGGGCCCGGACCCACGGTGGGGAGTCAAGGTAGAGTCCTGGGGGCCCCAGGGATTGTGGTGAGGCTCCGGGGGGTCTGACATCCGGGGAAAAGGCTGGGGAAGGGCTTGGATATGGAGGAAGAACACAGACCCAGCGTCCTGGGTTTAGAGAAGGGGTGCGGGGTGGAGGACAGCCACAGGGTGAGGGCAGGAGGTCCAAGCGGAAGGAGGACCCAGCTTCCTGGGCATGAGGCTGGAGCTCGAGCGTTGGTGTGTGAGGGCGTAAGGGAAGAGGGTCACAGCGAGAGCTGGGTGGCAGTCGGCCACCTGATGGGGGACCACGGAGGGAGGGTCTCAGCTCCCGGCCCCCCACCCCGGGCTGCCTTTCTGGATGGTGCCCTGGCCCCAAGTCAGGCTTGCTGACCACTGGCGTGTGGGCGGAAGGGCTGGACGGGCGGAGGGACAGATTCAGAGATGCACAGACGCAGAGATGGATGGAGTCGGGGTGGGGGGGCACCGGTGGGGCATGAAGGCGGCATGTGGGGAAGATGTGCGGAGCAGGCTGGGGGTCCACTGAGACCCACGGCTTTAGTGTGGGCTCTGGACAGTCTCCCAGGACTTAGGGGCTGTGGGTGACGGGGAGACAGGCAGAGCCAAGCCCCGTCTCACGCTGCACCCCCTGGCGCTCCCCCCTCAACGCCCGGCAGAGTTCCCAAACCTTCCCGGAAGGCGGCGGCGGTGCTGTGGGCAAGGGACCCAGATGGCACTGTTGGGGCTGGTGACCGTCATGCTGTGGGCCGGGCTGCTGACCCTGCTTCTCTTCTGGCGTGAGGACACCCCCAGCCCCATGCGGCCCCTCTCTTGTGCTCTCTCCCAGAACCCCACTTTTAGATGCTGGGACGTCACGCCTCTCCGAGTCCAATTTCCCCATCGTGCCTCCCACCTTGTCCCCAGCGGCCCCCTCCCGAGGCCCTCTGTCCCCCCCCACCCGAGAGCTCCCCACCCCGTCCAGCGTCTCTGTTTCCCATCCTTTCTGTGCCTCCCGAGTGGTATATACCCAAGGCCTCCCTCCCCAGCTGACAGGTGGGGGGGAGGGTGTGGTCGGGGTTCTTGAAAACGTCTTCGCCCCTCCTCTTCTCCCCTCCCCAGACTGGGACGCTGTACAGAATCTGAAACAGCTGGAAGAAACCGCTGCCCAGAACGGTAGGGGGGGAGGGGCGGGGGGAGAGGAGGCAGGGAGGGGGGTTCTCGTCCTGCTTCGGCCACTGGCCACTGTGGGACGTGGGAGAAGGACTGGGCTCCAGTATCCCCTGCCAGGAAGTGGGGGTCAGCCTGCATTGCCCCCTCCCCTTGGGGTGAAAACCCGGAGCCTCTGGGAGAGACGGGGGCTCTACGAGGTGTCTGATGGGCTGTTACGTAATGGCTCCAGGCCTCGGTTCCCTCACCTGTAAAGTGGGCATCATTTCAGGGTATCGAGGCAGAAACGAGCTGAGACTTGGTGAAGCATTTAGACCTGCCTCCAGTGAGCTTTCAGGAAACGCCGGCTGCTTTTACGTTGCGTTCTGGGTGGGGGGAGGGTACACGTGTTCATCCTATTCTTGCCTGCGTCTTCCTCGGTACCTTGTCCCCAAAATGAAAATGTGAGGGGACCCTGCACTCGGGGCCAGGGAGGGGAAGGATTTGAGGACGTGCCTTCCTGGTTCCTGAGGACACATCGTCTTTCCTGCGGTCCCAGTCTCTCAGGTTGCCAAGGACTTGGAAAGACACAGAGGGGATGAGATGGCCCAGAAATCCCAGGGTGAGTGATGTCAGCTCAGGTCGAGGAGGAGGAGTGGGGTGGGGGTGGGGGAGCCTGGATTAACATGTGGACAGAGTGCTCTAGGCCACCTGTGAATGGCAAAGTGAGCAGGGGACCCCGAAGACAGAGGCGAGAAGGACAAAGGGGCCAGCGGGGGAGCTGAGGGGGGGGCAGGGGCGGCCCTGAGGACCTGCTTACCACTGAGCCCCCTCCCCTGCACCCAGCTGCCCAGGTGTCACAGAACATGGAGGAAATCCAAGCTGAACAGAAAAGAATGAAAGCTCAGGGTGAGAGGCTGCTGGGGACAGGGGTCCTAGAGCTGGGAGGGACCGTGAGGCTGGGGGCCGGGCTCGGGGACTCCCAGCCCTGACCCCAGCCCGGCCCCGTCAGACTCTGAGCTCTCCCGGAACCTGGATGGACTTCGTTCGGACCTGAGCAACCTCAAGTCCCAGAGTGAGCCTTGGGAGGGGACGGGGTAGAGGGTGGAGGGGGGGGCGGGGGGCGCGCTCCAAGCTCGTCTCTGACCACCGTCCCCCACCCGATCACCCGAGGCTTGAACGAGAGGCGCACAGCCTTGCACTCATTGGAAAGGCTCCAGCAGGAGGTGGTAAAGCTGTGGATTGAGCTCCACGTGTCCAACGGTGAGTGCGCTTGTGAGTCTGGGCCTGTGGTGTGCCGGGGCGTGCGAGCGACGGGACGGGTGTGGGGGGATGTGTGCTAGAGGGCTGCACGTGACAGCGTGGACGGGTGTGGGCTTATGTGTGCGGCAGGGTCCATGGGGGACACGCGGCAGTTTCTCTCTGAGTCCAGCCGCCTCTCTCCACGGAACTGGAGCGGGGGGGGGGGGGGGGGGGGGGGAGCTCGCACGCTTTTTTCCCTCCTTCAGGTCGAAGCTTCCCTGTGTGTCACCATCTCTGGGTTCACTTTGCTTCTCCTTCCTCTGCCCCTCGTGGCTCAGAAGAGGGTCATCAGTAGGACGCCCTCAGCCACAGCCCTCCCAGAAGATTGTCTGACCAGCCACGGGGCTCAAGGGGGTGGGTCCCCTCTGCAGAGACGGGGCAATGCTGGTGGTGACAAGGCTTGGGGTGAGGGGTGGCCCCGGCAGGCTTCAGGAAGAGCAGAAGTCCCGTCAGCGTGCCTTCAACCTGGGACAGGAACCCGGGCGCTCCCCACCCCCACCCTTGATTTTTGACTTTCCACCCCTGGGAAGCCCCTGCTGCTCTAGTTGGCGAAGAGAAGAGGAAGGTTCTGTGCTTGGTGTGGAGTGCAGCCCCCCGGGACATGCCGTGGCTGTGGGAATCCCAGCCAGAAACCCGGAAGTGGTCCCTCTGGGGAGGGCTCTGGGCCACGTTCATGTGGATGGATGACCTCCCAGTTCCTACCCGGTCCCTGGGGTGACCTGGGGGCTGAGGCCGGCTCCAGGGCTGTCTCTTGATGGGGACACAGGCAGGGTACCTCCCTCCAGGTTTTCTTCAAGTGCCCAGGGATACCCCCTTCCGGTTTTAATGTTCCCCACCCCCCTGCACCAGTGGCCACATACTGGTTACTGGCCCATGTGTGAGAAACACATCCAGCTTTGATCCCCCAGAGGTTGGGGACCCCAGGTCTCTTTTAAAAATTCCTCCAAAGCTCTGGAGCCCTCTCTGCACGTCATTCCAAGAAAAGCTGTTTTCAATCAAGAGTGAGTCAACCCAGTAACAGTGGGTTTAACCCCCCATCTGGGAGTCCTGGGTGGGAGGTGTGGTGACAGTGCCTAAGAGTTTCTCCGGGATGTGGACAAGAGGAGACAGAGACCAAGGTGGCCCCAGGTCAAGGCCATGAGGACCCAGCCCTCCCTAAGCTCTCCTGCTCGGTCCCTCCAACTAGACAGAAATCATCGCATTTTCCCCAAATCTGGTCAACAAGGCTGGTTTTGGGGGTGCCGGTAGCAATGGCCACCAGGGTTGTCACTGGAGCTGTTGGTGGGGACAATACAAGGGGACCATGATGCTGGCAACCGTGGCCTCGCCAGGTCGGCCCTGGTGATTAAGCCGTGGCTGGTGTGAAGACGGTGTTGGCCGTGCTGGTGGCAGTGGAGAGAGGTTGCTGGCGATCCTGGGTCCCCCCGGGGATGGCGGTGGGACTGAAGGTGCCGCTGAGAGCGGTGGGGTTGGTGGCCATGGTGCTGGTGGTTGACACGCTTCTGACCGCGAACGTGTTTGTGGTGATGGCGTCAGTGGTCGAGGGGCCACGGGCCACAGAGCTGGTGACGTGGTGATGCCGCGGGTCTCTTTGTGGGGCTGATGCTGGCAGAGGCCAAAGAGTTGCTGGCCAAGAGGTGTCTACGATGACGGTGTCGGTGACAGGCATGGGGGGGGGGGGTGGAGGGGCGATATTTGTGGCAACGGTGCCGGCAGCCGAGGTGTTCCCGCCGGGCGGCTGGTCTGGCCGGGAAGAGGGGCAACCTGCAAGTTGGTCTGCTTTCAGCCCGGACCCCAAGAGTGACCCCAGGAGAGACGCTGCCACCCACCCTGCCTATTGTCCCCACGGTGCCGGCCACGGCGCCGGCCACAGCGCCCGCCACGGCACCGGCCACAACATCCGCCACCGCGCCGGCCACAGCGCCCGCCACGGTGCCGGCCACAGAGCCCGCCACGGCGCCGGCCACAGAGCCCGCCACGGCACCGGCCACAACGTCCGCCACCGCGCCGGCCACAGCGCCCGCCACGGTGCTGGCCACGTCCGCCACGGCGCCGGCCACAGCGCCCGCCACGGCGCCCTCCACGGTGCCCACCACGGCCGCACCCCTGAGCCTCTCCTCCGCCCCAGGCTCCACGTGTAACACGTGCCCCGAGAACTGGGTCAACTTCCAGAGGAAGTGCTACTACTTCGGCGAGGGCGCCAAGAAGTGGATCCAGGCCCGGTTTGCCTGCAGCAAACTGCAAGGGCGGCTGGTCAGCATCCACAGCCAAGAGGAGCAGGTGGGCGGGGCTCTGCAGAGGGCGTGGCCAGCAGGGGGCGGGGATCCCACCGCGATCTCTTGTGCGGTGGGGGTGGGGACCCCAGGCACAACCCCGCAGCCCCTCCAGCCCCGTCCTGCTCCCCAGGACTTCCTGGCCAAACGCGCCAACAGGAAGGGCACCTGGATTGGCCTTCGGGACCTGGACATAGAGGGGGAGTTTATCTGGATGGATGAGAACCCCCTGAACTACAGGTGAGGCCCAGACTCCGACGGGGGGGGGGGGGGGGGTGCCTGTCCGCAGTGGTCGGGTTGAGGGGAGGGGATGTGGGCAGCCGGTGTCCCTGGACTGCAGGGCGTGGGGAGTGGGGATCCAGAGATGCGGGGAGGGGCCCAGACCCTGAGGGATGCGTCTGGCCGAAGGCAGTAGGGCTCCTGCCCCGGATCCCATCCTCTGACCTGAAGTCTTCTGCTCCAGCAACTGGCGGCCGGGGGAACCCAACAACCAGGGCCAGGGCGAGGACTGCGTGATGATGCAGGGCTCCGGGCAGTGGAACGATGCCTTCTGTGGCAGCCGGCTGGACGGCTGGGTGTGTGACCGGCTGGCCACATGCTGACCGCCCCTCCCCGGCCACCTCGGCCCCCTCCCTGGGGTTCCCCGGGAGGTCCTGGGAGATGCAGACCCTGATGGCCCCCTGCCCACCTGCCAGGTGCACCCCTGCGTTGCTCCCCCAGCTCAGACACAGGAGCAGCTGGGCCCACGGCGGGGCCCGCAGCCGCGGCCTGGATGCCTGTTTTGTGGCTAAGGCCCCAGCATCCCTTTCTCCTGCCCAAGAGGAAGAAGGGCTGTTGACCCCTCCCCGGCTCCTGCCAATGCCCCTGAGGGCCTGTCCCTTACTCCTCAGCCCAGCAGGCTGTCACCATGTCCCTGCCTTCAAGGGCTCAGAGTACCCACCTCGAGAACTCTCCAGAGAGCCTCAGACCCCTGTGAGCTTCCTCTGTCGGGCCGCCCCGCAGTCTGCTGGAGTCAGGACCATACCCCCACCCCACCCCTGGCCTCCCCAGAAGCAGCCCCCGTGTCTTAGCACCCCAGGGAGAGGTCCCCGGCTCAGGCAGCCAGTCCCCTTGCCCCCAGCCCATGTCAATAAAATGGGGGCGAAGATGGCCCCATCTCAGAAGCCTCCAGGTGTGGAAGCCGGGAGTTCCAGAACCTGGTGCCTGAGTCCGTCTCTGAGTATCCAGAACAGCTGAAGCAGCAATTGTATCTCTCCACCGTTTCCCCTCTACTTTATTACAAGCAGCATGTACTAGGCAGGGCTGGAGACAAAGACTCTGGGATCTAATGGAGCAGAGAACACCCTAGATGCCTAAAAATACCACAGGGCAGGGCAGTGGGCTGGTCCCCCCGCCTAGGCTGCTGGCTGGAGGGCACAAGCTCACGCATGGGAAGTGCTGAATGGACCTGGTATACAGAAGGCACTCAGTAAATGCTAGCAGGCCCAGGGTGGCCTGGCCACCCAGGTCCAAAGGTGCTGGTATGACTCTGACACAGGTTTTGAAAGAAACAGGTGGCACCAGCCCTGCACCAGAGGCTGAGGAGGGAGGCGGGCCAGGATCACAGGACACCCCTCGTTAAACTCCTCGCCTACTCACCCCACCCCCAGCTCCCGGCCTAGGAAGAAAGAACCAGGGGTGCCTGGGTGGCTCACTTGGTGAAGGGTCTGGCTTCGGCTCAGGTCATGACCTCACAGTTCGCAGGTTCAAGCCCCGCATCGGTTTGTGCTGAGGGCGGAGCCTGGAACCTGCTTCCGATTCTGTCTCTGTCTCTCTCTCTCTCTGCCCCTCCCCTGCTTACACTCTCTCTCTCTTTCTAAAAATAAATCAACATTAAAAAAAGAAAAGGAAGAACCAGATGGCTCACGTGATTCTCAAGCCTCCTGGAGGGGAATCCGTGGGGGGAGGACCACACTGGACCACCTTGGACCTGGGAGTCAGGGGCCCGGGCCTAGGCGGCTGGGGAGGGCCCTTCAGTGGCACCCAGGAGACCTGGGGCCGGGAAAGGGCAGGGATAGAGCTCGTCCTAGGTCACCTGTTACCAAGCCATTGTCCCTCCCACCCACCCCCCCCACCACCAATTTCTGCCTCCTCCAGACCCCTCCCAGCCCCCAGGCCAGAGCACAACTACCTACCTGAGCTCGGCAAAGGGGACTCCCAGCCCCACTCTGCAGGTCACCCAGGCCAACGTTGGGATGACAGTCATCACTGGTTTCCCTCACTGAACCCTCCAAATCCTCAGGGAAAGCCATGTGCAGAATCTGTCCACTTCTCACCCCTCCAGCAACTGCCTTGGTATAGCCCCTGCCCTAGCTTGCCTCAATCTCTTCTTCACTGTCCCAGACCTTCCAGAAGTTTCCTTCTGGCTCAGAGGAAAAAAAAACCCACAATCTTACAGGGTGCTTTGCAATTGCAGAATCCCTGCAGCTTGCCTTGTCTCCCCAGCTTCACCTCCTCTCTGCCCTCCCCCAACCCCAGCACCTACACCAGCCTCCTCACTGGCCCTTACACATACAGGCTTGCTCTTTGCCTCAGGACCTTTGCATGTGCCCCCTCCCCTGCTAGCTCTTCAGTGAGGGCTATCCTGGGCTCCCCATCCTTCCTGTTTAAAATGACACCCCTGACTCCGGCTCCCTTTTACCTTGGATCTTTCTCACCACAGAACATTTCCCCTTCCAACCAAACTTGTCACTCACGGATCTGTGTGTGCTCGCTGCCCCCCCCCCCCCCAACGCCCAGGGCTAGCATGTGAGCTTCAGGAGGGCAGGAGCATTGGTCTTGCTCTCAGCTGTGACCCCAGCAGCTGACACAGAGTAGGTGTTCAATAAATAGCTGTTGGATAATCAATGTGTGTCCATGGGCAAATGACCTCTTCTCGCAGAACCCACTTTGTGGTCTGTTCAACGAGGGGGAGCCTCATGTCTGGCTGGCTCGCCGAGGGCTGGTGCTGGGTTCCTCCTCCTCACCCCCTACCCCCGGGCCCCCGCCAACCTGTCTAGGGGCTTCAGGACTTCAGCAGGGACTTTATTTGCAGCTCACAACCCCCCGCCCCGCATCCCGCCCTCGGGGACCAGCCCATCTCTTCCTCCCCCTGCCCTTTCTCTCTGGCAAACTTCACTGCCAGGCCTCTGGATGCAGCAGGCTGGGCCATCCCTGCCTCCCGCAACCTGCCCCTCACCCAGCAGGCCCTGCAGGCCAAGCTCACCAGGGTCCCCGGGGGACCTGAGGCTGCTAAGCCCAAAGCCTCCCGCAGCTCCCCCGGCTTCCCAGGCACCAGGTGCCCTGCCCACTCCACCCAGACGGGCGGCTCCCGCCACTGTGCTGACTCCTGGACCTGCCTCCTGGACTCCAGACCTCCAATCCTCCTTGGCTTCCTAGACATTGACCCCTTGCCCCCGATTCAGACTGCCACTGTGACCACCCCCTTCCCCAGGCAACAGCTATTTCCTGACCATGGCCATCCCTGTGCTATACACGGGAGGCGCCCCCAAGTTCCATTTATAGACCACGTATCTTCGAGATGTGCCGACGCCCCCCCCCCATCACCCTGGTTGGAATTCCCGAAACTGCCCCCTGACCAAACCCGGCGCCTCGGGTCTCCCCACCTCATGCCTGCCTCCACCATACACCCCAAAAATGCAATGGAAAAGCTGCATCCGTCCTGGCCTTAAACCCTCCATCAATGGTGAAGGGACCCAGCCCAGGGCACCGCCAAGTTCTCCTTCACATCAGGCTCATTGAAATCCAGGGGGAGGGGGAGGGGGAGGGAGGAAGAGACATTTGAAAAGTTTCCCCCCAAAAGTCTGGCAGGATGGACCCTGGGGAGGAGGAGCTCTCAGGAACCCTGCGAGGGTGGTGGGCAGAAGGGAAAGGCAGGGTTGCCTTAGGCGTCAGATTTTACTTTTTAAACAAGGCTCACACGGGGCACCTGGCTAGCTCAGTAGGTACGGTATGCAACTCTTGATCCTGATCAGGGTTGTGAGCTCGAGCCCCGTGTTGGGTGTAGACGTTACTTAAAAGTAAAATCGTAAAAAAACACAGCAAGGATATGTTCATGTATCATCGATATCAACTTCAAAATACGGTAGGCACCCCGAGATTTCGGAAGTGAGCCCATCCATTTCCCCAGGTCTCCGGGGGGTAATTCTTAAAATGCGCCCCCCCCCCCCCCCGGAGCATCAGCCAGTTCCTGGGAACTTCCAGAAATGCAAATGCTCAGCCCACTCAGATCTGCAGAATCGGAAACTCTGGGGGTGGGGCCCGGCCACCCCAGTTGGAACATACTCTGTGCCCTAGAGCACCGCTTCTCAAAATAGGGTACACAGGAATCCCCTGGGGATCTTGCCGAATGACACGCTGTTAGTGGGCCTTCGGGGGGGCCCGAGAGTCCGCATTTCTGACAACCTCCCAGGAGAAACGGAGGCTGCCTGTCGTGGACCACACTTTGAGAGGCAAGGCTCTAAAGCAGGGGTCAGCAAAGGATCCCCCTCTGCCTGTTTTCTAGACACACAGCCGCACCCAATCCTTGCTGTCTACACCGCAGAGCAGAGTGGCTGGACAGAGACTTCTAAGCATAAAATCCTATCTGGTCCTTTACAGAAGAAGTGTGCCCGCCTGATGGAGCCTCTCTCCGCCTGATCCCTCCACCCCCCACCTCTCCGGCCTGGCCTCCAATCGTGATTCCAGAGAGGGTCAGCATCCTCCTGCCTCCAGCCACGCCAGCAGCTCCTTCTGCAGACTTCTCTCCACACTGCCCTCCCCCCCCCAGCCTTCCCCCCGGCCCCGTCTGGAAGCCCACCCCCACCGCAGCCCCACGACATCCCAAACAGGCTTGGGTCCCGGCCTCCCTCACCAGCCTGAGGCAGGGACCTGGGTCGAGGCGTTGAGCAGATCTCTGAGGCCCCCCCACAAGACACAAGACACACTTGGGAAGGGGGCTCTCTGCATCTTTATCTCCCGCGGGGTCAGCGGCCCTCCAGCGCCCGGTCTCGGGCTATGACGGCCTCCTCAAACTTGATCATGAGCGTGGTGCCCTTGTGCCAGTGCGCCGTGACCTTAGCAGGAAAGCCGCTGTGCGTGAGCACCGCCTCCACGATGCCCGCCGTGAAGCTGGCGCAGTTGAGCGTGCTGTTCTCCTTGGGCACGGAGATGTAGGTGTTGATGAGCGGCTCCCGCTCTATGATGTAGAAGGTTCGCGCGTCGTCGTTGGCCTGCTCCAGCTTGTCGGCCTCCTTGCCGAAGAGCGCCTTCCACACGGCGCCCTTGACGAAGAGCAGGGCGCCCAGCACCTTGGTCTCGCGCCGGGCACCCTTTTCGCGGGCCACCAGGGCGTCCAGAACGCGCGCGCCCACCTGGCGGCCCAGCGCGGCCAGGCGCGCCTGCAGCTCGGCCACGGAGAAGACGCGGCTCTGGCAGTGCTGTACCAGCTCGGAGAAGAGCAGCGCGAAGGCGCTCAGGCTCACCTCGGTGCGCGGCCGCACCAGCGCGCGCTCCAGCAGCGCCGACTTCCCGCGCGTGAAGCGCGCCTCCATCCTGCCGCCGCCCTGCGGGGACACAAGGAAACGTGTGTGGGGCGGCGGAGGGCGGGGAGGGGGTGCGGGGAACGCGCCACCCGGTCCGTGTGCTCCACTGCTGACCTCCCGTGTAGGAAAAGAAGAGGGGGAAAGAAAGGGGGGCGTCCGCCTGCGCGTAAAGCACGCCCCCTCCATGAAGCCTAAGCCCGTGAAGGAAGACGGGGAAAGAGGCAGGTTTGCACCTTTGGGGGCAGGGGGGAGGTGGGAAGACACAAGAGGGGGAGGGGAAGGGGGCGCTGGAAACCACTCTTAAGTTCCAGGCGATTCCTACGCCTTAAGTTTCCTACGTGGAAAGGCCCTCTGTGCCGTGCCCCCTCTGCCACCTGTGGGAGCGACTAGAGAACTAGAGCATGGGGGGAGGGGAGGGCCGCGTCAGAATAGGGCAGGGAGGGGACAAGGATGGGGAGCCGTGAGAAGACCCGGGTACTGTCCCCTGCAAGCGCTCCAGCAAAAACAGCGCTGACTTCTGCAGATGAAGAGAACATCCCCGCCTCTCCCCTGCGGAAAGCCAGAGAAACGGGAGAAGGCAGTAGGGTGCGTCAAGACCCATGGCGGGGGTGGGGGGGGGGGGGGGGCTGCGGTTTGGGGGACGAACAGAGGAGATGCGAGGGGCAAGCTAGGAGGAACCGGCTCTGGCAGCGCCCATGTGTCAGGCACGACGCACGCCTCCTTGAGACGTGGGCGGGCCTGCGTTTGTAAGGAAGACTGCAGGGGGGGAGCACAGAAGGCGTTGGGAACCCCTCCATCTCCGCGCCCTCCAGAAATGTAGCTGGACAGTGGAGGACAAGGTGGAGGAGGCCGAGGCCGACTGTGAGACCCGAAGTTTGGGGGGCCCAGGAGGGGGCGCTGTGATCCTCCCATCCTAGCGCCCCAAGCCAGTGGTCAGTGGGGGAAGAGACCCGGAAAAGCCCAGAGGGGGCGCTAAGATCTCCGCGGAGCGGATCTACGGTGGGGGTGTGGGGGACAGGAGCTGCTGGGGGGAATCCCAAGGGCGCGGAGACACCCTCCCTCCAGGCCCCCAGTCCTCGCCCATTCAAGTGTGAAGCCTCTACCAAGGGTGGGGTCGAGAGGAGAAGCGGAGAACCCCCTTCCCACTACCAGGGAAGGAGCCAGAGGCCGGCGGGGTCTGGGGAGGGTGGGCCTGCCCCAACGAAGTCTGTGGGGGGAGGGGGGGGAAGGCCAGCGGGGGAGGGAGGGGGTCCAGGGGCTCCAAGACGCCCCCCAGGTGCGCAGCCGACTACAGGAGGGCCCAGAGCGTGAGACGGGGGGGGGGGGGGGGGGGGGGGGAGGGTTGAGACCCCTCCACCGGGCTGTGATGGGGGCCAGTAAGCTAAGCGCCGGAGAGGCGGGGGCCCCAAGCCCCCCACGCCGGCGTGAACCGGGCAGAGGGCCGGGGAGGGAGCCCACCCTCCTCAAGGACCCCCCCCCTTGCGTGGGCCGAAGCGGACGGACCGGGGATCGCGGGCGCCGAGACCTTAGCCCGGGATCCCCAGGCCCACCGGGCGCGGCAGGGTCCGAGAACGGGCGAGACCCGACGCGGGTAGGGGTCGCGGGCGGGCGGGGTCTCACCAGGGTACTGAGGCCTTCGGTTCGGCCGAGCAGCTTTACGGCGCCGTAAAAGGCCTTAAGTGCGCAGGCGCTGCGGCGGACGGGCTCGTGGGCGGGGCGCGCGCGCTCACGGAGATTCCAGAGAGCGGCCGCCTGGGGGCGCGCGTGTCCGGGGCACCCGACGGAGGGGTGTGGCCCTGAGGCCAAGGGCCGGGCTGGCGTGGGGTGCCAAGCGCTCAGGCAAACTGCACGGATGGCTACCGGCTCAAGGGCACACAGTTGACGATGGGCCCATGTCTCGGTCTCAGGGGCACATGTGTGCCCTTGGGCATACGTCTATTTGGCCTGGGAGCACACCTATGCCTTGGGGACACAGTCTCTGGTCTTAGGGACACGTGTATATCCTTGGGCACATGTTCTCTCAGGGACACACGTCTGCCCGTGTGCACATGTCCATTTGTCTCAGGGACAAACGTTTGCCTGTGGACACATGTTCTCTTAGGGGACCTACGTCCACGAGCCAGGGGCACTTAGGGGCATGCGCACTCATGAATACATGCTCAGTGGGCATATACACTCAGAAATAGTTATACCCGTGGGGACATGCTTAAGGGTTCAGATGTATCTGTGGGTCCCCCTACACTTAGGGAGACATTGTTAAATTTTTTTTTAATGTTTATTTTTGAGAGAGAGAGAGAGAGAGAGAGAGAGAGAGAGAGAACGCGAGTGGGGGAGGGGCAGAGAGAGAGAGGGAGACACAGAATCCGAAGCAGGTTCCAGGCTCCGAGCTGTCAGCACAGAGCCGGACGCGGGGCTCGAACCCACGAACTGGGAAATCATGACCTGAGCCGAAGTCGGACGCTTAACCGACTGAGCCACCCAGGCGCCCCACTTAGGGAAACAGTGTATATCTCGGGCCACAAACCCTACTGGGCACACAGTCTCAGGCACCGAGACTGTTACTCACTGGGTACAAGTTCATGGGCACAAAAGGACCCATTTAGGGCATTCGTGCTCACACACGCTCGTGCCCCCAGGGCTCCTGGTTATCACATCCGCGTGCTTGCTGTGTGACTTTCCTCATCCCTTAATACTTGCAGACCCTTCGCCACCGGGTCCCCACCCCCCACCCCCAGATGCTCCCAGGAACAGATCTGAAAGCCACATTCTTTCCCATTGGCCTTTATCGTCACAAATCACAAAACGTGAGTGCAGAAACAAGTGAACGCACAAATGTACCCGCTCTGCACACCCTCGGTGACATAATCAGTCACACACTGACACCCACCTGTTCACACAACACAGGTAGTGACAGGGTACACACTCAACACCCGCAGTTACAGTGATGTACGGGGTGCTCCACACACACACACACACACACACACACACACACAGCTCCATGACATTCACACACAACATACCACAGGACATTCACACGTGTTCACAGTGCAACACGTGTTACCAACACCCGCGCTCAGGCTGACACACTTCTGCGGTCCTTGCTGACACAGCCGCCCACTGGGTCATGTGTTATCGCTCCCATGACACCATGAGGCACACATGCGGCCGTCTTCACGGGGAAGTGCAGCCCCGTCCTCCAAGCTGCAGCCGGGGTGTCAATGTCTTCTCATTTATTGAGCTGTGGGCTCTGAGCAGGATGAAGACCCAAGGTCAGGCAGATCCCTTCCCCGCCCCCCCCCCCCCCCAACGAGAAACCAGGGCCAGAGGTGTGGCTCCCTCCTCCTCCACCTCCCTAGCCCAACTTACGTGGCTGCAGCTTCTTCTCTAGTACCTTGGAGATTTCATGTAATTTAGTCTTGATTTGGCTTAAGTCTGGGGGCAGGGGGACAGGAGAAAGCTGGTCTGGGCCTCAGACAAGACCCTCACCTTTACTGGAAGCCTCTTCCCTGCCCCCTCCGCCCCCCCCCCCCAGCCTGGATGTTGCAGAGCCCATGTACTTGGCCTTCCCTTTTTAAGTATCCCCGCCCAGAGGGTGAGATCCATCACCCCCTAAACCCTGAGCACTGGGAGGGCAGACCCCTACTGTCGCCTCCCCCAATCCCCCGGTGCCCAGCATGAGACAAAGCCCGCCAGTAAGGGTCTGCAAGGGCACCTGTTGACAGCGTCTTCACTTTCTCATTCCCGATGTGGACATTTGTGTTGATCATGCCAATGACCTGCCTGGCCTCTGTGACGAGCTGCTGGATGCTGCTCCAGCCCTGTTTCTGCTCCTCCTGACACTGTTGTCCCGAGATGGAGACTGAGGCAAGAAACAGACACGTCTGAATCACCGCTGCCCGCCCCGACCCCATGGGCCTCCCCCAGGTCCCACCCTTACCATTCTGGAGCTCCCTTTTCACGACCAGCAGCTCCTGGGACACCTCAGAATCTGTTCAGGAGGAGGGGCGAGGGAGGCAGGAAAACCCTTGAAGCGCCCCCAGTTGGGCTGTCCTGGGAACAAGGGTGGGGGAAGGGAGAGCAACGAGGGAGAAGGGAGACAGGGTGGGAACACGGGGCCTCCCCCACCTCCCGAGGCCCCCCTTTACGCCGCCCCAGCCCCCTCCCCACCCACCAAAGAACGACAAAAAGGAAAGTGAAACCGAAGACCCTACTCACTCTTCACCAGGACCAAGGCCAAGAGAACGATGCAGAACAGGGCAAGGAGGATGTACAGGCTCAGGGTGGCTCTGTGCAGCCAACGAGGGACCTGGGCAGAGTCTGGGGCCGGCCTCGACCAGGCTGGGACTGGAGCAGAGGCAGGAGAGGTGACCTCCAGGGCCCAACACTGCCGCTTAGACCGTCGGCACTGACTCTACACTGAGCTCTGACTCAGAGCTGTCTCACCTGCTCCCACTCCTGCCGATACAGCCACTGCGACCACCAGCATGCACCCTGCCCACAGCCACCAGTAGTTGTCCGTAACGCTGTCACCGTCAGGTCTCCCCCTTGCCATCCCCGTTACCAGCACTCACAACATCAGCAGCAGCTGTCACTGACGCCCATCCACCTCAGTGCCTGTCGTTATCAGCACTGTCCCCAGCAACAAGTCTCATCAGCTCTTGTCTAGGTGGTTCCTTCCTGATCCACTGCACGATCACCTCACCATCAACATTACCCACACTGTCACCAACACTCCCACCAACACCAGCACCACTCGCGTCATCATCGCCACCTGCGGAGCTACCCCCTCGACTGTAACTCACAAGCCCTGAGGCCACCACGCCCCACACCATTGCCCCAGGCCTCCTCACAGTGCCCTTGTTCCCGTGATGTCCTACCAGGGGCCCCTCCCGAGGCTGTGAGGTTCGGGCTGGCAGGTGGCTGCTTGCCTCTATTCTTGGGTGGTGAATGGCTGCCCCTTGGTTGCTCCTGGTTTCTGAAGGTCAAGGTGATATTCTCATAGTCAGGGTCTGCACCTGTGGGTGGGTCAGTGAGACTGGAAACCTGCCTGGAGCTCTGGGGCTGGGGTGGGGGTCGGAGGGGGGCTCAGAGATCTTGACTCAACCAAACCCCTGCAGATAACAGATTTCTGGGGATAAAAGACAAGGAATGGGGAAACAAGATCTGCTTCTTGCTTAGGTGGAGAGGGCGTGCGTGAGTGTTTGGGGGGTACACGTACACACGTGCCTTTTGGGGTAGGGGAGGGAGCCCTGTGACCCAGCTTTCAGCCCCTTACCTCTCCCATCCCAACCTCTCCCTCCTGCCATCTCCCCTCCCCACCTTGAGGTACCTAACCTTCCTTATGGGCTGGGGCCCTCTGTTTCTTGTCTTTGAAGGCTGCTGCTTGCATCTTGACCTCTTGATTCATGCAGATTTCCTCAGACCCCATGGTTCCCAGTCTGCCAATTTGCCCACACACACCCCACCCACCGGAAGGTGTCACGGCAGATGAGGAAATCTCTGGGTTGAGGGTGGGAGGAGGAGAGGTCAGCCTCCTCTTTTCAGTGATCTGGGACCCTCCGACCCTGGGGCATCCTCTCCTCCCTCCCAGATCCCTCCTAAGACTGGGAGATCCCTCCCAGTCTTAGGAGTCCAGAGGTTTCACGGAGGGTGAAGCAGAGAAGCCCATGGACCCAGAGACAGGACAGAACAGTCAGGAACCCGTGGCGGTCATCCTGTTGCAATATACAAATGTATTGAATCAACACTTGTATACATCAGACTTACACAATGTCACATGTCAATTATGCTCAATGTAAATAAATTCAAAAGAATTTAAAGGATGATCAGGAACTTTACAGGAAGCTGTGTGTGTGTCTCCCCAAATGAACTTTGTCCCCTGCCCCTCTCGGGAGAAAACCTGGGGCACCTGGGATCCCCACCTTTCAGGTTTGAGGCAGCCGGGCTTGGAAGCAGGATTCCTGAGCCTGCCCTGTCTTTCTCCCCCCCCCCCCCCCCCCCCCCCCCCCCCCCCCCCGCGGCCCCAGTCCCACCCCTCAGCTCCACCCCAAGAATTCTGCTTCTTTAAGGCCCCATGGGAGGAAAGGAACGGATGTAAGGCAAGAGGACCAATTACTGGAGCCCCACCCACATCTGGGACTGAGGCCAGACCCACGCCTTGACCTAACCCTGGATGTGGTGTCCCCTCTCCCCGGGTCCCCAGACAGAGACTAACTGGAAACACTCACTCTCATCCACACATCTGCTCACCTACCCACACTCACACACACTCCCAAATACCCTTACACATCTGCTCACATAGTCACATGGCTTGCTCACTGGCATGCCTCTACATGTGCTTGCCCTAGAGAAATATCCATATTCATGCCTTCACTCTGTGGCACTCTGTCTAGATGTCTTAGAGCTCTCTTTGTCTGTGACCTTGAAGACTGGAGATAAAAATGAGACAACGTGTACAGGGAATTTTCTCTTTAACTTTAGAACAGTGCCTTCTGGTAGAAATGTAATGTAAACCACATCTCCAGTTTAAAATTTTCTGGGGGCGCCTGGGTGGCTCAGTCGGTTGAGCGTCCGACTTCAACTCAGGTCACCATCTCGCGGTCCGTGAGTTCGAGCCCCGCATTGGGCTCTGGGCTGATGGCTCAGAGCCTGGAGCCTGCTTCAGATTCTGTGTCTCCCTCTCTCTCCCTCCCTCCCCCATTCATGCTCTGTCTCTGTCTCAAAAATAAATAAACGTTAAAAAAAATTTTTTTTTAAATCATCTTAAAATTTTCTAGCAGCCGCATTAAAAAGATAACAAAAAGACAGACTGTTAATTTTAATAATGTATTGTACTTAGCATAGTACAATTATCACTTCAGCATGTAGACGAGACTAAAAAATTATTGAGATGTTTTTGGTTTTTGGTTTTGAGACCTTTCGGTTTTGGCTTTGAGACCTTTTTTTGGTACTAAATCCTTGAAAACAAACGTGTCTTGTGTTTACACTTAAGGCACATTTCAAGTATTTGATGGCTGCCCTACTGGACAGCGCTGGTCTAGACTATTGATGAAGTTTTGGGGCGATGGGTCCAGAGCCAACGGCCAAGAAAGAATTCTTAAAGATGTCTTGGTGCAAAAAAGGTGATTTTATTAAAGCATGGGGACAGGACGCCTGCTCAAAAAGAGCTGTGCTGGAGTTGTGACAGGTAACTCAAATATGCCCTCATTTGGGAGGGGATCAGGGGTGGAGTAAGTCTCTAAGGAATTTTGGAAGCAGGGGTTCCAGGACCTTGCGGGGTTGGCTGTTGCTAGGGAAACACCATTTATTACTGTTTGATAAAACCTCAGTCACGAGACCCTTCAGATGTATATGGGGGAGGGGCCAGAAGCTGGGAGGATGGTTGCCAGCATATATCTTGGGGCAGTTGAGATAAAGGAAGTTGATTTACAGGATCCTTGAGGTAGGGATCGTGTTAAGCTAAGGTTTTTTTGCCCCCAGGAAAGTGTCATCCTTGAGGCAGCTGAGCTCCTAGAGGGACGTCACTCTGCTGGTCACAAGGACTTGTCAATGGGCTGTAGGCAGTAAGCAGATTTGATTTTTCATTTGCCTTAGTTTCCCACATCACCATGGCAACTACTTAAACCCCTTTCCTTTGTTCTTGGGTAGCTGGGAGTGTCCAAGGAATATCACACAGATCCCACCCAGGCGAGGGGGGTGGGGTAGGGTGGGGTGCTAGTTTGTGCTCAGCCTGCCTCGGCCTCCCTCATCAGCTATCCTAGTTTCCTCCCTTTGGAAAAATAAGTAAAAGAGAATTTAAAAGACTTTTATGTGGGAGAAGTATGTTTTAGCTCTTAAATGTGCAATTAAACTGTTCTCTAAACTATTGCCAACCTTGTCTGCTCAGAGATTGGTTTAATAGTGATTCGATGGCAGGGGCGCCTGGGTGCCTCAGTCGGTTGGGCCGGCAACTTCGGCTCAGGTCATGATCTCATGGTTCATGGGTTCGAGCCCCGCGTCGGGTTCTGTGCTGAGAGCTCGGAGCCTGGAGCCTGCTTCGGAATCTGCGACTCCCCCTCTCTCTCTGTCCCCTTCCCAGCTCATGCTCTGTCTCTCAAAAAATACATAGACGTTAAAAAAAAATTAAAATAATAGTGATTAGATGGGAGCTCCTCCCTCTGACCTTAGAAAGAAGTCAGCAACTGAGGAATTCAACTCCCTTTCCTGATGTAACAGCCGCGGAGGAGCCGGACCAATGGGCAGCTGGCTCTGCTGTGATGGACAGGTGCAGGGGGTGGGGCTGCAGCACCTCACATTACGGAAGGTCAGTTGAAGCCAAGACCAGACTCCAGCCCTCTGGCAAAATGGTAGCTGTGAAAATGGAGGCCCACAAGCAGTCATGAGAGGGCTCTGTGGGGTTCCCTGACCAGCCCCTGCCATGGAGTAATGGTCTCAGTTTTCTCTTAAGAACGAATATGTGTCTCAAGTCCAACCGACCGTAAACCAGAGGTTGGTTTAGAGTGGGCACATGATCCAGGCCCAGCCAATCAGAGTCTAAGATTCGACACAGGGGTGGGCAAATGAGCCAGAGTCAGCCAATGAAGCTCAGGCCCGGGACTTTTGTTGCATTTACCAGGAAAAAAAGGCATTTCGTCTTTTTTTCCTCTCCACTGGGACTCTCAGAGACTGGGAAGATGTAAGCCTGGAGCTGTGATGGGGAAGGACCTGCTGAGAGAGAAGCCAGCACTGAGGAAAGCAGACCGGAGAGGCAGTCGGGTCCTGGAGGCATCATTTGATACCTGGATCCAGCCATACCTGACATTATTCTACCCTGAGCCTCTCAGTTACATAACCCAGAAATTTCCTTTTACTTTTGCTCACACTAGTTTGCAGTGGCATTTGTGGCACTTGCAACTAGACCAATCTTGGCTGCCTCACGGGGCTGGGCAGTTGGCAAATGAGGAAATGGAGGCTTAAGAAAGGAGCTTGCCTGTCCAAGTGTGCACTGTGGGACAGAGAATGACTGTGTTGGAAGTGAAGGCTCTGAAGAGTACCCTCTTGGGGTCCAGATACAGGGGACAATTGAGTGGGACTTGGAGGTAAAGTCACATTCTGATCAGAATCTGGGGACAAAGGAGGGCACCCTCCTCCACATCAGTGAGGGGCGGGACAGGCCAGGTACTAGGCTCAACTTCTCTCCTCCTCAACACACTTCTGACTCAGTGGTCCCACCTCAACCCCATGGCCGCCGTGGGGTTAGGAGGGAGGACCTAGGAGAGGAACCTCTGGATTGGGGTCTGGGTGGGCTCCAGGGGCAACAGGAGTGTTTGTGATGTCAGCTTATGGCCACCAGGAGCAGACAGGAGGCTGTGGCATCGTAGGAGGTGGGTGGCGGTGGAAGGAGAGTCCAAAACATCTTGAAAACCAGGATCCCACCCCATTGCCCATTCCCAAGTCCCTGGAGCGTGCTGCTGGGGACTGTGACATTTGAGGCTGGGGTCCCTTTCAAGACCGGGCACCAAGTGTTCTGAAGTCTGAGTCTGTGTCTTTCAAGGGACTGGGTTTTAAGATAATTTAAAACTATCTTAACTAATAGGATTATTATTTGATAATAATAACAATAATAATAATAATAAATTAGGATTAGGAGTCCCAGGGAACTGGACTCTGAATCACCAGATTTGTGCCCCCAGGAAGCTGTGCAGGGGTCGCACGTGACTCATCTTCTGGGTCAGAATTCAGACTGAGATCGCGGTCATTCCAGGCTGGGATGGGGACTCTGTCCAGGGCTTAAATATGTCTATGTGTCTATGCTCCTCTTTCCACGGGCACACCTTTGTGATTCAGGGGTGCCTCCTTGTGCCTACGTGTGTGTGTGTGTGTGTGTATGCGTGTGTAGGCATGGTGTATCCCTGTGTGACCATAGTAACTAGGTTGTGTACTGTGTGCACATGGCCGTGTGTAACTGTGTCCGGACATGGAGGGTGTGCACCTGCGTGGGGTATCCACGTGCGTATGCGGTTATTTATTTAACAGACATTTCCTGAGTGCCTACTATGTGACATGCTCTCTTTGAAGCGCCAGGGATACACCAAAGAGCGGACAACTACCCTGCACTCTGTTTTCATATTCAAGTGTCCGTGAGGGTGTATCTGCCGCGGGTTGTTAACTCCTCGAAACGGCGCCTGCAAGTGTGAAAACGTGAACTCGCGGTTCGTGGCCTCAGGTAAGCGTCCTCCGCCGGCTCCGGTGGAGAGTCCTCCCTGTCCACGGCCTGGCTTTGCCTGTGCCTTGAGGGACTCTCAGTGAGGTTGGGGAGTGAGGGACGGGGGCTCAGGACTCTGGGCTGAGAGGTGATTCAGGGGTCCACCTTGACCCTGGGGCTACTGGGGGCTTGGGGGGCCTGGAGTGTATGAGGGATGGGGGGGGGGGGGGGGGGGGGTCCCCGTGCCGTCCAGACCTAGACCCCTGATGAAGCCTCGTTGTGGGGGCTGGGGCAGAATGAACGAGCGCCTTCCTGGAAGGCCAGAGACCCGAGGGTGATCGTCAAAGTGGCCTCAAAGGTAACACCCACTTCCCCTCCTGAAGGAGGCGATGCTCCTTGGGTGTGAGTGTCCTTAGAGGAAGTTGAGGCCCTCTTCTCCGAGGCAGAGGTGGGGGCAAACATGGCAAGAGGGGGATGGCCAGAAGAAAGCCACGGGCGCCGCCCCCCGGCCACCGCCTCCCTCCAGCGTCTACGTGTCCCGCTCTTTTCGGAGACGGCCAGCTCTCTCCCCCAAACCCCAGCAAGACAGCGCGGCGCCCAGACCCTCGCCGTCGTCTTCTCAGGGTTTATTTCCAGCCCCGCCCCTCCGAGGCCTGGCCTCGCCCCATCTGAGGCCCGTCCCCGCCCCTCTGAGGCCTGGCCACGCCCCCCAGCCCGAGCCGCGCTCGGGCGACCTCAGGCGGGGGCCTGCACGCGACAGCAGCGAGCCCCCGTCCAGTCCATGCCCGCGCACTGGCAGTGGCAGGTGGTCTCGGCGCGCACGTCCCACGAGCCGCAGGCGGAGCCACAAGTGCAGGCGGTGACGGCGAAGCCTGCCGGCGAGAGGGGAGGGAGCTTGGCCCCGAGCCGGAGGCTACGGGCCTGGGGGTCGGAGGGGGCTGGAGGCTCCAACACCTGGGAATGGGGGCCGCAGTGCTTGCGGCAGGGAGGCCGGCGGCTGGGGGGCCTGGACTCTCCAGTGTCCTAAGGAAATGCGGTCCCGGAGCGGGGGCCAGCCCCTCCTGCGGGGAGGGCTGGGGCTGCAGACCAGGACTCCAGGGAAGCGGACTCGAGCAACCGAGGCTGGGGGCGCCTGGGGGGCTCAGCTGGTTAAACCTCGGACTCAGCTCGGGATCCCAGGGTTGTGGGATCGAGCTTCGCGTTGGGCTCCTGCTGAGCCTGGAGCCTGCTTGGGATCCTCTGTCTCCCTCTCTCTCTGCCCCTCCCTTCCTCTGTCTCTCTCAAAATAAAGAAACCTTTAAAGGGAAAGAAATAGAGGCTGGTCTTAGGGGGAGGGGGTACGGGGTACTGGGAATATAACTGAGAGCCTGGACAAAGGACTTCTGTACTCACCTAAGGGGCAGGTGGCCAAGTCACCCCTGGAGGTGACCGTTCGGCAGCTCAGGCCGATGGTCCTTATTGTCTCAAGGACTGTGGGAGAAGAAGGGACCGAATGAGACCAAGCTGCCCCTGCCCCACTTTCATGCTGCCGGGGTGGTTTGGAGACCCGCCCAGGGGGTCTGGAAAGCGCTTTGGAGGAGGGCCCAGGTGGTCGGGGCCCTGGTGGAGAGCGAGAGCCGTGGGCGGGCAGCTCACCGCCTCCCAGGCTCCCATGAGTGTTTTAGAGGAAGGAGGATTTGGGGCTTCTGCTGAAGGCCGAGCTGCATGGGGGCTGCGGTTGGGTCGGGTCTGGGGGTGAGGTTTGGTTCTGGTTGGGGCTGGCTTCACGGTGGCTCTATGTCAGGAGTTAGAGGGGTTTCTGAGGCCCCTGCTGAGGGTCCTCACTTGAGCGGGTGCCGTCCTGGATCTTCTCATTGATGGCTTCCTCCACTGGACACAGAGACCTGCCACACACCAGCAGCCCCAGGACAGGGAGGAGGAGGAGGGGAAGAGCCTTCATTCCGCAGGCACTGCAAGAGGGGACCAAGACACCCACAGCTGGGTCCGGGGAGGATGGGGCCTACAGAGCAGGAGGGATATGGAACCCTGGGTCCCTGTGGGGGACGCGGCTGGAGTCCCTGCTTTGCCATGGCCCCCTCGGGCTGGGGCTCTGGGCTGAGCCAGGGCTGGGCTCTGGGCAGCCGTCACTTACCCTCTGGATGGACTCAGCAGGCCAAATCTCGGACACTGATTTCGTGCCCCTGCCACATGTCCCTCTTTAAAGCTTCTGAATGTGGAGCTTCCTGTCTTGGCAAAGTTTCTTGGCCCCCTGACCCTCCCATCCCACATCCAGGGCCAAGAGGAAGCCCCCAGGCCAGACTCCAGGGGCCTAGGGGTGGGAAGCCCTGCCACAGTTTTCCCCATTCAAGAGCCCCCCCCTTGTCACATCCGGGCTGGGGCTGGTCCAGGAGGTAGTGCCTGGGGCATGATTCCAGAAGCCCTGGTTCCAGACGCTGGGAGTTTTGCATGCAGGGGTGGGGAGTGCAGGCGAGGCCAAAATAACCTCCCCGTGTGTGAACTGCATAGGAGGTTCATACCCGGATGCCCATCAACAATGGAATGGATACATTCATGGTTTATTTTCCTTCAATGGAACGATCCACAACAGATGGTGACAAACGACAGCCCATGGGACAAATCTGGCCCACTGTCTATTTCTGTGCAGCCCAGGAGTTAAGCATGGTTTTACGTTTTGGGGTTTTTTGCGTTTTTTTTTTTTTTAATTATTATTTTTTCAGGGCGAGAGAGACAGAGCGTGAGCGTAGGAGCAAAGAGAGAGAGATGCAGAATTCGAAGCAGGCTCCAGGCTCTGAGCTGTCAGCACAGAGCCCGACTGGGCGCTCGAACTCACGAACCATGAGATTATAACCTGAGCTGAAGTCGGACGCTTAACTGATCGAGCCACCCAGGCGCCCCAGAACCTCATTCCTTTTTATGGCTAATATTCCTCTGTATGGACAGGCCACCTTGTGTTTATCCATTCTTCTGTTAGTTGTCGTGTGCATTGTTTCCACCTATTGGGTGTCGGGAATGATGCCTCTGTAATCATCGGTGTATAAACATCTCTGAATCCCTGCTTTCAGGTTTCTTGGGTATATACCCCGGAGTGGGATTGCTGGATCATATGGCAATTCTATGTTTAACTCTTTGGGGAGCTGCCAAAGAGTTTTTACATTTTTAAATCGTTGGGGGGAAAAAATGTAATCCTTAGTGACATATGAAACGTATATGAAATTCAAATCCCAGCGCCCATAAATAAAGCATTCTTGGAACGTGGCCATGGCCACTATTTTATAGATTATCTGAGGCTGCTTTTCCTAGGTCAGTGGCAGAGTTGAGAAGTTGTGACAGAGACTGACTATATGGCCTACAGAGGTGAACCTGGCTATATCTGGCCCTTTACAGGAAAAAAAAAAAAAAAAATTGCCCACCCCGGTCAACAGAAATGAGTATGAATGAGAGATCACACTGTATCGTTTGCAGCTATATGCAATAGTCTGGAAGATTCTCACCATTATAATTGTGAGCAAAAGAATCTAGGCCAGGGGTGCCTGGGTGGCTCAGCTGGTTAAGTAAGCATTCGACTTCGGCTCAGGTCATGATCTCACAGCCCATGGGTTCGAGCCTTGCTCTGTGCTGACAGCTCAGAGCCTGGAGCCTGTTTCAGATTCTGTGTCTCCCTCTGTCTCTGCCCCTCCCCTGCTCATGTTCTGTCTCTCAAAAATAAACATTAAAAAAAAAAGTAAAAAGTAAAAACAATCCAGATCCAAAAAATAATATACCACACAAATTCATATACTAAAAAGGACCAAAAATGGGTGCCTGGGTGGCTTAGTTGGTTGAGTGTCCAACTCTTGGTTTTGGCTCAGGTCAAAATTTCACGGTTCGTGGGTGTAAGCCCCGCGTGGGGCTCTGTGCTAACAGCATGGAGCCTGCTTGGGATTCTCTGTCTCCCTCTCTCTTTGTCCCTCCGCTGTTCACACGATCTCTCTCAAAAATAAATTTGAGGGGCGCCTGGGTGGCTCAGCCAGTTGAGCGACTGACTTAGGCTCAGGGCATGATCTCACTGTTCGTGAGTTCGAGCCCCGCGCCCGGCTCTGTGCTGACAGCTCGGAGCCTGGAGCCTGCTTCGGATCCTGTGCCTCCCTCTGTCTCTGCCCCTCCCCCACTCATGCTCTATCTCTGTCTCAGAAATAAATAAACATTAAAAAAATTAAAAAAATAAATTTGAAAAATATACATTAAAAAAAAAACAAAAGGACCAAAAAAAGAAGAAAGGAAAAAAAAAAGCACAACGAATCTATGCTGTTGGAGGATGGAAGTTTCCTGGGGAGTCTGATGAGAAAAGGGCAGATGGAGGGTTTCTGGGAACGGAGTGAAAAATTTGAGCTTACGCTCAGATCCGCACCCGTGTCTTTCTGTATGTCGTATTTTGGTGAAAGTGATAGGTGTGTGTGAAATCCCTGTGTAAAAACAGCCGTGTACACGAGCCAAAGTATAGGCAATGCTTATTGAGCACCTACTATGTACCAGATGTGACGCTATGCACGTGTGTGTGGTGGGGAGCAAGGGGACACCCCTCCCCCTCACATCCCGCCATGCACTTTGCCCTGTCGGAAGAAGACAGACACCAAGAGAGTGCTCAGCCAGCCTCAACCCCCACCAGTCACTTGTGCCCTGAAGGACAGGAACCCGGTTCTGGGAGAACTTCTGACATTAGAATGTCCCACCCAAGGGACGCCTGGGTGGCTCAGCTGGTTGAACGTCTGACTCTTGATATCGGCTCAGGTCATGATGCCATGGTTCATGGGTTCGATCCCCGCATCGGACTCGGCACTGACAATGCAGGATTCGCTCTCCCTCCCTCTGCCCCTCCTCTCCCCCTTTCAAAATAAATAAACTTAAAAAAAAAGAAGAAGAACATTCTTCCCCAGTGGAAGAATCCAGGGAGAGTTTGTGGAGGAAGAGATGGCTGAGAAGAAATCAGAGGATGAGACAAGTTAAGCAAAAGAACCCGTGAGAGAGGGCTTTCTGGGTGGAAGGAACAGCATGTCCCAAGGCCCTGGGAAAGGACAGGATGCACCAGCTTTGAGGAACTGAAAGAAAACTAGGGGGGCAGGAAGGCAGAGAGCCTGGCTGGGATAAGCAATGTCACAGGCTCCCTTCCTTGAAGGGACAGACACAGCTTGGGCACAAGGGTGACTCGGGAGGCAGCAAAAGTCATTGTTTGAGAGTTCTGGCTCTTCAAACCCTTTGGTCTCAGAACTTTTCGGGTAAAAGCTTTTGAGGGGCACAGAAGTAGCAGCTCTGACTTCAGGTTGGGTGAAAAGCAGGGGGAGTATGAGGAACCCCTAGGATTCCTTGGAATCTTAGTTTGAAAACCCTTAGTTAAGTAACAGGAAAGGGCCACAGCCCTTTTCATTGTCTTTAAAGAAAAATAAAATATTTTCGGGATGCTTGGCTGGCTCAGTCAGAAGAGCATTCGACTTCTGATCTCTGGGCTGTGAGTTCCAGCCCCACGTGGGGTGTAGAGATTACTACAAAAAGGCAAAGTTAAAAAAAAAAGAAAAAGAAAAAGAAAAGGGGCACCTGGGTGGCTCGGTGGACTGAGCATCTGACTCTTGGTTTAGGCTCAGGTCGTGATCTCAAGGTTCATGGGATGAGTCCCTCACGGACCTATGCTAATAGCACGGAGCTTGCTTGGGATTCTTCCTCTCTCCCCACCCCTCCCCCACTCATGCATGGGCTCTCTTTCTCTCTCTCTCTCTCTCTCTCCCTCTCAAAATAAATATTAAAAAAGAAAGAAAGAAAGAAAATAGAAGTGCCTGGGTGACTCAGTTGGTTAAGTGTCCAACTTCAGCTCAGGTCATGATCTCCGGGTCTGTGAGTTCGAGCCACGTGTCAGGCTCGCGTCGAGCTCTGGGCTGACAGCTCAGAGCCCAGAGCCTGCTTCGGATTCTGTGTCTCCCCTCTCTCTCTGCCCCCCCCACCCCGCCCACACACAAACACTCATGCTGTCTCTCTTGTCTCTCAAAAATAAACGTTAAAAAAATCTTAAAAAAAGAGAAAATGTTTTCATTATCCCTGACTTCTTTTTTTTAAGTTTATCTATTTATTTTGATAGGGAGCGACAGAGAGAACTCAAGAGGGGGAGGGGCAGAGAGAGAGGAGGAGAGAGCCCAAATCAAGAGTCAGACACTTAAGCGACCAAGCCACCCCTTTTTACCCGCCCCCCAGATTTCTATCAATGAAACTGAGTTCTAGTGGCCTCGATTTTGCATCAAATGCTATCAAATAAAATTCCAGAGCCAGGCCTTTAAAATGTATAGTATGGCAATCACACACTTTATTGAGGGATGATTTTCGTTAAATAAACCACATCTATCTTAAGCATTCAGTTGGATGCATTTTGACAAACATATATACCTGCAGGCAGCACGAATGTTTTGTTTTTTCCCAAGTATTGTCTCTTTGAAAATAAGGTGTAATTTACATGAAGTAAAATTCATCCTTTTTACTGAGGTCTATGAGTTTCCACAAAAGCATAGAGCTGTGTGATTATCAATACCAAATGCTTTTTTCTTTTAATATTTATTGTTGAGAGAGAGACAGAGACAGAGCGTGAGCAGGGGAGGGGCAGAGAGAGAGGGAGACACAGAATCTGAAGCAGGCTCCGGGCTCCGAGCTGTCAGCCCAGAGCCCGATGTGGGGCTCGAACTCACAAGCCATGAGATCATGACCCGAGCTGAAGTCGGACGCTTAACCGACTAAGCCACCCAGGCGCCCCCAACACCAAAGTCTTCTAACTTAAATGATGGTTGGAAAAAAAGGAGTTTCCCAACAATCTGAAGGAAACCTGTGTCCTGAAGTCTACTGCAGACAGAGAGGATTTTTGTGCCCCGTACAACTGGTTCTCCTGTGTGGTGCAGCAGATCCTGGAAATATTCACAACTGTTAGCGGCTTGTGTTCGCCTCGGTTACTGTACATGTGCCCTTGAAGGATTGCTTTGCAGGCACGGAGCCTGGGGAACTGACCTCTAGAAGCAACATGAGCTTCCGGTTGGTTTCTCGCCTCCCTGGGCAACAGACAGCTTGCTGTTCTGGTGACAGAGCTGAGCTGACAGGTGGCTGAGCCAAATCAGGAAAGAATCATTGACACTTGCTTCCTGTCCCGCATGAATGACAGGAAAGTAAAAGCCTCGGAACGCTGCCCGATTTCTTTAAGCGAGAGCTGGCGAGCCTGGCTTCATTTATAAACACTTCTGACCTGGTGGGGGAGGGGTGGGGCGGGCGGGGAGTCTGCAGGCAGAAGGGGGAGTCTAAGCAGCAGCCAGCAAACAGCACAGGTTTGGAGACGATAAGCTGTGGGCTCTGGCAGGAGCTGACCAGGCCAGGCTGTCCCCTGGGGCAAGGAACAGAGAGAGTCTGGAGGCCGGGTGGTAAAGATCATGGAGTTTTCCAGTGTTAACTCCCTGAGATTTTCCTTTGCAGAGACCTACTCCCGCCTCTCAGCGTCCCTGGCTCGGTTCCTTGGGCCTGTTGCCTCCTTGCGGAATATTTTCCATCGTGGAGGCTCCTCAGGGAGCTCTGAGGCGATCCCATCTACTGTTTGTGGAGAAATTTACACATGTGACCACCATCCTGTCAGGTAGATGAGGTTATTATCTCGACAAAAGGGGTTGTTGAGGCTCAGAGAGGCTAAGTGATTTGCCTGAGGTCACACAGCAAGTTGTCCCCACTTTCCTTAAAAAAATAAAAAGAAGGGTAGGGGCCTCTGGGTGGCTCAGTCGGTTAAGTGTCTGACTCTTGATTTTGGCTCAGGTCATGATCTCAGGGTCGTGAGATTGAGCCCCGTGTCGGGCTCTGTGCTGACAGCTCAGAGCCCAGAGCCTGCTTCGGATTCTGTGTCTCCCTCTCTCTCTGCCCCACCCCCGCTCATGCTCTGTCTCTCCCTGTCTCAAAAATAAAAATGAAAAATTTTTTGGAATTAAAAAATTAAAAAAAATAAAAGGAATTCCAAGAATACAGAAGTTTATAAAATAAATGTCCCCCATATTCCTACTCATGCAGAGTAATCAAAAAATGGGGCGATTACAGAGCAACCTGCACCCCCCCCCCCACCTTCAGCTGAGGAATATGAATATAAGGGGATAGAGGGGAGGTCTCATCTGGCCAGAGCCTCCACACCCCGCCTCCACCACGGCCTCCCGCGCTCCCTACGACCGCCTTTCCAGTTCTCCAAGCAGCCACGTGCAGTTTTCCAAAATGGGAAAACTCACCTGGGTGAAGTCGATCCTTTCAAAGGGGAGATTTCAGGCTCAGATTTGCCCAATGCCAAAATCTTCCCTTTTAACTAAGGCATGTTCCCACCCCAACCATGGGGAGCGTGGTACATGGACCAGGGAGGGGGTGCATGGAGAGCAAAGTCAGGGGGGTAGAAAGAGTTTTGTAGAAACTGCCTCCATCCAGCCTAGCTTTTTTAGATTTCACATATTAATTTTTTTTAATTGTTTTTAATATTTATTTATTTTTGAGAGAGAGAGAGAGAGAGAGACAGAGCAGGGGAGGGCAGGGAGAGAGGGAGACACAGAATCCGAAGCGGGCTTCAGGCTCTGAGCGGTCAGCACAGAACCTGACATGGGGCTCGAACTCACAGACCGTGAGATCATGACCTGAGCCAAAGTTGAATGCTTAACCAACTGAGCACCCCAGGCGCCCTTCAATCTTTTTTTTTTTTTTTTTTAGTGCTTATTTATTTTTGACAGAGAGACAGAGACTGAGAGAGAGTGGGGGAGTGGCAGAAAGAGGGAGACAGAGGATCTGAAGCAGGCTCAGCGCTGACAGCTGAGATCCCAATGCGGGGCTTGAACCCATGAACCACAAGATCATGACCTGAGCTGAAGTCAGATGCTTCACGGACTGAACCGCCCAGGCGTCCCTAAAATAGCTCTTATAAGGAAAAGCAACTGAAATGTTAGTTTCATTATGCTCATCGACTCGGCTCTGGGGCTGTGAAAGATGATCGTTTCGCAAGGTCCTCCAAAAGTCCTAAAAATACAGAAAATTCCTTGACAGCTGTAATCAGGTCATAGAAAGTCCTAAACCATTTTACCTTTTCCTGGCACCCTATGGCTGTGGAAAACGCCTCCCGCTATCTTGCATAAATGTCATACGCTCATCTGGGCGGTGGACAGTTTACCAAAGTAAACAGAGGAGGGTAATAAAGTGCAGTAAATAGTGTCCCATTCTCTAGGAAGGTGTTTTTTGTTTTTTTGTTTTTTGTTTTTTTAATGTTTGTTTATTTTCGAGAGGGGGAACAGAGGATCCGGAGTGGGCTCTGTGCTGACAGCAGAGAGCCCAGGGCGAGACTCGAACTCGCGAACCTGTGAGATCATGCCCTGAGCCGAAGTCAGATGCTTAACCGACTGAGCCACCCACGTGTCCCCCATACAACAATCTTAAAAAAAAAACAAAAACAAAAACAAAACTCATAGAAAAAAGAACAGATAGGTGGTTGTCAAGGCGGTTCGGGGGGAGGGGTGAAGGTGAAGGTTGTCAAAAGGTCCAAACGTCCATCTAGAAGATGAATGAATTCTGGGGACTACAGCTAACATTACTGTATTGTATATGTATTCTTTTAAGTTTGTTTATTTTTTCTGAGGGGGGAGGGGCGGAGAGAGGGAGAGAGAGAATCCCAAGCAGGCTCAGTGCTGCAAACTGCCTTATAAGAGAATAGATTTGTAAAAGTTCTCACCACACACGCGCACACACGCACACACACACATTCACACACGGTAACTATGTGTGGGGTTGGATGTGTTAAGTAACCTATTACAGAAATCATTTTGCAATACATCCATATATCAAATCACTACCTTGTACACCTTACATTTATACCGTGTTATATGTCAATTACATTTCAGTAAAGTTGGAGGGAGAGAGAGTCCACACGAGGGAAACCATACAGTGTTTGTCTTGCTCCTTCTGACTCGCTAAACGAGGCTTCACATGGATCTGCAGAACCATCCAGAATGGGGCACCACACAGAGTGACTGCTTCGTACGTGTTGCCTTCCCTTACCATTATTCCATTATTTTCCCAGAATTTCCCCAGCCGCCGACAGGGATTGAGGCTCTGAGTGCTCTCAAAAAGCACTGTGGTCACTAGAGGCAGGGGTGGGGGGTGGGGCAGAGCCCCAGCCGGGACCTCCCCGTCCTGTCCTGTCCCCACCGGCACCCCAGCCCTGATGACTCCGTCCGTCTCTGGCCCCCGCTGGAGCAGAAACTTCCCACTCACAAGACAATTTCTTCACTCTCGATGCCTTTTCACAATATTCTTGGCAGCTGTTGGTTAACTTGCGTTTTAAGATTTTGAGTAACTTTAGAACAACAGAAAAGGGAAGCTCGCCTCGCCTCCTCGCTGTCTGGGCTCCCGTGGAACAGACATTCTCCTTTGATGTTCCTCCCTGTCTGGAGGTTTCCTTGGCTCACTGAGTCACACTCACTTCCCGTTCCTGTGCTGGGGCCACGGAGCCCCTTCCTACCAAGGAAGGTGAAGGCGTGGGGCACTCCTTCCTCTGCCCCTTCCTCTGCGGGGGTCCTGCCTGTCCCCATGTGGCCACCACCCCTCCAGCGAGCCCTGGAGCCTCACGTTTGCTGTAAATTGAGCAAGTTCGAGACCACAAACCTTTCCCCTCCTTGTATGACTTGGATGAGGTATTATTCTAGAAGAGGCCCCAGGGCACGGCAAGGGTGGAGAACTCCCACTCGGTGCATTCCTGATGCTGAGAACCTTAGTCCTCACTTCTTCTGGGGCGGGCCCTCGGACCCTCCAAAGCGCTGATGTTAGCCTGAGAAATCCTTTTTTGCTCCCTTTGTGGGGCCCTCCTTCTTAGCCTGCCCAGGGCTGGTCCCCATTAGAGTGTTAAATAATAATAATATTGTATCAATAATGCATTATTATGATGATCATCATTACCACAGCCAGAGTTTCCTGGATTCTTCCTAGTTGCTTACAATGTGACCGTCCATCACATGGTCTCCACCCCAGACCTCCCTGATAAACTCAGATCCTGCTGCCTCCTGGGGCTCCTGGGGAGAATACCGAAGACAATGTATCAGGTTGTTGCTTTCTGTGGCTTTCTATGTCCAACTAGTTGCGGAGGGAAAGGTCATTTGAGAAGGATCCCAGCTAATTCCAGTGGAAGGATTAATAAGGTTGGAAATAAGCCTCAAGAAATCATGGGTCCAGGCGTTGAGACTTGATAGCAGCTAACACCTTTATGGGGAGAACTGGTGGGGACAAGGGGGCATATACCCCACTCCCCCCAACCCACAGATCAATTGAAACATCATGACATTATGGATCCCCTGAGAAGGTACAAGTATCCAACTCCACCAGGGAGAGAGGATTCTCATCTACAGCTTAAGCTGATCTAGGCTATGGTGCTAACCACCTGTTGATCGAGGAAACCGCACGGTGGGGATGGTGGGGACAGACGCTAAGGAACAAGTTGCATAGGGTCACGAAGAAGCAGCCAGCCAAATCCAGAATGGGGGCCATTCCCCAGGACAGGAAGACAACCCCAAAATGTCCTAGTTGGGATAAATGTCCTGAGGAGATAAGGCACTGTGACATTTGAGCTAAAACGAGAAGGAGGGAAGGATATGGAGATTGGGGGAAAGAGCATTGTAGGCAAAGAGAACAGGTGCAAAGGCCCTGTGGCTGGAAGAGCGTGGTGTGTTTGAGAGACAGCAGCAAGTCCAGCCTTGCTGTGGCTGAGGGAGCCAGTGGAGTCACGGAGGGACCTTGTTAAAGCAGAGAGAGGGAGGTTGGATCGTATTCCCATAGGAAGGTTTTGAGAAGTCTGAGTAATGCCTGCAGAGGGCTTGGCATGATGCCTGCGACATGGTCAGGGCCCGACACTGCTGGCTGCTGTGGCCCAGAAGGGTCTGTGAATATCTGTTTGAATCAAAATGTCCTTAAGTCGGAGACGTGACAACATCTCCCAGGTACAAATAAGGGGCAGAGGCCGGTGTAAGCACCAATTTTGTTGCTGCGGGGAAGCACGGAGTCACCGCTGGCTTACTTCTTGTCGTTTCCAGCCAGGGCCACCCAAACTCCAGGCGCAGACTGGAAAGTGTGAAGAAACCGAAAAATTGGGCCACAGCGCCCCCTGGTGCTCGCAGCGCTCACCTGCTTAAGCGACTTCCCCCCCCCCCCCCCCCCCCCCCCCCCCCCCCCCCCGGAAAGCGAGTTTAAATATTAAACTGTGAAACTATCTCCCTCCCACTCCGGCTCGGCCAGTTAAAAGGCTTCCCTGCCGAGGCCTGGCGGGGAGCCGGGCCTCCAAGGCGGGCGTCTCACCGCCACCCCGCACCCCACTCCCTCGACGGACCCTGTGCATCTTCCCGCCCTGTTGGGAGTTTCGTGTAAATCCTAGAAGTAGAATTGCGGGGTCAGAGTGTTCAGCGCTTCTCCAAGGCCCCACCTGCAAAACTGCGTGGGCGATTTTTTTCTGGGGAAAAAAAGTCCTTAGATTTCCCCGAATTCTCAAAAGGATAAGGGGGCTTAAATCAGGGCCACGTCCTCCAGGACTGGTAAGGAAGCTTCCTGTGCGTCCTGCCTCTGCCCATGCCTTCCCGGTCCCAGTCTTGGACGGGCCACATCCCGAGGTGATAGAATGGAAATAAGCAACGTTCCACTGGGGGGCGCTGTACCCACCCATCCAGACCCCCTCCCCTGGCACCCCCCCCCCCCCCCAGCGGAACCTCTTCACCAGCATTAGATGCGGTCCCCACCTGTCCTGGCTCACATCCCTTCTGTGGTTTCCCACTGCACCAGCAGAGGCCAGATCCTCACCCTGGGCCCCCAGAGGCCCCGTGTGGCTCTCAGATTTTATTACCCCTTAATATCTCTTTTGCTCCGTCTCAATCTCTTGCCTTTGTGTCCAGGTGCCCTCCCTCCCTCCCTTCCCTGACTCCTTTTTTGTGTGTGTGTTTACTTTTGAGAGTGTGAGTAGGGGAGGGGCGGGGGGGGGGGGCTGGACAGAGGATCCCAAGGGGGCTCCGGGCTCCGCACTGACAGCAGAGAGCCCGATGCAGGGCTCAAACCCGCGAGATCACAACCTGAGCCGAAGTCAGACACTGAACTGACTAAGCCACCCAGGTGCTCCTGACTCCTCCTTCCATTCTCAACTCAGACTTCCCCTTCCTCCAGGAAGCCCTTCTTGACTGCTCCCAGACTGGGTGGATTAGGGTATCCTCTGGGCTCCCACAGCCCCCTCTGCTTGCTGTCCACCTGGCTCTGCATCTGTGCCCCAGAGAGAACGGTCACCATGTGTCCTATTCACGCTGTGAGACCCGTTTCTCCTTTCGGCCGAGTGTTACGGGCTGAGTTGTATCCGCCCAAACTTCATGTTGAAGTCCTAACCCCCAGAACCTCAGAATGTGACTGCATTTGGAGACAGAGTCTTTTACGGGATAATTAGGTTAAAATGAGGTCATTAGGGTGGGCCTTAATCCAATATGACTGGTGTCCTTATAAGAGATTAGGACACAGACAAGCAGGTGAATAACCATGTGAAGACACAGGGAGAAGAGGACATCTAGGTGTCTACTTGTCAAGGTGCGAGGCCTCAGCCGCCACCTTGACCTCGGACTTCCAGCCTCCAGAACCGCGAGAGAATACATTTCTGGTGTTTAAGTCACCCAGAATGTGGTACTTGGGTATGGTGGCCCTGTCACACTCGTGTACCCTCTGAACACCCCGGGCGGGGGGAGGACGATGAGCAGAGTTCTAACTCTGGGGTGGGAAGCGGGCACGGTTTGCTGTGTGCCTGTCCTCCCACCGAAGACGACTCTGATCCCAGGAGCTGGAGAAGCCCCCAAGCCTTGTACGGGTCCAGGTCTCAGGAAGACAGTTCCCGGGGGGCGGGGGGTGGGGGGGCAGGATGCAGGGTCCGTTCTGCTTAATAACACTAAGAGTCCCATCAGGGCCGCCAAGATAACTCTAGTGACAGTGGAGGAACAGCAGCTGTCACACTGTTTTGCTATCAGCTTTCTGGCACCATCCCTTATCTCCTCTGCAAAGCTGCTGCCGTCACTGGCCCCGATTTTTGGATGCACGGAGAAGCCAGCGGGTCGGCCAAGGAGCCAGTGTTCAAACCGAGCCCAATCCTTAACCTTGGCCCCGGCTTAAGATGCAATCTGGCGGGATGAGTCCTGGGTCCTGGGTCCTGAGACACAGGTCAGGGAGGTGGGCCCACGGGAGGCTGGCCCAATACGGCTCCCTCGGAAAGAAGGCGAGGTGGGCACTGGCTGGCAGACAGAAGGGAGGATTTTATTTCTCTGGAAGGGGAGGGGGAGGGGGAGCGGGTCAGGGCAGGGCAATGTCCTCCAGCTTCTGGTCCAGCGTCTTGAGGTCATCCAGGAAGCGGGTTGGAGTGAGGATGTGTGACGAGCCTGGACAGTAAGGGAGGGTTGGGGTGGGGGGGAGGCAGTCTCAGGACCCCCAGCTGAGGTCCTTGGGAAAGCAGCCTCTGATTCTGAGGACACAGGGGTCCTTAGAAACACGGGGGTCTGGCCCGCAGGTGACCCCCTCCCTGGGAGGCCCAGCCCCGGCGCCAGCCCCCGGGGAAGCTCAGGATACAGGCAGATTCAAGCCCTGCGTGGGCTCCAGGCTTTGGGGACCCAGCTGGGAGTCCAGCTGTCAGCCCCCCCCCCCTTCCTCCAAGGCACCTAGGAGACCAGCCCCAGCACCCAGGGACCCCAGTCCCGGCTGCTCACCAATGAGCACCTCCCACTTGCCATCGGTGGCCCTGGTCACCTCATAGGCGGCCCTCATCTCTGACATGGCCACGCCGCCCATGACATAGATGATGAGCCGGGGCCCCGCCCGTGCCTCCAAACCGGCCTTGTTCTTGTGCCAGTGGCCGAAGCGGGCACTGTGCAGGGGGAGGAGGGCAGAGGTCAGTCTCCGGGCAGGAGACTCTCCGCCCGCCCTCACAACCCTCAGCTAACATGGGCGGGGGTGGGGGGGTGTCCCCTGGGGCCCTCACCTGACTGCAGCCTGGGAGCTGGAGGTGGGGGCGGGGTCGGACACAAAGGGCCACAGCTTTCTGTCCAGCCGGTCCTCCACGACATCCTGGGGGCCACAGAGGGAGCCTCAGGTGATGGGGCCTGGGGTCTGGAGCCCCCCTCCCCGGGTTTGTTCAGGGGCCAAGATCCTGGCAGACAGGAGCCCCCATCTGTATCTCTAGCCTTTGGGGACCCAGAAGTTTGTATCTGCAGTTCCTTGGGGACCCAGGAGTCCAGGCTCCAGAGTCCATAGGGATGGGAGGGGGAGGCCTGCTGGGCCCCTGAGTGGGGAGAGGTACCAGGTTCCAGAGGAACAGCAGGCAGGAGGCAGGCCCCTTGGCCTGCTCCTTTTTGTTGTTGCTGTTTTGCGCCCCCAGGATGGGCAGGGCCAGGTGGTGGGGAGGGTTAAGGGGGAGCAAGGGGACTTTTGGTGGGGGCAGCAGGGGAAGAGAATAGAGGGGGACACAGGAAGGAGCCAGCGGTTGGACAGGAAATGGGGCTCCCCCACGAGGTGCCCATCTGGTCCCAATTACTTGGATGTCAGCTTGGGACACTCCCCGGCAGAGCAGATCGGATGCCAGAGGGATGCCCGTAATGAGGGATATTCCCTTAAGCCCTGAGGCTTAGCACCATGACATGAAGAGGACTGAGCCCCCACCTAGTCAAGGGCAGGACTTGGCGGGGGTGGGGGGGCACAGGGGGAGGTCAGGCCCCACCAGTGGTACCTCCATCACATCCTTGATGACTGGGGTCCAGCGGGATAACTGATAGGTGGGCTCCAGGCGCTCCCTCCGTTCTAGCCGACTTGAGGTCCCAGAGCCCTACAGGTGGTGGTGGGATGGAGGGGGGAGTGGTGGGACAGTGGGAGGATGGGGGAGAAGGAGGCGGGTCACAGATGGGGCTGGGGCTCGTCTGGCTTGGGGGAAGGGCTGGAGAAAAAGATGGAGAAATGGAACAGAGGAGCAGAGAGACAGGGAAGAAAGAGAGAGAAGGAGAAAGGGGCAGGGAGAGGGAGAAAGAGGGAAGGAAAAGGGAGGGAGGGAGAGGAGAGAAAATGAGAGAGAGAGAGAAATACGGATGAAATGAGACCAAGCGATGGGGCAGAGAGAAAGACAAGGAGAGGAGGTGGGGATGAGAAAACGGGAGCCAGGAGGTGGGCACAGGGCGACAGACAGGGGCTGGGAGGGGGATGAGGGACAGGCGAGGGGGACACGAGAGCCTCCCCGGCAGTGGAGGCAGGGTCAGGGAGGTGGGGACACACAGGGCCAGAGGGAGACAGGAGCGGCTGGGCAGGCAGCTGGGTGCAGGAGGCTGCTGAGTGTGTGTTTTGGGTGGGAGGTCGTCCAAGACCTCCAAGAGACCGGGGTCGACCGTGTGCCCTGATCCCAATGCTCGAGACCCTGCTGTCTGCCCACCAGGGCCTCAGGCCACACACCCCACCCCACACCATGACCGGGGCCAAGGTTCTGACTACACCTCGCTGCCCTGCTTATCATGCGACCCAAGACTGATGACAGCTGTGGGGCCCGCCGGTCCCAGACCTGATCCTGCACAGACCTCTCTGTCCTCCAAGAGCCACACCAAACCCTGTGCCCTGGCCCCGATGATGTGCCCTCCGCCCCCCGGGACCCAGGTTCTGACTCTCACGGGCACCCCCCCTCCCCATACCCACATTTGCTTCCTGCCCAGTCTCTGACCCACAGCCTGCTCCCGGCATACCCCGGGGTTGGTGACCGTGCCCCCCAGCAGCTCTAGGTTCCGGATGAGGCTGCTGTGTGCCTGCACGTTGGCATGCTGGATCAGCTTGGCCAGATTCTCCTCACTCACACCTGGCGGAAGAGGACGGGGGAGGGAGGGGCTCCTGTAGATGGGATTCTCACGAGGGGGGCCGGCTTGGGGAGGGGGGGGGGACAGAAGGTGGCCATGGGGCTCCTGGGTGGTGGCGGAAGGAGGTCCCCAGACTGTGATGGGGGCATCCTGCATTTGGGGTGGGGTGGGGGGTGGTCCTCAGGACCGAGGGAGCCACTGGGGCAGGTGCTAGGAGGATCCCAGAATTCTGGATGGAGATCCCAGAGAGGACAGATGGGGGAACCTCTGGAATTAGTTGAGGGGGCTAAGTTCGGAGGAGTCATAGATGTGGGGGTCCCTGTGTCAGTGGAGCCCTCGTGTCGATCAAAGTTCCCCTAGGTTAACGGAGGGGGGGTTCCCAGGGTCGAGAGGGGTATCTGCGGGGTCCAGTGTGCTTGGGGAGTGGAGGCGGCCCAAGGTCAAGGAAATTATGGGGTAGAGACAATCCCAGGATCATTACAGACCCCAGTGGACGGGGGTGTCCAGGGGCCCTCCCCCAGCCCACCGTTCCGCAGAAGGATGTAGAGCAACAGGGCCCGGATCTTGTCATAGGCTGGCACCGCCGCGTCCAGCAGCACGGGCACGATCAGCTTCATGGCGTCCTTGATCTTCTCACCCTCTGCATCTGAGCCCATGGCCAAGTCCTGCGGGCCGGGGGCGGGGCCAGGGCTGGGACACCCGCAGGGTTCTCGGCAGCACCCTGGGGACCCGCTTCATCCTACTACTGGGTCTCCGAAGATTTCATCCCTGTCCATCAACAGGTCCCGCCCCTCACAAGGCCCCACCTCTCCACAGGCCCCAACCCCGGGTCCTACCTCTCTATGCACCTGCCCACACCCATGTGCCAGGCCGGCCTCTGCACGGGATCCACCCCTCTCGCAGGCCACACCCCTACAAGGCTCCTCCCCTGCAGACCCGGCCCCCTCACGACAGGCCCGCCTCCCCGAGGCCCCGCCCCCTGCCCCAGGCCCACGCCCACCTGCTCCACAGCGCACAGCTTCTCCACCGAACCCTTGAAGTGCTTCATGCAGTCGTCGGCCAAATTCAGGTGCGTAGAATACTGCGGGGTGGAGGGTGGGGATGTGGGAGTTGGGGGTAACAGGCACTGAGACCCAGCCAGGAGTCTGGCGGCAGAGGGGGAGGGGCCAGGTTCTCCCGCCCCCGCGCTCACCTTGTTCAGCTCCTTCTGGTATTGAGGCATCTTTTTCAGGATGTGGGACAGGTCTTTGATGTTGGCCTGGGGACAGGGAGGCCGTGAGGCCCCGCCCTGCCCACCCCAGATCCCACTCCAGACCCCGCAAACAGATTGGGGCCCCGCCCCTCTCTGTGGGGGCAGGGCACCGTCCTGCCCATCCCGACGCAGGCCTGCCCCTACCTTGTCGGTGGTCAGCCTCTTGCTCTCACAGAACGTCTTCAGGAGCTCCGTGACCCTCCTGGCGGTGACAGCGGGCAGGGATGAGGTTGAGGGCTGGTGCCAAGGCTGTGGTTTGACGGCAGTTTGGGGGGGGGGGGGTCACACAGCCCGGGGGGATGGGAGCCAAGGGACACGCGTCCCTGTACCAGGCCATGTGCCAGCCCACGTTGAGGAGCCCGGTTAAGAGCAGTGGCTCGTAGTGGGGGGGCTCACCCAGAGCCAAAGGCCACGCACCTGGCCCACGACGGGGAGGAGGGGACGGGAGTGGGGACATGGGCGGGGAGCACAGGACAGAGCGGCCGCACCCTCGGCGCCCGCCGCGTGCACGCACTTGGACACGTCGGCGATGTGCATGTGCCGAAGCTCTACCCACAGGTCATCGTCCTCGTCCAGCAGCACGGCTTTCTCGCGGGCCTCACTCAGCCCTGTGGTCTCGTACCTGCGGGACACAGAGGGTCAGGGCGGCTCGCTGAGGGCCAGGGACCCAGGTGGTGATGGGCAGACGGTGTTTCTGGGGTCCGCCCACCTGTACGTGTCCTGTTGGATGTCCAGCAGGTCATAGGCCATGGCCTGGAACGTCAGCTCATGCAGTAGAGGGGACACAGGGTCCGCCGCCCGGTCCACGATTAGTAGCTGTGAGCGGGTTTTTTCAGGGCCCTGGGAAGGGGGTTTGGCAGGGATGAGGACACTGACCCCGTCGCCCTTGGCTGGGGCTTCACCCCCACCTCCCCAGCACGCCCCCTCACCTCGCCCAGACTGGGAGTGTCCGCCTTGAAGGCATTCAGCTTGGCCAGGACGGCGTGGGCCAGCTGAGCTGTGTCCTCTGGGCCCCTGGGGGTGGGGTGGGCAGACAAGGGGGCT